>NW_024354501.1:1921768-1977333 GCF_902729225.1 Pteropus medius | reverse complement strand
AGCAGCCCCCGGAGCCGCTGGACTTTCCAAATCATGGCAAAGAAACACGGCTCAGAGAAAAAGTAAATACATATTCGTATATTTAGAAGCACGTTCAAAAGTATTTCCCTCGTGACGTCCGTGGTGTCAAACGTGTACACGCCGGCAGCGGGCGGCTCTTGGTAGGCGCCGGCGTCGGCACCGGCGCAGTGTCGTGAAATCGTCACGGCGACACACACGGGGCTGGCAGGTGTGAGGTCGCGATCCTGGCACGTCGTGGCGGAGGGAGGGAGGGTCGCCGGCAACGCGACGACCCAATCGTTATTAAAAACAAACAAACAAACGAACAAACAGTTTAGACAAACCGGAGAAGCGGCGCGCGCCGCCGCCGCCTCCTCCCCTCGCGTATCCGCCTCGCCGCGTTTTCACCGTGTGGACTCGCGTTGCTTTTGTCCTGCCGGGAAGGGACGGGGTCAGAGCCCCGTGCCCGGGCCCAGCTGCCTCGCCGTGGCCACAGGACGGGGCCCACGTGGCTGAGACGGTCCGGCGTGGGTGACGCGGGCGTCTGTGTGCCCAGGTGTCACCTGTACGCACCCCGCGGTCCGAGCCCCTGGCTCCGCGTGGGGCCCTGCGCCCCCAGGGCTGTCGTAGGGCTGTGGGTCAGGCGAGAGGGGCGGCCAGTTAGCCAGGGCGGAGGGAGGGGCTGGGACAGGGTCAGTGGGTGTCGGACGGGGGGACGCACCTGGTGGCATTCGAGAGTGAGGGGGCCAGGGAGGGGAGAGGGGTGGCCCCGGATCCTGACAGGCACACCTGGCCAAGCAAGACTGTCCTGAGCATCTAAGCCAGGCACGGGCCTGTGAGAGCTGCATGCGGGGGCTGGTGGACACAGCTGTTTCGGGGTGCTGGCCCCCAGCCTCCGTTGGGAGGTCCTAGAAGTGTCTCAACCCACAGGTGGGCACGGGCCAGAGTCGTGGTCCCCGTGTGAGTCACCCCCTCTGGACGGGCCTCAGCGGGGGGGCCCGCACACATCACGACATGGTCAGCAGCGCCAGCAGCCCCCCTGGGGCCGTCCCTCAAGAACCAGGTCCCCCGTCCCCTTCCTGCCCATCCTGGCCCTCTGCTTCCTCCCGGGACCTCGCCGACCCCTGTCTGTGCGGCCTGGGGGGCCAGGGCTGGTGCCGGGGCCAGGGCAGGCGAGGGTCACCGGGGGCAGCACTGGCCAGCTCCAGACTGCAGAGGACGCCCCGAGGGGAGCGTGGCGTGGAAGTCCTTCCTGGCATTCAGGGCACCCTGCAGGGTCCAGTCGGCTGGCCCCATGGGCCGGAATCTGCAGAAGGGAATGTGCTTGGGGGGGGCGGGGTGATGGGGACACAGAAGACTGAGGACTGGGCACGCAGTGTCCGGCCCCGGGAGCACGTGCTGGCGCCTCCGGGAGCCGGGCCAGGTGTTGGCGTTGGCGTGGCGCGTGCTCGGTGACGGCGGGGCCCTCCCTGTCGCCCGGAAGTGAGGGGACAGCTTGTCCCGCCGCCCACTGCTGTTCCGGGGGACGTGCAAGGTGCTTTCGCCGGCGGAATTATACTGATGGCTTTCGTTTCCCTTCATGTGGCTTTAATGGAATTAATCGTTTTCATTGTTGTGCAGAGGACACTTCTAACGAAGATCCCCCGCGGTCCCCGCCCCGAGGCGCTGGACCTGGCACCTGCCCGCCCAGGTTCCCACCCGTGGGTGCGGGTGGAGGCGCCGGGCCTGCTGGGACTTCCTCTCTGCCACTCGCCTTCATGTCCCAAGTCGTCACGGCTCCCAGTGCAGAGCGGCAGCTCTGCCCGCGTGGAGCTGGCCGTGGCCACCTGGCTGTCCCCGTCCTGGGACTCGCCCCGTGGCCCGGAGTCCCCACAGCCCAGGGCCTGCGGGACCGGCCGTGGGCTTGGCCGGCCCACCCCGTCCCCGCTACGGAGGACGTCACAGGTGTCCCCCCGGCTCACGGGGCTGCGCCCGCGCCCTGGAAGGCACGACCAGCCGTCACCGGCCTGAGTTTTCAGGCCGTTCCCCCTTTTCCCGTTTCCACGGGGGGCGGGATCGTTCCGTGACCGGCCTTGCTGAACATCCGCAGGCTCGGCCCCCAGCAGCGAAATCGCCGTCTTGGGCGTGTGCGTTTTCTGTCTCGGGCGATGGATGAAGCTGCCCCTGGGGAGGCGAGGGCAGTGCACAGCAGCAGCAGTGACACTGAGCTCAGGGGCACTTTTCCCACGTGTCCTGCCACCACTGGGCTCTATCAGACGTCACCCAGGCTCTGGCCGCCACGCTGACGAGAAGTATTTCCTTAGCGGTTTCGGTTTCCTTTGAAAACACTGGCGTCGGTTGAAGTATCTCTTTCTGTCTTTTGTCTCTTAAAAGTGCGAACACCCTATCGTAACCCCGGCCTCTTTTTAATTGCGTTTTCTTGTTAACGTATGTGAACTCTTTGTAAATTAAAACGACCCTTCGTCCACTGGACGTATTATAAGTCTTTTTCCCATTTGTAATTGGTCTTTCATTTTGAGTTCTTCTCAAACCACAGAGGTGTCCCTTGCCTCTTGCCGTGATAGTGCCACGTGAAGAAGCACCCCAAAACTCAGTGGGGAGCAATGGCCAGCCTGTATTTTCTCCCCTGGGTTTGCGGGTCAGCTGGGGTGGCCCCACTTTGGACTGGGGGCTTCCGGTTGGGTTTGGGTCTCTGCCATGTTCCATTCTGGGGCCCAGGCTGAAGGGACAGTGGCCATCTGGCCTGTGTCTTTCTTGTGGCCGGGAGCACAGAGAGCGAGCAGAGACTTGAGATGTGCCCTGAGGCCTTGGAGGTGATGGCCACCTGCACCCACTGTGGCCCGCGGAGTCCCACGGCCAAGGTCGACATTGGCGAGGACGGTATTCCCCGCTGTCTCAGGAGGCTCCCACAAGGCGTGGACTTGCGTCTCCGACCCAGGGAGGCCCCCGGGTCGAGAGCGAAACTCTAGTCTGCCACGTTCAGACGTCGGTTTAAACATGAACTTTTCAGATTTGTTCGTCTTTTCTGTGAAGACTCTTGATTCTTTGCCGTGCCTCAAAACGCCGAATTCTTTTCCAGATCGTTTTTAAAAAATGCTGCCTGTCCTTCTAGGATGTTCACGTTTTAATTTACGTTTTACTTTTTGGTTCTCCTGGAATTTTGGTGGAGAGAGCAAGGCAGAGGTTAAGCTTTCTTTCTTTCCACATGGCGAATCGGTCGTCCTAATGCTTTTTCTCGAATAGATTCCCTTTCCCCCTTTTCAGCATTTTAATTGGAATTGCATGGAATCGATGCATTATTGGGCCCCTGTATTTTAAAAACTGATTTTTTTTTTTTTTTTGGCATCTAATAATGAAGCCCGTGCTCGCAGTAGATGGTACGATGATCTCGACTCTGCTCCTGCTCATTTCGTATCAGTCTGTTTGTTCTAAGACATTCTGCTTTTTGTTTGCTCTTGGAAACAGAGTCTGTAATTTGCTTCTGTCTTCTGATGGGGCCTTGCTTGCGTGCGTGTAAGAAAAGCCGTTTTCCTGCCGTCTGTGAGTTTACATCGTGAGGCTGCCTTACGCCGTGATGTAGGCGAGTTGCTGAATCTCTTTGTATTTTCATTTTTCTCATCTGCACGGCAGGGCGCAGAAACCACACATGGCTTTGTGGGTCGTCAGGGTACAAAGAGTTAACAGGTGAAACCTGATGGGGTGTCTGGCACACGGTCAGTGCCCAGGACAGGTAACTACTCTAATCTTTCAATATATTAATTTTGTGACCGGACGATATACTGGATCCTCATGTGACAATGCAGCGGCTTCCGTGCGGGTCTCCTCCCTTGCCCAGGCCACGCGGGTGCTCGGGGTGGCCTGGACAGACGTGGCGTGTCGCTTAGGAGTTGCTAGAGGGGCGTCGGGGCCCACATTTTCGCGAGTCTGGAGGGCCGGGCCGGGGAGGTGAGACCTGCCTTCTGAGGTGTCCAGGACGGTCCACGGAGAGCGCAGAGCTGAGTGGCCGGTGGGTGGCACTGTCCCTCAGGGTCCCACGGAGAGGGGCCGGCGGGGGGGACAGACGGGTAAGGGCGAGAGGAACTGACCCGGGTTTGTGATGGCCCGGCCTGGCCGTGCGGCGAGCTCCGGACAGGACGGCACCGTGCGCGAGAATTCTGACTCCACAGAAAGAAGTTTGGGGCGCGGACGTGGGATCGGGGTCGGGAACGTCCGACATGAGGGGGCGGCGAGAGCTCTAGAGGCATCTCCGAGATGAAGCGGCGATGGTAAGAGGCCATTAATAGGAGAGCCGTGTGTAATGGGAGAGCCGTGTGTGTAGAGGGGTGCCGTGTTGAAGCCGATGTATGTGGGGAGGGAGCACAGCCTGCGATCTGTTTCTCTGGTGACCGGGGAGAAGTGTCGCGTCCGCGAAGTAGAGGCAGGAAGCAACACCAGATGGCGACATTCCCACAGAGGCGGGGAGTGCGAGGTGCTGGGGAAGCGGGGGAGGCGTTGAGTGCCGTCGGGGGTGGGGGAGCGAGCAGGATGAGTCAGGGGGTGCCCTGGGGGGTGGGAATGGGGGGGAGACTCGGCACACAGGGACGGCTGTGACTGCGCCGAAGGCCCCTGCCGGGTGGAGGGTGCGCATGTGACGTGGGGACGGACCCTCCTGGCGCCTCGTTCATGGTTTTAATTAATTAATTTGTGAATAAGGTTCAAAAATCCTCCTTATAAACGTATAAAAGTATCGCCCAGACGTTTCTGGCCGTGAGCCCGAGGCGCCCAGCGCCGGGTGTGGCAGAGGCTGTTGGCTCTAAGGCTTGGTCTTGCCCCCTGCAGAAGCGTTTGGGGTCAGCCGGCTCTGCCACCAGCGTGCTGTCCCTTCAGGTCTGGGGTCAGGCCCTTGGGGGTCCCAGGGGACACGCAGCCACGCGCCTGGCCCCCGGTCGCAGTGGAAGTCGGGTGATTTGTCCTCACAGGGGACCTCACGTGACAACACTCGAACCTGACTCACAACGGGAGTGTGGCCAGTGGAAGGTCGCCCCGTCGGAGGGTGATCCACAGCCTCCTCCTCGCAGCTCTGGTGGCCAGGGGGAGGGGGCCGTCTCCAGGGTCTGGGCTCGAGCGACCAGGAGGAGGGTCGTGGGGCACAGGTGACCAGAGGGGGACTGGCTCGGGCAGGGCGAGCGGCAGGTGCATCTTTGGACACGCTGAGGTGCAGTGCCTGGTGGACACCAAGTCGGCGGTCGGGGCAGCGCTGTGGGCTGGACGGTGACCGGGGGAGGCGGCCGTGGGCAGAAGGACACAGTGAGCCTTCCGTGCCCTCCGTGCGCAGAGTCCCACGGGGGAGGCAGGTGGCTGGGTGACAGGCATGTGGGGACAGAGGGCAGGAGCCCTGGGTGGAGGGGCACCCGGTGCCTGCGCATCCGGACGCTCCTCTCCACGGCCGCCTGTGTGGACACCACGCCGCCCTGTCACCGCCATCGCGTGCGGCCTTCGGTGGCTGCGGGCCGGGCGGCCGCCTCGCTGTGCCGGTCCGGGCGACTTACCTTCCCGCACCTTTGTCTCCCCAGGTGCTGCTGTCGGGACTTATCGGCATCGTCTCCTGGAAGAGGCCCCTGTCCCTCGTGGTAAGTGGCACCCGGCCCCGCGGTGGCCCCGTGTGAGCGCCCAGGGGCCACGGCAAAGAGGAGCCGGCTTCTTGGCGGGAGGGGAGCAGATCTTTCCAGAAGGGTGGGCGCTCGCGGCCGCCGCTGGGCACCTCGCCGGTCCCCTCCCGTGAGTGACCGCTGCGTCCTCCTTCTCTTTGGTCTGTGTCTGTGCCCCGCGAGGCCCTGCGTGAGCAAGGCCGTCCTCCTACGTGTGCACACACCGTGCGGCCGTGCACGCGTGCCCGTGCAGACAGGACGTGCTTCCCGTGTGCTCTGGTGACCGCGTCCGCGGGCCACAGGGCGACGTTTCCCGGAGCGGAAGAGGCGGTGTCACTTTGCCCTCGTGCTGGGGCGGGAGGAGGCCGCGGAGGAGGCTCCGGTTTGACGGATAATGGAAAGGCTCCTTCGTAGTCGTGGATTATTTCAGCCTCTTCTTCAAGGGCTTAGACGCAGACGTGAGGATGTGGAGCGGGTGAGAGGATGCGGGACCGTGAACAGAGCCGGACCGCGGTGAATCCCTCCCCTCCCCCGTCCCTCACCGCCACGTCCCGCAGAGGCATGGGGAGGGGCGTGCGTTCGGTGGATTTGTTGTCTCAAATACGTCAGCTCCTGCGAGAAATATTTCCTTTCTAAAGATGCCTTTTCCGTGGAGAGACGGAGAAGGAATACCTGCTTTCCAATGTCCTCGGCCTGAAAGCGACACTCGGCACTTGCATGTCGACCCCTTGGGGACGGCTTGTCCCGGGCCCCACTGGCCGGGCAGGCCCTCTCTGGCAGGCTCTGCCCGGAGTCGGCTCCCCCGGGGGACGGGGCCTTCACCGGCGGCTGGCCGTCTTTATCAGACCACATCCCTCTGTGTGACGACCACGACAGGTCCATGTTTTGATCCATTTAGCAAAAGTCACTCTCCGAACCATGACCATTGATACGGCTTCGGCGCTCACAGCAGGTGGGAGGAAAATCCACAATATAAAGATGTATTAGGATTCTCCAGAAGAACGTAACCAACGAGATGTTGGTATTATTCTGGGTAGAACTTTTTTGGTCATATTTATAGAACTCCGTTGCGATGGTTGCTTTTATGTGTCAACTTCGGAAGACCATAGGACCCAGATAATCCAGTCAAACACTAGTTTCGATGTCGATGAGAAGGTATTTTTTTTTTTAGATGAGATTAAGATTTGAATCGGTAGGATTCGAGTAAAGCAGATCACCCTTCATAATGTGGGTGGGCCTCGTCCAATCAGTTGAAGGCCTCCCCAAGACCAGCTGATGCCCCGCCCCGCACATGACCGAGATAAGCGTCTTCCTTACATTATATTATAAAAGATTCTACGTTGCACGAGATGCCAACTAGGAATCAGATTGTATAGCTATCGTTGGAAAAGTTTTTGAAAGATTTAATGCAGTATCTTGTGATTGCTTGCTTACATATCAATAATGGAAATAGAATCATGCATAATTATAGGTATTAATTTTTTTAAAAAAGGGTAAAGGAGGCCTGAGCTGGCCGCTAGATTATTTGTAACAATACTGTGGAAAGACTAATAACCATGGGGTTGAAAAAACTTGGGAGATTAATTTTATAAATAATAAATTCTTCAGAGTTTCTTTAGCACCGTTTTTTTTTTAAAGCAAACTAAATCTATTTTTAAAATCACTAACCTGTAAGAAATGAACACCATAGAGAGCCACGGCATTCTGTGTTACAGCATTTGAGGGGGCGTCCCCCTGGTCCTCGGGGACCCCGAGCTGCCTCTGGCCACTGCCGTCCTGGGGCCCCATTGTCCTGGTTACACATAGGGCTCCTAGCTTGACGGCAGCACAGACGTGTCACCGTAGTCCCCGGCCTGCAGAGAAGGGCCACCTCAGGGCTCCTCGGGGACGCTGGCCCACCCAGGTTCACTTCCCGCGGTGAATCACCGAATGCCTTCGATCTGTACATCGTGAGATTTGTCACCCGTGTCAGCAAATTGCATGGAAAAAGTAGCACATAGGCGATGTTAGGTTATTAAACTGTACGTGAGGACGAATTATCACTCGAAGGGAAACTGTGATAAGCTAAAGATGTACGATATAGACCCCGAAGCAGCCACCAAGATAAGATAGAGTCGGCTACTAAGCCAACAGAGGAAATAAATGACGTCGTAAGAAATACCCAGTTCATTCAAAATAAGGCGGAAACAAATGGAAAAAGGGAACAAATTAAAAATGAGACAGAGAGAAAAATAGCGAGATTTCGTTACCCATTGGAATGTCTCCCATCCATTGTTCTGTAAGGTCGCGTTTCATTGCTTCGTAGGGTCTCTTCACAGTGTAATCTTTTTCTGGTTTAAGCGACTAATATTTTATCTCAATCTGTTCTTCGTCTTCGACTTTTTAATGAAGTGTATTTTTTTACAGCCGGCACCGCCAGCGTTTTGTCTTGCGAAATTCGTTTTTCCCCCACGTCTGGATTTTTATGCGGCTTCTCGGGTTTTTTTCTTCTTTTACAAGATCTCTCCTGCCCCACAATTCTGACATTATTTTCCCGTGCATTTCTCGAACATTCGTAGTTTCGCCTTTAATATTTAGGTAACGGATCCCAAACTTCTTTTTCTATACGGTCTGAAGTAAGGCTCTAAGTTTATCTTTTTCAGATGGATGCCATGTCTCCGACCCCGTTTTTTTGAGCATTAAACATTTTCCCTCACATTCGATGCGTTTCTCCCGCCCCTCGCTGCTATGGGCACGAGTCTGTCCATTAAACTCTGCTTCGCGAATCTCTCGGTCCAGTTCTAAGCCAGCCCTGTGACATTTTAATTACCCTGGCTTTATAATAAGTCGCTCTTCTATTTTTCCATAATTTTCTTGGCTACCGTGCATTTTACCTTCAGCGAATTTTCGAATCAGCTTGTTAAGTTCTAGACCGATAACGATTTTGATTATATTGACTTTACCGATTGACGTGTGGGCAGGTAATACTGTGGGGATGTGTTTTCTGTTACGGTTTCTGGAAGACGTTGGCCGTCGAGCTGTCTCTAGTTACGACACACGGTGTGACCGTTTGCACCGGATCGAGTCATGTGTCCATCGGATCTTTCGAGAGGGCTTTTCTGCGGGAATTTTCTTCTCTGAGGTTCATGATCGTCTCTCTTCTCGTATTTCTCGGCCTTCCTGAGTGCGTCCTACCTGGAGCAGGGAGATAGTTCACCTGCCGTGGGCAGAAGAATCGATGCTGGAGAATTCTTAACGTCCTCCAACGTTTCCGCCCCCTTTTTTTTCCTTTCTGGGGGATTTCTTCTGTTTTAGACCTACTTCCTCCCGTTTTCTGGAGGCCCCTTCGGGCCTTAGCCGCGTCCCCTCTGTCGGACTCGGCAGCCGTGTCATTTTGGAGGGACATCTGCGTCGTTGGCCAGTCGCTCCTTTCTCGCGGCGAAGCGGCCGCGGCCTCCTTCGCGGACACTCGTGGGCGCTCGGTTGACCAGGCGCCCTCACCCCGTGTTGTCACCTCCCCCTCGCAGGTCACTTGGTCTCTTTACTCACTCATCTCATTCCTTCTTCGTGATGTTGGCAGAGGTCAGGTTTCCAGCGCCAGGCCGCGTCTCTGCCTCCCGCCGGCCACACGGGAAGATCCGGGCTGTCGCTTCTGCCCAGCTTCCCGGCTGATGCGCACGGAGCGGGCGTCAGACCTTCGGTGCTGGGCCCTTTTCAGATACCCTCAGCACTCAGTTCTCATGACACCCTCGGGGGGACCTCTCAGATCCCGCCCGAAGGCCCAGGACGGGCGGGTGGGCAGCGAGCGTGCCAGCCCAGGGCGGCAGGCGCTGGGGGCCCCTCCCCGGGTCGCTGGAGCACCCTGCCCTTTCGAGACCTTGGACTTGAACAACAGATCTCTCTGTTTTGGCTCACTGAGCCGCGAACTCGGCTTCCTGAGCAGCTCGGACCGTCTGCAGCGACACACGTTCGTGTCCGATTCATTATACCTCACGGTTTCCTTATCCAGTAGAAGCTGCCAGATAGAGGAAGGTTTGTCTCTTTCACATTTTCTTTTCTCAGAAGAAGGGGGCTCCGTGGTTTTGTCTTCATTACGGCGGGCATTTGTCATTCGTAAGCGGCGGGGAGCATCTGGCCCCGTGACCCCAAGAGTGTGGCACCAAGACCCACGGTCACACACACATTCCCCCACGGCACTGGTGGGAAAGTCCGGTCCTAGGAGTGGTGGCGGGAGGCGCTGGGAATGATGCCCACCCCCGCGTGCCCAGCCCAGGAAACCAGCCCTGCATATTTACACTCAAGTACAAATGACTCGTTTTTTATCACGGTATCATTTTTATTGGAAACCTCCAGACAGCTGATGAAAAACAATAGCTTTGCCTCTCCATTCCGCTCAGATCCGCTGTTTTGTTTTTCCCACTGCGGTGTTTAGTGCAACGTGCCGACGCCAAGGCCTCGGGACCGCGTGGTGAACGAACTTCGGCCTGGATCGGGGTTGCTCTGTTTTCCCTCTGCATCGCTATGCCGACCATCTTCCGACGCGAGAAGGCTTGAAACCTTACGCTGCATGTATTAACTTCTTTAAAAAGTGCCCCTGAGTTTTCTGTACTAATGGAAGTGTGTCCTGCTGGGCCCATCAGAATTTCAGGCCCGGTCTCTGAAAATTCGTGTACTTAGCCCTATTTTGTGGGGAGCGGGAGGGGGGAATGTACGAGTCGCTTTCACTTTCAACACGAGTCATAGAGAGCCTGGAGGGCTTTCTTTCAAGCCCGTGCATTGAGCAATGCGCAGATAGAACTTAAATAGGCTATTTACATATAGGTGAGCTAAAGGTTAATGTATTTAATGTAAATGTATTTGGCAGCGTTATTTATTCAGAGGAGTCGTTGTAAAGCCACGTCAGGGTGTCTTACGGCCGAGATCATGGCCTCGCGTCCAGAGCACCTGCTTTTTCTCGCTCAAGTGGAAGGGGAGAGCTTCGTGCGTTTGGTCCTGAGGACCAGGCACACAGGTCCTGGAAACGAGGCAGAATTTCCCTCTGCTGATAAAGCGGCTTCAGTGTCCGAAGCCACCTGTCTCGAGTATGAACATAGCGTGATATACTCGCCTTTAAATTTGCTAACAGCATTGAAACTTCATCCGATGGAAACAAACCAATGAAAGTGTCGCCTGTGGAGCCCACTTGAGGCCACGTGACGTCCAAAATGGACGTCGCTGAAATACGCATTTTATTAAAACGCGACAGGTGTTTTTTTTGTATTTGCTTGGATCACATTACCGGCCAGTTCTTTTATTTCGATCCATCAGGCGCGTTTCTAATTGAAAACATAGTAAACCGTACTTTTCGCGAGAGAAAACGAGCTTAGATGGGAGGGTTGAAACCCGTTAGAGACGCCTGACGAGCTGGCCGCGTGCTTACAAGCATGTGAGCTCGACGCGACCTGGCCGGTCGCACCTGTGGCACCTGGGGTCACCTGTGCGGGGCTCCTGCTCGCCTCTGCGTGGCAGAGGAGACTCTCAGCAAACGCGCGTTATTCCCACAGCCCCACCCGGGGACATGACTGTCGCTGGGCTGAGAGAGCTCCCGGGCCTCGTGGGGCGCCCCGACCCCCCCGCAGTGTCCCATCGCACCTCTGGGTGCGGTCCCGGCCCCTTCCCACGTTCGTCTCGAGAGGTTTACTTATGATCCACGTCCGTTGGTTAGCGTGGGGGGCGCCCCCAGCCCCCCGTGAGTTTCTCCACGAGGATAAACCACTCGGGCCTCCAGCCGTGGGCGTCTCGAGGCTCAGGGACGTCCCCAGAGGGCGGTCTGCCCGTCGCCGGCCGCCGGCTTCCTTACCCGTGTCCTGGCGCACTTCGGCAGACGGCTTTTATGTGCGTGACCCTGGGTGACAGTGCAACGTGCCCCGTGGCCGGCTCCTTGTTCTGTCTGTCCTGGGCGTGTGAAGGACACGGTCAGCCGCAGGGCTCAGAACTGTCCCGTGGTGAGGCTCGGCGCCCGCGGCCACGCTGACCCCGCAGACGACTGAGAGAGGTCGTGGGGCACTGAGCAGGCGGGCAGTGGGGAGCGGGACCCCGGTGCGTCCTGCCCTCGGGGGTCGTAGAATCTCGGTGGGGACGCGGTCGGAGCTGGAGAGCTGTGAGCAGCAAACACTGAGACACTATTGTCACGCGAAGACGTGGTTGCGACTTAGAACGTAACGCGTCGAGAAACGCATCGTACAGGGATCGTCACTCGGGGGCCCCTCGCTCCCTGCGCCCCGCACGGCGGGGTCCAGGCGCTGCAGCCGGGGACGCTCCCCGCAGGTCACAGGCCACCATGCCCCGGCGGGCGGAGACGCCTCGACCCGGCTGCTCTCAGATGGCCGGCACCTTTTGCCACGTCTCGCCTTCTCCACCGGGGCCGGAGGGGACAGACGCTGGTTCCGACGGCACCTGCCCCTGAGCGTGGGCTGCGGCCGGGCATCGGGGGACGTGGAGCGGGCCCCTCACCCTCCAGCCAGTGCGACAGCGTAAACAAACCCAGAAGCAAGAACAGGCTGCGAGGGTCCGGGAGGAAACCCAGTCGTAGAAGCTTCGGGAGAGCGGGTGGCCGCGGCCAAGCCACCCGCAGCTTCTCGCGGCCGCTCGCTGGCCTTCGGAGCAGCCCGGCCTGTGCTGGAGCATTTCTGACTCCAGGACATCGATGGGCGGCTGCCCTGGGTGGCCAAGCCCGCCCAGGGGGCCGCGTCATCCCCACGTCCTCGTGAGCCAGGTAACCGGCTCCGTGACCCCAAGGGCCACACGGACTCCGTTTGTGCCGACGGGGACCCAGACACCTGATGCTCGTGGTCTGGGGCCAGCTGTCAGAGCGAGAGGACCCGTGCCTCCTGCTGCCCATGGGGTGAGGGGCCGTCCCGGCTGGCCGTCTCACCCCGAGGAGGGACAGGGCGACCCCTTAACTGAGAGTGGGGAGCGTGACCAGCGACACACTCGCCGTATGCTTTGCTATCCCGACAATGTCGCCCATCGTTGAGGACGGGTCTCGCCAACTCCACAGCCTTCTGTTTATCGAAATCTGTCAAAGCACGTGTCACGCACAGGACACGGAGACTCCAGTGTCGTCTCTTCGTGACGGTTCTCGTCTGACGCCCACCCGAGAAGCCCCTGCCTCTCCCAGAAGGCCTTGCTCTCTCACGGACCCCCTTTCGTTTGGAGTCTTCACGTCCTCCTAATAGAAAAAAGTCATTAAGGAAAAAATGTCTAATACGCTGAGGTAGCTCTAATAGAAGAAAAGTAATAAATGCAGCGTGTCTCGACTCAAAGGCGTATTTTTTTTTTTTCAGAAGGGAGGCAATTACTATTATAAAGATAGAGCATTAGACAAATTATTACGGCTGAGGAGTGTGTGATCTGTCTGTCTGTGGCACAGTTCATTTTAAAAGTATTACTGAGCATACAAATCATAAGATTAAAATGCTGAACTCTGCTAATTGAAAGTGAATTTAATATGCTGTTCTGAGGAGCCGTCTCTACTCGTCCAGCTTTAAAAATATAGGCTATTAGTGATCAGACTTTCTTTCAAATGCCCAGCCCCTTTTAATGAAGAATATTACTCACGGACCTTGTCTTTGATCCCTGAATACTTCTACGCTGTCACATAAGTAATGGCAATCTTGGGACATCCGTATTTTACCCTGATTGTTACGGGCACGGACGCCACTTGTCATAGGTTTCGATATTTATTAAAATATAAAAACTCTGATGAGGAATGAAAGAAGGCACAGGTTTCAGATCGGATCGTTTCGCCGTATTCACGTCGTGTGGTTCGACCATTGACAGAAAAGTTGAAATTGATCGAAGACCGCGCTGTCGAGACGACGTGATCTAGGGACGCAGGGTAGTTTTTAGGGTCCGTTACACTGACGGACTCGGGGGGAAGACAGAAACCATCCGCCTTTCTTTCACGTGTGGCCAAGCGCGGCTCCTGTGGTTCGACCCGCCGCGTGAGTGACGCCGTGGATGACAGGGAGCCTGGCAGGTGTGGGGACGCAGCAGAAAAACCCGCGGGATCCAGCCCCACGCCCGCCGCGCGCCTCCTCGTTCTCTGCTCTGCGATCCGTAGTGACGTCGTCCACGGCAGCTCTGTCTCCATCAGCCTCTCATTTCCATCGCTTCTTGCTCTGTTTGGATTTTCTGTTCCTTTTTTTTTTTTTTTTTTTTCGCCTACAGCACCCGGTCTTCCTAGGTGGTCTCCCATCCAAGTCCTCACCGGGCCCGACCCTGCTTAGCTTCCAAGATCAGACGGGATCGGGCTCGTTCAGGGTGGGGTGGCCGTAGCCCGTGGACCGTGGCTCCACCGGGGCGCGAACCCAGGACCTTCTGCCCTATGGAACCACGTCCTTGGGTTTTACGTTCTTAAGTATATCAGTGTTCGTTATTTGTGGATCCCATCGCTTCGTTAACGTCAGGCGGTCTTGTCCTGATGAAGTGTTTTATTGTCTTGCAATCCACTCCGTCTGCAGTTAAAGCACCACCCTCGTTTGCCTTCCGTCCGCGTCTGCTCGATCTCTTGGCCTGTGATGCTTTCCGCCATTTCTCTATGATGCTTTCTTTCAGGTGTGTCTCTTACGCACATCGATCGTCTTAAACTACGGAAACTTGATTATGAAATCGCTTCTTTATTTCTGAATTATGTCGGTTACTCTTTTAATCTTTCTGTTTCTACGTGTCTCGTGGATACTTCTGATTTTTATTCTTTTTATTCTGTTTCTCCCCCTCTAGAAATGCTACATTCAGCGGTGCTTAACGTTACGTAAGTCTTTAAAAGGCGGATGCCTAGGGTTTTAATTCTGCTTCCAAGTACGTTTCAAATATGTTTCACCCTTTCAGTTTTAAGCTATGGAATACGTATCCATAAGCTAAAATGTTATTAAACTTTAACATACGACTCTTACAGCTTGGAATGTAGTAAAGCGATGACGCGTCATCTTCACGCGAACAACCGTCACCCCGGCTGTCACGCTGAGGCGTGTCGGTCGCCCACGCTGAGCCCCAAGTTCATATGTACCTGTCCCTCGATAACGTATGATTTTTCTCTGCTTTGAACTTAGCGGAAGCGGATCCCACTCTGTATTCTTCTACGGCTGGCGTTTCTCACGCGGCCTGACGTGTGCGGCTCATCCACGTTGGTGCGCGTGGCGCCGATCGGCCACTTGTACTGCGGGTACCGTGTTCTGTCACGTGACTAACAGACAGCCGGGCAGCTGCTCCCGTGAACGGAGCGGCCGAGAAGGTTTCGATGCCAGCTTCGTGTCTGAAGGCGCGTCCAGCCTTTCCGTGCGGTCACTGCGGGTGCCCGGCGCTGTCTGCGTTTCCCCCAGGACTTCACGGGGCGTGACCTCAAAGGTCGCCGTTCGGAGGGCGGAACCGGGCCCCACGGTCTCGCTTACGTTTATCGTCTTCCTGGCGACACCGGCCGGCTGTGCACCTGCCCCGGCCGTCGTGGGCCGCTGCGCTTCATCCTCTGTCTCACGTGGGTTTCTGTGCTTCGCCCGTTTTTATCGTTTTGTAGTTTTCTTACTGGTAAAAGTCCTTCGATTTTACCTTCTGGAGGCTGTTTGCTCGCCACGTGGAAACACCGCTTTCCACGCTCTGACATCGTTGCACGTTCTTTATGGCGGTTTCGACGGATCGGTCCCTTTCACGGCGGTCCATTTTCGCGCGTGTGCGTGGATGCCTTTTATTAGGACATCTTTCCCGGAGTCACGGCATCGAGACGGCTGAAGAGGAGTTTTCTGCCCTCTTGCTGGCATAGATTCCGTCGCGTCAGTGGGGACAGCTTCGCCTCACCACCCGTCCCGTCCTCCCGGCCCAGGCAGAGCACCGAGTTACGCTGCGCAGCCTGGGGAGGGGGCACAGGCTGGAGCGACAGCCGCCGGGGCTCTTGGGGCGTCAGAGCAGCGTGGGTCCCACAGACAGCATTGCTGACTTCTCAGGAAGCCTGTCCCCGAGCTGCTGGGGCGGCCTTACCTGCGGATCCCCCCAGCTGGCCCACGCGCACCCCTAGTACCCCGCACACCTCACCCCCACACACCCTCACCCTGCGGCTGACTCCCTATACGTGCCTCCCAGGGTGGTGGGTGCAAGACTTTGCAGACAGCTGGCGAGCACGTGCAGAGAGCCGGCCCGACTCCGGGGCAGGGAAGAAACACGCAAACTGAGCATTCGGCACCACCCGAGGGGAAGGAAGATGGGGCCGTCAGCACCCAGAATGCTTTGCAGGATCAAGAGAAGGCGCTCGGCCTTAAGAATTACCCCAGAGAGGAAGCAAGAAGTGTGGGACAGGTGTCTTCCTAGTAAAGGTCTGAGACGGCCTCCAAATACCTATCAGGTGACAGGAGATTTTCTCTCCCGAAGCCAGTCAGTGAAAACAGGAAGGGGTGACACCTTCCTCACGTGCAGAGTCCGCAGTGCAAGACTTCAAGGAACATGAAAAATCAGAGAACATGACACCGCCCGAGGAACACAATCATTTTTCAGTAACTCACTCCTAAGAAATGGAGAGCCGCGAATGGCCCGATAAAGGATTCGGAATCATTGTTTTCAGAAAGTTCAACGAGCTACAAGGAAACATAGAAAGACAAGTCAACAAAATCGGAAAAATAATACATGAAAAAATGAGATGTATAACAGAGAAAAATCATTTAAAAAAAAAAACAAAGGGAAATTCTGGGGCAAAAGAATACAATTGATGAAATGAAGAATGCAGTAGAAAGAATTAACAGCAGATCAAGTAAAAAAAAGAATCTGTGAATCTAAAGATAGGTCGTGGGAAATTTTCTAGTCAGAAGAGGACGAAGAAAAAAGATCGAAAAAGAGTAAAGAAAGCCTACGCGAATTATAAACACCAAAGGAGAAAGAGTCTGTGTTATTGGAATCCCAGAAATGGAAGAGAGCGGGAAATAGGCAGAAAGCTTCTCGAAAGAAATAATGGCTGAGGATTTCCCAAATCTGGCGAGTTCAGTTTGTGAAACTCCTAAGTCCCCCAAAAGTTTCAACCCAATGAGGACTTAACATTATGTTAAAATTGGCGAAAATCAAAGACAAAGAGAATTTTAAAACGGAAAAATAACGATTCCTCACGTACGAAGGAAAGCCCACGTCTGCAGAAACCTCACAAGCCAGAGACGGGGTGATATATTAAAAGGGCTGAAAGAAAATACCTCCAACCGAGAACTCTTCCCTGGCAAAGTTGTCCTTCATAAATAAAAGCGACAGAAAGGCTTTCCTAGAGAAAAGCGGGAGGCTACACCATCTACGTTTCTGTAAACCCTCTCTGTGCCGTTTGCACGGTGACAGAATCGCCCGAGGACGCGTTCGTCAGAACGTGGCCCTGTCGCTACGTGGCCCGTGACCGCAATGAATCAAGAGATTGAGGCATAATCAGAAATCTCCCAGGAAAGAAAAACCAGGACCAGACAGCTTCGCTGGTTAATTTCACCAAACGTTTAAAGGAGAATTAACTCCATTCCTTCTCAAACGTTTTATTATTATTATTATTATTATTATTATTATTATATTTTGGTTTTGATCTGTAGTTGGAAGTTTTCCTAAATGTATTTGTCCATATTCTTCCAAAGTCATTATAGTATGTTAAAGATAATTGATCATTTTATTTTTTTTAATTTTGTTTTGGGCGCGGCAACCCTTGGTTGACCTCACAGATTGCAAAGACCTCGTCAGCTTACAATCTCTTATTCTTCCTATTTTTTACGCCTACAGCACCCGGTCTTCCTAGGTGGTCTCCCATCCAAGTACTCACCAGGCCCGACCCTGCTTAGCTTCCGAGATCAGGCTTGTTCAGGGCGGCGTGGCCGTAGACTTTCTCAAAGTCTTAAAAAAAAAAAATCAATGACAAGGGAACACTCCAAACTCATTTTACAGGGCCAGCATTATTCCGATTCTAAAGCCAGATAAAGACAAGACAAGAAAACTATAGGCCGATATCCGTGATGAACACAGATGTAAAAACTCTCAACAAAATACTAGCGGCTACCAACGGAAGGGCCGGTTGGGCTGGCGCACGGTGACAGGCAGCTGGCGTGTGGAGGACGGACGCAGACAGACAGGCTCATCAATGGCAAAGTGATGAGTGAGTTAGTAAATCTGTCAGGTGATGAATGAGCGGATGACAGGCTTGGGTCTGATGACAGACAGAGACCACGTGAGAAAGGCAGCCAGCGAAGACAGCAGCAGACTTGAAAACATACTACGATAAGCAGGGAGAAGTCACGTGACTGGTCGCCGTATCCGATCCGCTTTGGCAACTGTTAATAGCACGGCCACACTTCCATCAAAAACACTCAGACTGTAAGCGACGTGCTCACGGCTGTCAAGAGGGATTTGCGTCGTGTGCCTACACTTGCCAGCTGTCACCCTCTCCATCCCTGTGAATTTTCACCTTTAAAACGGCAATAATGACAACAGGACCTTCTGTCTTTCCATAAGGGGGTCATTGGAGGATTGAATTCCGTGTGAAATTCTTAGTACCTGACACATAATAAGGAATGAAGAAATTAATTAAGTACAAGGCTTAGAACTAGGATAGAAAGAACTCCTTTAGCTTGATAAAGCGTATCTACCAAAAAGAAAAATACCCACTTATATTATATGCTCTCTGTTGTTGGTATTGTTAATCATATTGTTATTATTACTTATAATTCTGCATTTCTGTTTGCTTCTTGGAGTATAAACTTCTATCTTACACATCCTCGGTGTCTGCATCGGTGTGTGGATTATCCGAACAGTTCCCACTTCGGTAGAATAAATTAAATACCGATGAGCTCCCTTATCTCTTACCGAATGGGAGTGAGCATTGCAGACTTTTCGGGGCAGGTCGGGGGGCTTCTAGGTTCTTTTTTCTTTTTTAATTTTTCAGAGCTTAGATTTCCAACATAACGAACACGAGTTCAATTCAAATTTCCGTTTGTAATTGTTAATTAAATAAATGCATTAATCCACAGAAAGAATAATTTAAGTAAGATTAAAAGAAAAATAATGAAATCAAAATTTCAAAAATGATAGCAAGTCAAAACACCCAAAAATTCTCTGGAAAGAGTTATAAGTACATACATCTCTGTTATAGATTAAGATAAAACAGAGAATAGAAACATGAAAAAAAAAAGGAATAGACCAACATAAAGAAGGGATTTTAGACATTATATGATAATTAGTAACTTTATACAGATATATTTGGAAATTTAATTGTGTTTATCATTCATAAATTATATAAAGAGTCAAAATTAATGTAAGAAGAAATAGCGCCCTGATCATCCCAGAGAAATCACCATTGAAGAACGCAGAGTCCAAATTCTCCGTTCCCTGGCAGACATCAAGCTGAGACAGCAAAACTAAGAAGCTAATTGAAGGAAGAGGAGAAAACTACTCAACTTATTTTATTAATCTGGTTTAACACAGAAGCACGGAGAGAGGAAAAGATCATTATAAGAAAATTTCACTAACGAGTATAGATGTCAAAAAAAATCACAGCGAATCCATTCTAGGAATTTATATGAAACCGCATTACGACTCAAATATAGTTTATTTTAGGCAAGAAAGATTGGATTAACTTAAAATCTGTCAATCCACCATATTAAAAAGTTAAAGACGATGAGCCATATAATTTTCTCAGTAAATGTTGCAAAAGCATTTGACTGAATTCATAATAAAAAACTAATCGTAGAAAACTAAGATCGAAAGGAACTCCTTTAACCTGATAAAGTGTATCAAAAAAAAAAACAACTATAGCATATGCTAGATCGAATGTTCTAAATGTTTGATATTAAACTGGGAACGATTCAAGAATGGCCGCTGTCGTCAAGGCTCGGTTTTGTCTTGGCGACTGTAGCCAACGCGATTAGCCAAAAAAAGAGTGAATCACAAGTAAAAGAATTAAAAAGGGGGAAAAAAATAATTACCTTTATTCACAGACCGATTATCTTCGTAGAAAATCCAGGAAAATCTATAAGCTGTTAGGACCAATGAGAAGGTAAAATATCAAATTATAGAGACAAATAGCCTTTATATATAGTAGCACAAAAAAGTTTTTAATGTGGTTATATTCAAAAAAGTAATTCAAAGCTATGATTACATTTAATATAAACACGGAAGACCCGTACCGAGGGACACGAAAGTCCTGATTAATGCCGGGGGAGCAGAGTCCAGGCAGGGAAGCTTGGTGTCAGAGAGGGCAGTCCTTCTAAGTTCACCCCGAAACCCAGGATCTCAAGGCGACTTTGCATGTGTGTGAAACTTGATAAGCTGCTCCTCGGTCTCCTACAGGAAAGTAAAGGTCCAGGGATGGCCACCCCAGCTTCCAGGTAGACCTGGCAGGTGAGCGCAGGTGAGCACAGGTGAGTGCAGGTGAGCGCAGGTGAGCCTCAGTCTCCCAGACGCTGAGATTTGTCACAGCGCCCTGATCATCCCGATGGCGTGGTGTTGGTCCAGGGATAGCCGGGTATATTGGGGTGCAGGATACAGAGCCTGGAAACAGACCGAGGAACGCCAACGTTGGGCTTGTCCCAGAAACGATGTCACTTACATTGGCGGGACAGGGACGGACAACTATTCAGTAAAATCCGTGAGTACAGCTGGCCACCCACCCCCGTGGCTAAGGGACAAGGTGAGGACACAGAATGCGCAGGTAAATTCCACATGGCTTTAAAGGCTTAAATTTGAAAACTAAAACCAGACAAAAAGCGTAAAGAAAGGATGCACCATCGAGATAAAAATATGAAGACGAAAAGGATTCTGTGCTTCAGAAAAATGCCGCGAAGGCCACAGATGAGCCAGGCTGGGCGAAGGTGCCGGACGCGCGTTCCAGAAAGGGCTGGCGACAGGTTAACAGAGGCGACAGGTTGACAGGCGCAGAAGTCGGCGGGAAACTAGGCAGAGCCTGTCCCCGAGGTCGCTCTCCTCCGCCCCCTCCCCCGCCCCTGCCACCGGCCTCAGGGGCGGAACTTCCAAGACTCGATTTCACCTTTTCTGGTGGCTCCATCCGTGTCACCGGGGAGCGTGACTCCTGCCATGTCGGTTGAGCATCTTAGCCCAGCCATCGCTCGAGCTGGCGCTGGCCCGGTGGCGGAGGGGCCCCCCGGGCAGCTGCACGCCGTGCTCATGTGCGCTGTTGGTGGCCTCCAGGCCGAGAGAGACTGGACTGAGACCTCAGGTCCTTGATCCGTCAGCTGGAGACCACCTACCTGTCTTCACACCTGCTTTCGTACAGTGAGTAGATCAGTGTGGCCTTCTCGTTTGAAAAGTCGCATAAAATAATGACGTGTGCGTAGCCCAGTCAGGAGCATTTGTGTGTCTTACTTCAGGGACCTTTGCCTCCTGTCAGGGGTGACAGGGCCCCCGGCGTCTGCGGAGCGCGGGAGACGGTCCCCGTGCGGTTATTCTGGGCTGGTGCGCCGTGGAGTAACCGTGTGTTCACCGTGCGTCTGTCGTCGTGGAGGAAGCTGACGGTCCTCTTCCTGTCCCCGACGGCTCGGGGTCGTTCCCAACTCGTGCGGCCATCTGCGTGGCTGGTTCGCACTCGGTTTGCCAGTGCCCGTGTGAGCGAGTTCCACGCACGAAACGTCAAAAGCCCGAACTCGCGTATTCGTGATCGACGCCGCTCCGTATGCAGTGTGGCCCAGGCACTTGGCCGGATAAACGGCTGCACCTGTTCTAACCGCAGCATCAACCTGGGTTTCCCAGTCGGACGTAAAACCGAGTCTCCTGCTTTGACTGGTTCGATACGGAGGTGCGCGTTAGGGTTGGCGTTTGGGGCACGGCGTGGGAAGGAGAGCATCTTCTGGCATCTTCTGGCATCTTCTGGCATCTTCTGGCATCTTCTGGCGGTAGCAGGTGTCGCAGGGCAGAGGGCTTAGTGCTGACCAAGTGACAGAACCTGAGGAGCTTTCTGGAAGGTCCAGGAAAGGTCCAGGAAAGCGGACACGGCTGTAAGCAGCCGCAGCCGACCACCCGACTCCAGGCGTGGCATCGGTGACGCACGCGACCAACGGGACGACGTCGTGGCTGCACGTCGCCCCATCTCCCGGGCCCTGCCCCCCACCTCGAGGTTTGGTTCGTTGTGGCCACAGCGGATGCCATTCGACCCGAAGCTCCTCGATCACGTCTGAGATGTCGAATGATCTTCATAGCTAACGTTAAAATATTTGCTCGGAGGTGAGTTCACAGTTATAGGCAAAGAAAAAATTCACTATTGATTTCTAACTTACGCCGTTTAACGGACAGGAGGCATTTTTTCCAGTTTGTCTTTAGATTTCTACTTAATTGTGTCATTTTCCTCGCCAGTCGCATCGGTGTCATTGAGGAAGGGGGTCGGGCATCAGGGAGGCAGCAGTGGGCGGAGCCTTGCCTGTCACTTGGATCACGTTCACCTGCCCAGGGCTTTTCCTGGAAGGGCCGAGCACAGCTCGGGTGTCAGGATGGAGATCGAGCTGGCGGGGTGAGCTGCTGCCCTCTCGGGCTAATGGTTTGCCCGGTGGGGAGTCAGACAGAAAACAAGACGCCAACAAGTCAGTCAGGCCCCACGTGACGAGCGCTCAGAGGCGCCGGGAGGGCAGAGGTGACAGCGAAGGGCTGAGGCACAGAAGCCCTGTGATGACGAGGGCTTGGGGTGGTTTCAAGACCTGGACATCCAGGAACTGCGCCGTGCTCTGGCTGCTCTGCCCGGACCTGTTCCAGGCGACGAGCAGAGCTCAGTGTCACCCCAGCCCGCCCTTCCGCCGGGCCCCCAGCCCCTGGCACCTGCTAATGCCACCTCTCTCTCTGTGTCGGGTCCAGACCTGCTTTGCTGTTACTCTCGCCCGCAACGCTGATTCCCGCATTTCTGTTCCTGGCCCGTAACCTAACCTTAACCCATGGTGGGCAGCCCCCTGGGGGCAGGTGTGTCGCTGTCCCAGCCCTTGGAAAGCCCATGTTACTTACTGCTCGCACTCAAATACGAGTCAAGTCTCAACACCAAACAGCTTACAGTCTGACAGGAGGGAGCAGACGGACAGACGAGCGTCGTCAGGAGTCACAAATTACAAACGAAGTGGGTTTCTGCGGAGGCGAGTTTGCACATTCACGGGGGACTTTGTACGTCTCAGCTACCTGTTCTCATCGCTGGCACGACAATCTCTGGATCCACCTGGAATCTCCTAGAAACAGCCGCAGCACTGACGTGTGTCGCGTGACATCCTCTGACTTTGCAGTTATTGAGAGACGCAGGGCGGCTTGAGCCTGAGAGGCTGCCAGTTTTTCGCACGAAATTTTTGGGCAGTCGCGATAAAAGGTTCTCTTCGCTCGGACTGAGGGGGAGACTTCCAGACGGTAGCCTCCAAAACGTCACCTTGAAATAGCCGGGCCCCTGGTGGCGCAGGCTTGGGGCGGCTCCGGCAGGAACCTCGAAGAGTGTAGAATGAGATCATAACCGTGAGTCTCCTCAAAGTGACAGTCCCAGGCTGGAGGTGGCAGGGGGACCACTCAGCACGTCATCTAAGAAGTGTCATAAAAATCCACTTCGAGGGACCAGAAACAATAAAATGCATCGAAGAAAACATGGGAACTAAACCCAAGGCCCTTGGACTGAAAGAGGATTTTATGAATTTGACCTCGAAGGCAGGGGAAGTAAAAACAAAAATAAATGAACGGGACCACATCGAACTAAAAAGCCTCTGCTCAGCAAAAGAAACCGTCAACGAGGTGAAGAGACTTATGGGAAAATATATTTGCAAGCAACGCCTCCAATAAGGGCCTAATATCCAAAATATACAAAGAACTGATATGACTCAATAACAACAAAAAAAACAAACGATCCAATCAAAAAATGGGCAGAGGCCCTAACAGACACTTCTCCCTGGAGGACATACAAATGGCCAACAAATACATGAAATGATGCTGCACATCGCTAGCTATCAGGGAAATGCAAATCAAAACCACAATGAGACACCATCTCACACCTGTTAGAATGGCTGTCATCAACAGGACAATGATAACAAAGTTTGGGGAGCTTGTGGAGAAATAGGAACCCTCATACACTGCCGGTGGGACTGCAAATTGGTACAGCCACTGTGGAAAAGAGTATGAAGCGTCCTCAAAAGACTAGGAATTGATCTCCCATATGATCTGGCAATCCCTCTATTGAGTATTTACCCCAAAGACTTGGAAAACTCATATCTGAAAAGATATTTGCACACTGATGTTCATAGCAGCACTATTCACGGTGGCCAGGACATGGAAGCAACCAAAGTGCCCTACGATAGATGATTGAATGAAGAAGCTGTGGCACAGATATACAATGGAACATGACTCAGCCATAAGAAGAGATGACATACTGCCATTTGCGACAACATGGATGGACCTCGAGATGATCCTGCCGAGTGAAATAAGCCAGACAAAAAAAAGTTGAAAGCCACATGACATCACTTATATATGGGATGTAAACCTAAAAGCAACAGAGGAACAGGACAGACAAACAGACCCTCAGGGACACGGACAATGGACTAGGGGTGACCAAGAGAGAGTAGGGGTGGGGGAGGAGGGTGAGAAGATGAGCAGGGCGAAAAAAATTTAAATCATTTCTTCAATTAAAATAATGAATGAATGAATGAATGAATTTGAAAATTTTTTTGAAAACTAAAGGCAAGTTTAAAAAAAAAACAGTCCGCTCCGAGGGGCTCCTGTCCCCGAAGCGTGGGGTGCACCGTCAGCAGCGAGGTTGCTACCCGCGCCCCGCCCGGCGTCTGCTGTCACCACCACGCCCCGCGTGTCCTCCCCCCAGGCAGCCGGTGCGGCCCGGGGGTTCGCGGGCTCCCCCACTGCGTGCCGCGCTGTGGGGGGCGCCAGCCCAGGGTGCCGGGCCCCTGGCTGCCGCGGCAGGCAGCAGAGGGAACATGGAAAGCAGGGGCGGCTTTGTCCGCACAGAAGCCACGTCCGTCTCTCGCCAAGAGAAACCGCCTCCACCTTGGCGGAGTTTGGCGTCCGCCGTCGGGGGCCTGAAGTCCTGGGCCGGGAGGGTCCCCCGGGGGCTCTGGGGGGCCTTCCCGGCTCTCCCCTGCTGCTGGCACTTGCGGGCGGCCTCGGTGATCTCGGCCGCCTCTCTGCCTTCGTCTTCGTGCAGCCTGTCCCCCAGGACCCCTGTGTGTCCGGGTGTGACACATCGTCTCCCTTCCCTCATCAGTCACCTGTCAGTGGGGTTAGGGCCCAGGCGGTCCCCCACAATCTCGTCTCGAGAGCCTCGGCGTAGGCACGTCTGCGAGGACCCTGTTTCCATCCACGGTGGCATCTGTAGGTGCCCAGGGCGAGGGCTGGGACGTACCTTTCGGGGGACACAATTCAACCGCCAGGACGAAGGCGTCTCCCACATTTGACGTTGGCCGTTCCCCCCGCCCCCCGCGCCCCTGACCCCGCTTCTCCTCGTCTTTACTCGAGTACTCACCTGGCGCGAATGGCGCTGTGCGATGTTGCTCAGGTGACACAGGCTGGCCGGGAGCATCTGCGTGAATTCTCCCCGGCCCACGAGGGTTCTCTCGACGTTCAGTCCCCTGCGCTCAGGGTCCCTGCGGCTCACTTACTGGTTTCCTTCATCGCCACGTCCCCGAGCCCCGTGCCTGGCACATCGAGAACACGCCGAAGTATCTTGGGGCTACGTGGGTGACCTCAGAATCCAGACCCTTGAAGCTGATCTTCTGCCGCCCCGGTGCGAGGTTGGACCGCCACCCGCCCGCTGAGCCTGTCCGCCTCTTGGTCCACTCAGTGGTGGGACCGTATTCCCCACCTGTCTAGGGCGGTGGCCTCTGTAAAGGTGTCGAAGCCGGCTCTCCCCGCCTCCCGCCAAAGGTCGGTGACATGGCACAGAAAGGTCGGCCCTGTCGGCGACGCAGCGGAGCGTCGTGCGGCCCACGCCGAGCCTCGTGGCGGCGGCGGCAGCCGGCGCTGGCTCCCCGCGAGCCCCTGGACCAGCCTCGCGTGGACGCTCACCCCACGCCCTCGCGTCTGTCCATCGTGGCAATTTTCTTCCAGTAAAAATTATTTTACTGCAGCAGGAGTTTAAAAAATTTTTGATCCATTTTAAAACGAAGTCCCAAGTCACTTTGCGTTTCTGCGTACGCGTGGGATATAAAATAACGCCTTCGTGTAGGAAAAAAAAGAGAAAAATGATCTAAATTTAAAAATTAAGAAGCCATGTGTAAGGTGACAATGATTCCTTCTCTTGGAAGTCTGGGGACAAGGAGGACCGGTTTCAGCCTGTTTACACTGAGCCCTTCAGATGGCGTGTGTGCGGGGCCAGCTGAGCTGAATCGAACTTTTCTGGGCGCCTTAAATAACTTGTTCCAGATAGATTGGATGCAGATCAGAAGCGATCATGTTCACGCTTGGCACATGGCTTGCAACTCCAGCTTACGGCCAGATAAGCTGGGAAAGGCTAGATTTGATCAGAATTGTCACCTAAAGTGTGACTCATCCCTGTTGGAGTTAGGCTCTGTCACTTTAGTATGTGGTCAAGGATTTTCTGAAGGTTACAGCGTCTTTCAAGGAAAATATTTACTCAATCGTGACGCCTTAAGTCTGGGTCCACACAGAGCCATGAGCCTTCGTCGAAGGTGACGGGAACGTGACATGAGGAACTCGGACGTCAGCAGAAGCGGCTGCGTGAAGCTTGATCATGACTTTCCACGTCTTTCCCAAAACTGTTCTCTACAATAAGGAGGGTTTTAGTCAGTGCAGATAGGCGACTTTAAGGGGCTGAATTTATGGAGAAATGGGCACCCACGACTCAGTACGAATAGGCGACTTTAAGGGGCTGAATTTATGGAGAAATGGGCACCCACGACCCCCACACACACACACACACACACGCGACATCTGTCCCTTTGTCTGTCCTATCGGAGGCACCTGGAGAGAAGCAGCAGCGAGCAGTCTGCACCTCTGCTGCCGGGTCTGTGTGCGTTTGATGGATGAACAAGGGGCCTCACGTTGAGTGAATGATTGGACACGAGCTGCGGAAGCTTGAAACGGGAGCGATGGTTTTTGCAGGATTTTGGGACTTTGCCACAAACCGATCTCTCACGGGCGTGATGTCCTCAGCCACGTGGACATCCGCGGCTGCCGTCTATTTTTATTTTTTTAACAAATTAGCAACGTTCCAGGGAACAGACGTTGAGTGGGAGATGGAGCAGCTTCCCAGGATAGTAACTGGTTCTCTGTTCCAGACGTCGTCACGGCTTTGGAGCTGTCAGACGCGACAGCTCCGGGGGGCGGCGCTGCCTCCTCCGCCCCCCCTCTCCGTGTGCTTGGAGCAGTTCGGGGCGAAGGGACCTCGTTCCGCTTCCCCAGTGAGGCCGCAGACACGTTTGATCGGAAAAGTGTACCTTTCTTCTCAGAGGTCACACACCGTTGGTGGCGCTGGGGCCACCGCTGCCCGGCCCCAACCCCCCGCCCCGCAGGCGTGCATCTGGGCCCTGCCACCCTGCGTGCATCTGGGCCCTGCCACCCTGCGTGCATCTGGGCCCTGCCACCCTGCGTGCATCTGGGCCCTGCCACCCTGCGTGCATCTGGGCCCTGCCAGCCTGCTCGGGGCCCCTGTCCTACGTTGTCTGTGGAGGAAGACACCAGACCTGTTAGCACCAGACACTGGCCAGCCCACCATGTCCTCTGTGCGGCTCTGTCACGAGGCTCCCTGCGTGGTCCCCACTAACCGACCTGGACCCGGCCCAATCGGCAGACCCCGGTTCCTCCCACGGAGCCCACGGAGACGCCTCCCCAACCCCCAGGCTGCCCGTGGGGGGCACGACACCTGGTACACGCACTGGATCGCTCAGGGGGTGGGTGTCATCAGCCTCAGCGGACGGTTAAGGAAAATGACCCTCAGTGATTTTTACCGTCATTTTGGGGAAGGTTGCAGAAATATGGCGATTTTACTGTCTTCTTCTGGTCTGCACGGTCGCATCTGATTGACAGTTTCCCGCTGTGACCGTGAGCGCCACCGAACGCCACGGGGCGGAGCCCGCGCTTCTGGGTGGCGCCACGGCCACGGCACGAGACTGTCCCCGGTCCTGCGGGTGTAGGCGTGCGTCCCCAGGGGGACCTCGCACACGGCGTGGCGGTTACGCCCTCGCTGGACGGAGAAGGGAAACAGACCCTGGAGGGCGGAGCAGTGAGCGGCCAGCGCAGCAGGTGGCCGTCCCCTCACGCCGACTGCGAGGGCAGCTGTGGCCGCCGGGTCAGAGGCCCACCCTGCCACCGACCTCGGGGACCTCTCCGTGGCCTGCCACCTGTGTCTCTGCATTGTGTGCCCCTCCCCCCACACACACACAGCGATGTGACTTACAAGCGTGACCAAGCACCAGGGCTGGGACCGGGTGTCCGGCCCCCTCCCCCGCCCACCGCCCTCCCCGGCTGAGACGTGGGAGCCATTTCTGTCCCCTCCGTGTGTTAAGCGGGGAGCATCCTCCTGCCCGGCGCCCGCCCTCGGCTGCTGCTTCCACTGAGCGAGTTGAGACCGAGCCAGTCGGCCGTAAACACCTGCGTGACACCCCCTTCTTCGACGGCTGCAGGAAATGTGTAATCACAAAATAATTTTCTGTGCCCCGCATAACTTAGAAAATGTTTCCCCGTGACACGGGATAACTGGACTCTGCACGTCAGACGCACGGCCTCAGGCCTGGCCTTGGCCATGGGGCCGCTGGACACCGGGTGGGCGGTGGGGGGGCAGTGCCAGCGGCAGCCCCGGGCCTTGCGGGAGGGCGCCGTGGCTGGCACCGTCCAGGCCGTGATGTCACACAGACCCGGCTTCGAGTGACGCTGTGCCAGATCCAGCCGTGGGGCCCAGGGGAGCTGCCGATGTCCCTCTGGAGACCGCGGTGACCTGGGCATGACGCGGCTCAGGGCCGCCGCCCCCGTGTGTCTGAGGGACGCGCCCTGAGCCCGGCGGCGGCGGTCGCCAGGAGCGGCCACGGTTTGCCTCTCAGTTTTGGAACGTGGCGATGTCGGGGTCACTGTTTTCTGGGATAGAATTTGGTGCGGATTATCTACAAAGCAGGTGCCACCCGTCCAGATCTCTCCGTGAAGTCACAGTGTGCGCAAGTGTTTTCATGAGCTACGTGGAGGGTGTTTTGCCTTGAGCCTGGGCAGACAGCTGGCTCGGGGACACGGGGACAGCAATCAGGTCATGCGGGGCTGTCATGATGGAAGCGATGACTGGGTCAGTGACCTTGGGCCAGGGCAGGTGACCTTCAGCCAGGGTGGGTGACCTCTGGGCAGGGCAGGTGACTTCTGGCCAGGGCGGGTGACCTTTGGCCTGGATAGGTGACCTCTGGCCAGGGCAGGTGACCTTCGGCCAGGGCGGGTGACTTCTAGCCAAGGTGAGTGACCTCTGACCAGACCAGGGGACCTTTGGCCTGGATAGGCGACCTCCGGCCAGGGCGGGTGACCTTTGGCCTGGGTAGGCGACCTCCGGCCAGGCCGGGTGGCCTGTGGGCCGCTGAGGCGGAGAGCCCACATTTTCCTGGTCTCCTGCACGCTTTCTCTGGCGTGGCCGATGCCGTTTTGAAACCTGAGCCCTGAAGCCGTAAGTGGCCCCACAAGTTCACGTTTATGGGGCTCGATCGGCTTCGGGCTCGAGTGGCGCCCGGCTGCTCGGCGTCACGGCGCCGCCCTCAGACCCGGCCTCCGTGTCCCTTCGGGTCGGCAGCCGTTGGACAGCGAGACACGAGACGCATCCGTTACCGGGCGACCTCTCGGCGGAGGACGCGGGCGTGACCGCCACGGCGCCGTCCTCGGTCACGGACGAGGTATTCATCCCACTGACTGGCTTGTCACCAAGCGTCTCCGAGGGAACGTCGGTTACACTGTGGCCCCGGGCAAAGCCCTGACTGTCAGGCTGAAGGAGATTTTCCCAGGAAGGGTGTCCACTCCGCCACTGCGCCGGGGCCCGTCACAATCCCGCCGCGTGCGACACCGGCCACGGCCCTGCCTTCCGGGACCCCACGCCGAGCCCTTCGTCCAGCGAGAACCCGCTCTTTTCCTGCTAAAAACATGCGATGCCGACTGAGGCCACCTGTAAATGATCAGGATCAGTAATCGGGTGTCAGCGATCCAGAGGGAACCCGAGATTTTGCATTCGACACCCGGGATTTACCTGTGACATTGGGGCTGTGTCGTTACTCCGGAGTCAGAGTTTCCCGTTTTGTTCTGATTTTTTTCCCTCTCTTCCTTTTGGAATTTCCCGTTTCCTTTCGCTCATTTCTTTGACCGCGGGATGAGAAATCCAGCGGCTCTTACATGAGCTGGCGGGATGGAAACTTCAAGAAGTCGCGTCCTTCCTCAATCAGAGGCTTTTCCCTAATGAACAGCACCTTTATCTCGGTGCCCGTCTGAATCACCAACGTCCGTTAGTTGTGATTTAGTGATCAGAGAGGAATGAGACGTATCTATTTTTATAGCAGATTTTTCCAAAAATGCAACTAAGGTTTCTACGTCCACCGAATCGCTACGGAAGAATAGAGAGCCGCGTCGCAGCATCTGCACGTGGACGCCCCCCGTGCCGGTGTGTGGGCCGTACCTGCACAGGTAAACGGAGGCCGCGGTGGCCGGGAAGACGGGGTCCTTGGTCTGCCGAGCCCCTTCGCCCCTCGAGCCCGGACAGTGAGCGCGGGGGTCGCCGAGCTCAGGGCTGTGCTCAGCGGCGTCCTTGGCATGTCAGCGAACGCGCCTTTGCCGGTGGGTGCAGGTGCGTCAGGTGAGCGCAGGCCGCGAGGCATGTCGGGGTGTCGTGGGAGCCCTCTGGTTACGGCAGCTGCACAGAGGGAGGTGCCCCCCGTTAAACCGCACTTGGAATGTTTGAAAGAAACGGGACAGAACCTCCCGGGTTGACCTGAGCGCCGGCCACTGCCCAGAGGGACCCGGGCAGCTCCCTCTCGGGCCCCTGTACTGGAGGGGGGCCTCCGCGACCAGCCCTCGGGGTCCCTCTCGTGCGTGTTCATGTGCCTCTCGGTCTCCCGCCCCGCGTTCCCACTGTCGGGTGCAGGCGTCGGCCAGCGGTCAGCGGTCAGCGTGCGTCCTGCCACCTATGGAAAGCCTCCGGCCCTCTGGGAACCCTGCCCCTCGACAGGCGCTTCGTCCCTCGAAGCAGTGAGCGTTAGACCCCTGGTCCCCCGCCCACGGTCGAGCCCTCAGCCACACGCGAGCGACTTCAACTCAGGGGCCACTCCGGCGCAGGCGGCTCACAGGCCCGTGTCCCCCGTGAGGACACAGCCCCCGGGCCCAGCCGGATCCCGCAGTGACAGTACGTTTGTTTACAGATGCAGCGCGCAGCGAGGCCGGGTGACTGGCTGAGCTGTTCGCGCTTCCCGATTGCCGTTCAGGTTTTTAAAATAAACTTCGCCTTTGAGAACAGACCTAGAGTTACAGAAAAATCGCTAAGATGGTGTGAAGAATTCCCAGGTTCCCGTTAGTGACACGGGGCGTGAGTACTGTACGCTTTTATGATTAACGAGCCGATATCGACGCGTTATTATTAGTGACAGCCCGTAGTTTATTCAGATTTCCTCCGTTCTTGGCGAATACCCTTCTTCCTTTCGGGGGCTCCGTTCGGGGCGCCACGTGCCATCAGATGCACCTGTGACGATGTCGCCGTCGTGTCTGCTTCGCGACGGCCTTGACGGATGCGAGGGGCCCTGGCGGGGATTCTGTAGATGCCCCGTCCCGGGGTCCGCCTGACGTTTTTCTCGTCACCGGGGTTGTGGCTTTGGGGAGGAAAACCGGAAGGAAAGGGCCGTTCCCGCCACAGGACACCAGGGCCTCACAGTGCCACCGCGACCGGTCCCTGCGGAGGCTGGCCTGGACCGCCTGGCTCTGGGGCTGCTTGTCGCGTGTCTCCTCTGTGAACTGGCCCTTCGCTCTTTCCCTTTTGGAGGTGTCCCCTGTGTCACACACACTTAAGAAGGGGGATGGAGTTTTATTTCTCCTCCTTGAGGGCGGGCTACCTCTGCATGGGCAATCTGTGTCCTCCTGGGCGTTTATTTATCCAGCCATTTCTTTCCCTCAGCGTGGACCCGTGGGCGTTCATCTTACACTTCTGGCTATACTCCAGTGGTACTTCATTACGTTGCTAAAACCGTTCTGGTTGGCTGTGTGTCTTCGTCACAACCACGCCATCGTGAGGTTACTTATTTTTTTCTCACGCCCTTTCTTGGCTGTTCAAAACGGTCCACGGACGTGCGTGTGTGTGTGTGGAGGGGGGAAACACGGACGTGTGTGTGTGTGTGTGAAACACAGACATGTGTGTGTGCACTAACGCGCATGGATGCCCACCGGTAATCCTCTACATGGGGAAGGGAGACTCTGTTTCTTACCGCTCTCGAGTTGACTCTGGTCATCAAACGTGGAGGGGGACAGTTTCCACACGCCCACCAGCTTCCCACCTCTCCGGACACCCGCTCGGTGTCCTGCGGTTCCATTCTGACGCTCACCCCTGGGGTCAGTGCAGACCCCACAGGTTAGGGGCTCAGTCCCACCCAAGCCCCCCCACCTACCTCGGTCACCAGGGAGCCACAGGGAAATGAAGTGCCCGAGGCTCTTCAGTGAATGAACTCAAAGGACAGAGAGGCACAGAGATGAAGAGACAAAAAGACGTAACAGCTCTTTAATAAACGGGAGTACGCTGCTGTGTCTGGGGACGGGCCTACAGCGATGCTCCAATAAAAGAGTGAGTAGCACGTGGTTTGTGAACGCGGGGGGCCATAACGCCAGCTTCGACAAACGTCAGCGGATTGAAACAGAGGAAGTAGGTCTCTGACGACATGATAATTGAGCCGGCATGACTCAACGGAGAGAGAGCTGGGAAGGCCACCTGCATTTGGAAATGAAGCGCCACACTTCTAAATGAGCCACGGATCGAAGAAGGAATTATAGTCGGTATTAAACTGGACGATCGCAGCAAAACTAGTGAGATACAGGTAAACACTGTGTTTGGAGGGAATTTCTAGCCTCGAAAGCGTGTTTAGAGAAGAAGCAAAGATGCGAATTAATGACCCAAGTATCTTTCTCAAGAAGTTAGGAAAAGAGCCGCAAATTAAATCTCCAGAGAAGAGAAGGAAGAAATAACAAAGAACAGAGAGTAATGAAATGAAATGTCAACATACAATAAAAAGATTGACTAAACACAAAAGAGGTCTGTTGCTAACTCAGAAAATTGAGACATCACGGGAAGACAGATGAAGAAAGCAAGCCGAAGGCATAAACGACTAATATCAGAAATGAGAAAAGACATCACTTAAGATCCTACAGACATTAGCAAGATCACGAGAGGATGTTATCGACAAGTTGGTGACGACTCATCTGAAAATTTGGATTAGAACGAGGAACGCTCAGAAAAATACAACCTGTCAAAACGGACGTGACTTATCATCACCTTCCGATACACTGTGTAAGACACTTCACTACGCTTTCACTCTCTTCCGTCTTTCCTCGCCGGGACGTCAACTTCGTGAAGCCAGGTGTGGGCTGTCTGTTTCAGTCACTGCTGTATGTCCCGAACCTAGACTGCAGGCTGGCACACCGTGGGTGCTCTGATGGACAAATGGATGGACAGATGGATGGGTGGGTGGGTGGATGGATGGATGGATGGATGANTGGCCGGGGCAGGTGACTTCTGGCCAGGGTGGGTGACCTTTGGCCTGGATAGGTGACCTCTGGCCAGGGCAGGTGACCTTCGGCCAGGGCGGGTGACTTCTAGCCAAGGTGAGTGACCTCTGACCAGACCAGGGGACCTTTGGCCTGGGTAGGTGACCTCCGGCCAGGCCGGGTGGCCTGTGGGCCGCTGAGGCGGAGAGCCCACATTTTCCTGGTCTCCTGCACGCTTTCTCTGGCGTGGCCGATGCCGTTTTGAAACCTGAGCCCTGAAGCCGTAAGTGGCCCCACAAGTTCACGTTTATGGGGCTCGATCGGCTTCGGGCTCGAGTGGCGCCCGGCTGCTCGGCGTCACGGCGCCGCCCTCAGACCCGGCCTCCGTGTCCCTTCGGGTCGGCAGCCGTTGGACAGCGAGACACGAGACGCATCCGTTACCGGGCGACCTCTCGGCGGAGGACGCGGGCGTGACCGCCACGGCGCCGTCCTCGGTCACGGACGAGGTATTCATCCCACTGACTGGCTTGTCACCAAGCGTCTCCGAGGGAACGTCGGTTACACTGTGGCCCCGGGCAAAGCCCTGACTGTCAGGCTGAAGGAGATTTTCCCAGGAAGGGTGTCCACTCCGCCACTGCGCCGGGGCCCGTCACAATCCCGCCGCGTGCGACACCGGCCACGGCCCTGCCTTCCGGGACCCCACGCCGAGCCCTTCGTCCAGCGAGAACCCGCTCTTTTCCTGCTAAAAACATGCGATGCCGACTGAGGCCACCTGTAAATGATCAGGATCAGTAATCGGGTGTCAGCGATCCAGAGGGAACCCGAGATTTTGCATTCGACACCCGGGATTTACCTGTGACATTGGGGCTGTGTCGTTACTCCGGAGTCAGAGTTTCCCGTTTTGTTCTGATTTTTTTCCCTCTCTTCCTTTTGGAATTTCCCGTTTCCTTTCGCTCATTTCTTTGACCGCGGGATGAGAAATCCAGCGGCCCTTACATGAGCTGGCGGGGTGGAAACTTCAAGAAGTCGTGTCCTTCCTCAATCAGAGGCTTTTCCCTAATGAACAGCACATTTATCTCGGTGCCCGTCTGAATCACCAACGTCCGTTAGTTATGATTTAGTGATCAGAGAGGAATGAGACGTATCTATTTTTATAGCAGATTTTTCCAAAAATGCAACTAAGGTTTTTACGTCCACTGAATCGCTACGGAAGAATAGAGAGCCGCATCTCAGCATCTGCACGTGGACGCCCCCCGTGCCGGTGTGTGGGCCGCACCTGCACAGGTAAACGGAGGCCGCGGTGGCCGGGAAGACGGGGTCCTTGGTCTGCCGGGCCCCTTCGCCCCTCGAGCCCGGACGGTGAGCATGGGGGTCGCTGAGCTCAGGGCTGTGCTCAGCGGCGTCCTTGGCATGTCAGCGAACGCGCCTTTGCCGGTGGATGCAGGTGCGTCAGGTGTGCGCAGGCCGCGAGGCGTGTCGGGGCGTCGTGGGAGCCCTCTGGTTACGGCAGCTGCACAGAGGGAGGTGCCCCCCGTTAAACCGCACTTGGAACGTTTGAAAGAAACGGGACAGAACCTCCCGGGATGACCTGAGCGCCGGCCACTGCCCAGAGGGACCCGGGCAGCTCCCTCTCAGGCCCCTGTACTGGAGGGGGGCCTCCACGACCAGCCCTCGGGGTCCCTCTCGTGCGCGTTCACGTGCCTCTCGGTCTCCCGCCTCGCGTTCCCACTGTCGGGTGCAGGCGTCGGCCAGCGGTCAGCGGTCAGCGTGTGTCCTGCCACCTACGGGAAAGCCTCTGGCCCTCTGGGAACCCTGCCCCTCGACAGGTGCTTCGTCCCTCGAAGCAGCAAGCGTTAGACCCCTGCCCCCCTCGACGGTCGAACCCTCAGCCACACGCGAGCGACTTCGACTCGGAAGCCGCTCCGGCGCAGGCGGCTCGCAGGCCCGTGTCCCCCGTGAGGACACAGCCCCCGGGCCCAGCCGGATCCCGCAGTGACAGTACGTTTGTTTACAGATGCAGCGCGCAGCGAGGCCGGGTGACTGGCTGAGCTGTTCGCGCTTCCCGATTGCCATTCAGGTTTTTAAAATAAACTTCGCCTTTGAGAACAGACCTAGAGTTACAGAAAAATCGCTAAGATGGTGTGAAGAATTCCCAGTTTCCCGTTAGCGACACGGGGCGTGAGTACTGTACGCTTTTATGATTAACGAGCCGATATCGACGCGTTATTATTAGTGACAGCCCGTAGTTTATTCAGATTTCCTCCGTTCTTGGCGAATACCCTTCTTCCTTTCGGGGGCTCCGTTCGGGGCGCCACGTGCCATCAGGCGCACCTGTGACGATGTCGCCGTCGTGTCTGCTTCGCGACGGCCTTGACGGATGCGAGGGGCCCTGGCGGGGATTCTGTAGATGACCCGTCCCGGGGTCCGCCTGACGTTTTTCTCGTCACCGGGGTTGTGGCTTCGGGAAGGAAAACCGGAAGGAAAGGGCCGTTCCCGCCACAGGACACCAGGGCCTCACAGTGCCACCGCGACCGGTCCCTGCGGAGGCTGGCCTGGACCGCCTGGCTCTGGGGCTGCTTGCCGCGTGTCTCCTCTGTGAAGTGGCCCTTCGCTCTTTCCCTTTTGGAGGTGTCCCCTGTGTCACACACACTTAAGAAGGGGGATGGAGTTTTATTTCTCCTCCTCGAGGGCGGGCTACCTCTGCATGGGCGATCTGTGTCCTCCTGGGCGTTTATTTATCCAGCCATTTCTTTCCCTCAGCGTGGACCCGTGGGCGTTCATCTTACACTTCTGGCTATAGTCCAGCGGTACTTCATTACGTTGCTAAAACCGTTCTGGTTGGCTGTGTGTCTTCGTCACAACCACGCCATCGTGAGGTTACTTATTTTTTTCTCACGCCCTTTCTTGGCTGTTCAAAACGGTCCACGGACGTGCGTGTGTGTGTGTGGAGGGGGGAAACACGGACGTGTGTGTGTGTGTGTGTGTGTGTGTGTGTGTGTGTGAAACACAGACATGTGTGTGTGCACTAACGCGCATGGATGCCCACCGGTAATCCTCTACATGGGGAAGGGAGACTCTGTTTCTTACCGCTCTCGAGTTGACTCTGGTCACCAAACGTGGAGAGGACAGTTTCTGTACGCCCACCAGCTTCCCACCTCTCCGGACACCCACTCGGTGTCCTGCGGTTCCATTCTGACGCTGACCCCTGGGGTCAGTGCAGACCCCACAGGTTAGGGGCTCAGTCCCGCCCAAGCCCCCCCACCCACCTCGGTCGCCAGTGTAAGTGGTCCTTAGGGTATTTACGGCCTCTCTCCGCCTCGGCTGTGAACCAGAGGGTCCCACCACCCTTCCTCAGGTGTGGCAGATTCTAGAATGCTCACAGAACTCAGGGAAACGGCGAAAATACCGGCTCACTGGTTTATTATACAAAGACATAACTCAGGAGATGCGCGGGCCAGCCGTGGGGGACGGGCGCAGAGCGTCCTCGCCCCTCCGGGTCACATGGTCAGCGACCCGGACGCCTGCAAACCTTGGGTGAGGGCTTTATGGCGGCTTTGTGGAGCAGGCTTGATTGATCAAAAACCACTGGCCACTGGTCATCCATTTGGACAGTCGATGACGGTTTTCAGCAGTTGGTGGCCTTACCATCTTTCGGTCCTGCGTCACCCCAGAGGACAGGAGGGCCGGCGCAGCTGCCCATTCGACATAGCCAGTTCGCGCTTTCGGGCAGGGGTCTAGTCTCGAACGAGTAAACCTAGAAAATCGGGAGTGGACAGAACTTGGAAGACCCGAGTGGCGTAATGAAAATATGCTTTCGATCTTCGTCCTGGGTCCCTGCTGCTGATTTCCTGAAAATCCGCCTGTTTCCGGCATAATAAGCTGCCTCCGGGATGCCAGTGTTGGCTGTGCGGTGTCACCCAGGACGCAGGGACCCGGCCGGCTGCAGCACCCCACAGCCGGGGGGCGAGGGGACAGGGGCTGCTTCGTCTTCCCGCTTCGTGAAACATCGGACAGGTATCTTAGGCGGCGTGCGGTTCCGTCTAGGTGCCGACGTTCCGTGTGATTTTTAGCAGATTGGCTCCTGTCGGCAAGTGTTGGTGTGGGGTAGGTGGCCGTGGAGGAGGAGGACGTTCCAGTCCATTCCTTACCCCGGGATCTTCACCGGTCTGCATCGGCCGCATCTGTTCACCGGTTTGCATCGTGATAGAAACACGATCATCTTTTGAGACGCGTGGCTGAGAATTCGCCATCAACGTACCAAACAGCTGTCGAGGAACGAGGAAGTTCACACCTCAAATCAGGAGTCGTTCGCCAACCTGAGGGCCAAGATTGGGGGGCCAGTCAGTAAACTCAGCGAACGCCCACGTTCAAAAGAAATCCGCTGCGAAGTGACATCTCTGAGTCTCAGAATGACTCGCGGTGCCGCAGGGCAGAAGCCGCTCCCTGGCTCCGTCATGAGACGGTGCCTGCCACGGTCACCCGTCTGTCCGTGTGTCCTCGACCTTGTGTCTTCTGTGGGTCAGCACTGAAAGGCCTCCCTCCGTCCCATCCAGATCACGTGTGGCTTTTCTGGACCCGCCACTGTGACCCTTTCTCCCTTCTGAGCAGGTCGGCCTCTAAGGCAGTGACATAAATTCTCCCTACGGGTCTGTAGCATCTCTCGTCGCTTTATGGTCCAACCCCGTGTCTTTTTTGGGGGTAGAAGCATTACTGGAATTATATAATATTGAATTTTCTGCCAGTACGTCTAATGCACTTACGCATTTTAACAAGCCGGCAGTCATGGTCATTTTAATGGGAGATTCTTATCCTGTTTTGCATAACTGGTGAATCTAAATTCGATTGAATTTCCGAACGTCCCTCTCACGAGTATATAGATCAAGTTCCTCATTGCTCCGAGGTCTGCCCCTGACTCTTTATTAAAATATTTCTTCATTTTAAATGATCCTCTTCGCCAGCGTATTTTAAAAGGAGCGACATTTCGCCTGTGGCTTGATAACGAACCTAATCCGATGGCCGCGTTCCTCAGGGAACGATCGGCAGGCGACGTCAGCGGAATTTCCGGGACAGCAGACAGCGCAGCCTCTGGGGCGGCACGTGGACTGTGACGCGTGGCGACAGCCGTGTGGGTGTCGCTCGGAGTGACCGGTGCAGCGGGGCCCCCGTCCGGTGTCATTCTAGCTTAGCCGCTTTGTGCGCTTGGCCAAGTGTCAGACCGAGTCTCCGCGCTTTTGAACGAGCACCGAAAGGACCCGAACTCCCGTCGGGGGAGCCGTCGAGGTCACAGCATATGACAGAGCGATCTGCAGACGGGAGTCTTGGGGAAGAAATTTACTTAATTTTCAACTGTTTGTCTCCGAGAAAAATCAAAGAAGTATATAATAAAATCATTAGTTGACATGTAACCCAACATTGTTTTTCTTCTTAAAAAAAAACAACACACACACACAAAAACTCCCTACGAGGCGTCTCAGCTTGAGCTGCTGTGACAAAATATCACAGACCACAGGCCGGGCCACAGAAGTGCGTTTTCTCCAAGTTCCGGTGAGAACCCGCTTCCGGGCGGGTCACCTCTCGCTGTGAAGGCCACCAACCCTCTCAGGCAGGGCCCCGACCCCCGTGACACTCCCGTCCTCCGTCATGGCCCGAGCACCTGCCTGCAGATGCAGTCACGCCGGGGTCAGGATCTCAGTGTGCGAATTTGGGGGCGGACACAGTTCAGCCTCCCAGGCATCGGGAATGTCGTGTTTTTAAATCTAATTTCTCCCTCTTGTGCATTTCGGCTGGGAGGACCCCCGTGTAGCTGTCCGATCCGCAAACCGCCAGCATGTCAGTTTTAACCTTTCCTGTCGAGTGATCATTATGATAAGAAGTAAAGGGCACAGTCAGTATGTTCAGATTATTTAGAAATTCGAGTTGGCTTTGAGTGTTTTACATGTTGGCTGAAAAATAACACGTCAGCTTTCCAAAGGCGGACAGTCAGATCTTCACTCTCCCCGACGAGGGAGTCATCCTGTGCTTTTTCTAGGAAGGGACAGGGTGCCCTGGGTGGTTTTAGTAGAGAGACACATTTGAAACGTCATATTCTCATCTAGTTACAGAAAGCCAGAGAGAAATGCAGCTTTAAACAGTCGGATTCTTGGCAAATGGACTTAAAAATGAAAAATATCGTTTGACCATTTCTATGGGTCTTAAGTCCCTTGATACAACTTGCTCCTGGGGAAAAATCCGAGACAAGTATAAGACACTGGTTCAGTGTAACCAAAAGGTGTCCTTTGAGAAAGAAGCCGAATTCCGAAAGTTAATTTAAACCCAGACTTGTCACATGGCATTCGAAATGTGTTAGATTTAGCTTTTCCCTTGGAAAACAAAACTTCCTTTCTGTGGATGGAACCGTCTGGGTGTCTTACAGAATCTCCCAGCCAGGTGGGACCCCGTTTCCTTTCCCCCCAACTTCCCGGATTTGGGAAGCAGCGTGCTCCGTCCCTGTCCTCATCCCCGGGGATTTGGGGGGGGTCTGTGCCTGGTCACCCCGCCTCCAGCTCCTGTCCCCTCTGAATGCTCAGGCTCCCGTGAGCGCTGGGCCTCCCACGATGGGCCGCCACCTGCCGCCCTTACCCCAGGCCGGGCACCACTTCCCGTCCCGAAGGGTCCCTGGCCAGGTTCTGACAGTGACCCCCGGGGCACCCGCAACGCGGCCTGGCACCCTGTTGCCAGTATCCGATGCCGTCACAGCGCCACACCCAGCGGGCGCTCGTGGACGCCTCCTTCTTGACCTCGGGGCGGCGATGACAAGTGCCCTCCATGGGGCTGTCCAGTCACCGCCCTCGCCGACCGTCCCTCCTCAGCCTCTCCGCTGGCTTTTCGCCTAAAATGGGGGACACTCCAGAGCTAAGTCCTGAGACGGCCTGGCCGCCCGTGTCCGCCCCGGCGTGGCCTTCTGCAGGCCCCGCTTTTCGAAACGGGTCGTTGAGGACGTTCACCCGTTTAGAGGACACGGCTCGGTGCGTTTTAGCAGTTTTTACGCCGCTATCGTCTTTAACTAACTTTAGGCCATTTTCAGTCGCCCCAGAAGCCACACCTTTAGCAGCCACTCCCTACGCCCACCGCCAGCTATAGGCAACTCAGCATGATGTTTTTGGGGTGCGTCCGCATCCCAGCAAGCGTTAGCACCTCCTTCCTCCGTCTACGGGGTACCACATCGGGTACCCACCAGTGAGCGCACACTCGCGTGGTCTCTACCTGGTGGCCGTGCGGATAGCTGTCTGTGCCTTGGCCTCCCCGAGTGTGAGCTCTGTCCGGTGTCCTTTTCGGGGCCCTGGCCCTGTGAGTCTAGGAGGAAAGCAGGTGTGTCACCTGTATGGTGTGGCCAGTGGGGAAAGGCTTTGGGGTAAATACGACAACGCAGCTAGTCTGGGGGAGCGGATGCTTTAGAGCACCTTCCGAGTCGTCTGAACCCCTTTCGGCCGAGGCAAATCACCGGATTAGCCCATGTGGACTTCCTCTGTGGAAAAGGGATCTTTCACGATTTCCTCCTCGCCCTCGTTGCCAGCAAGAAGTCGTAAGGCCACAGGACAGGGCCGAGGGCCGTAACCAAGCGCCAGGCCTCTCCCTGCGCCCAGATCCCCACGGGCGATGCCAGCGTGCCTGGCTCCGGTGCTCCGAAGCGCTCCCCCTCCCCAGCTCCCTCTCCCCAGCTCCCTCTTCCCCCCTGCACAATGGGGGTGCCTCCCGTTTAGCCGGATTCCTTCAGTTGCAGGTGAGGGGAACCGACTGGCAGCAGGTGAGGCAAAAGGTTTTCCCTGCTCCAGGAAATAAGCTATCCCCAGGAGTTCAGCCTTGAACTCAGGATCCGGGAATGAAGTTAGCATCCGGGCTGCTTCTCCATCTCTTAGATCCCCTGAGTCCGTGGGCTTCACCACGATTCAGACAATTCCCAGTGAGGGCGGGGATGCTGGGCTGACATCGCCCTTCAGCGTGTTCGCTCGGGGAGAAAAGGGTGCTGGCTGGACCCCCGACGAAGTCTCTGAAGGGAAGGCGGGGCTGTCACCAAGGTCCCCTAGAGACGGGGGCGGGGGGAGGTAGCTAGCAGAGGGAAAGGGTGCAGAACGGGAAAAGCAAGCCACGAAATGGATCGATGGTTGGCCACGATCAGACTTTGCATTTGTCATTTTCTGACTTAATCACCTTAACGATTTTCCTAAGTGAAAGGCCCTGAGTAATCGGAAGGTAAACGTTTCTCCGAGAACCTAAGAACAGGCTTCTGGGCCAAGGGGCCGCGACGCTTGCAAAGAACCGAGTTAAGCCCCAGCTCTGCGTCCCCTCCCCCTCCCCCACCCGCCAAGGGCAGCTCCGCAGCCGCTTAGCGCATTCCTTCCTGAGGGACAGTGTGTCATTAGGTCGTCCGGTCACGTGGCTTGACCAGGATGGGTCTTTGTTAGGACACAGGGTTTTATGGCAGCCGTTAAACTCTGGATCGATGTCCCTGCCACCCGCTCACCGGAAAACGGCACCCGCCCCGCCCCGCCCCCACGGGAAGAGGCCACAAGGGGCTGGGCGGGCGGCTGCACACTTTCATCACCTTCTTGCCAAAAAGTCCTTCCTCGGTTTACACCCTGGGTCACCACCACCAGATTTAAAACCTGCCTCTGGTTCCGGAAGACATACCAGGGAACGAAGAGCCTCCAGAAAGTGACAAAGATGATCAGGGCTTCTTGGCAGGCGTTTGCTACCCAGATGAAGGAAAGCCATTAAGTACTCAAGGCCCGCTAAGGAGCATTGGGGGTAGGCATTTCTTGGTTCGCTGCAGTTAAATCTTAGCGTAGTTTTTGCCTCAGAAATTTTTTTCTTTTGGGTCTGGTAATCAGAGTATTAAGGTCACTGACAGAAAGTGAAAACGTTTTCCTTTTTTTTAATCCAGGTCTTTATTAGTTCACTGGCTGAACGAATGTCACATTCAGATTGCACTGAGTTTACTGAGAAGTTGACTGTTTATGACTGTTACGGCATCAGATTTTTTTTTTTCATTTATCTCCCAAAGCAAGAAAATAAACACTGGGTTTCGTATTTGAAAAAAAAATAACTTTAACAGCACTGTGATACATTTTCTCCAGATTTTCTTCTGATTGTCACGTGCACGTAGGGTTCGCTGCAAGGTAGTCCTAAAATATTTTCCTTAAACGCCCTGCAAAGGAGCAAATCATCACCACCTACCCTGTCCCGGCCCATCTTAGGTCCTCGGCAAACCTGTCTGTCTCCTGAAGCCCGGAGGAGCGACCTTATCTTGTTGGTTTAGGAACCGAAAGGAGCGTCAGCTTTCTAGGTCATAGAGGTAATTTAGGTCCATCAACTCCCAAACCTTTACTCTGTCAAGGACGCCATGCCTGTGTTGTCTCTGGATCTGCATGTTTAACAGCAGAACGCCTTAGTTTACATTCAGATCTGTCACCTACTTGCTTTAGGACCTCAAAAGAGTTTACATCCTTCTCTGCCTGTTTCTTCTTCCTTCGCGAGAAGAGAAACAATAAATGCACGGGCCTCATGAGCTTGTGGGGATGACATGGAGACCCCTTAGAACAGGGTCTGACGTCATAGCCATTAGCTGCCGCTCTTTAGATTATTATCAGTGTGTTAGTACTGCCGCCGTCGTCATGGCAATTTCTGCCCAAACAGCCACGACTTCCCTTGTCAATCTCAGGTGGAGCGTGGCCGGGTGACATCCCCGGGCAGTGCCTACACTTCATTCTCATGCTTGTTTTATGTATATTTTCTCTCTTGCATTCTGGACGCAGTGTAGAGAGAGGTGCTTTAAGACTTAAAACCTGTACGTTTTCTTACCCATCCTGAGTATGACAGTCTGCTGTCTGGGTAAAGAAGTCACTGATGACACAGCTGATTTTCAGAGTCACAGTGGCTAGCCTGACCTGGGGGGCTGCTTGGTAAGTGAATGCCTTCGCAAGAAAAAAAACACTGGAAACCCATCGACAATGACTTTCAGCTTATTTTCCATTCCTCTGTTATCTCTTGGTTATTTTTATCTATTTATTTTACTCAGGGTACAATCGAGTCCCTTCTGGAGGGACTTTTTGCAGAATTCTCCACTGCGAGAGGTTTCTTTGAACTTGAGTTCAGATTTTTATTTGCAAAGAAACTAAAGCAGATGAATTTTCTCATTGTAAAAAAAAAAAAGAATGTCTCGATATATATATTTTTTTCTTAGTAGGCTTGTCTTTAAGATTGATGCTAAAAAAAAAAATTGATGCTTGATAGCCAGATCCTGTACAGAACAGAAAGTTATTACTCACAGTCTGCCAGATTTTAGCAAGCATACTTGCAAAATAACGTGGAATATCATTTTGCTTTTAGGAGTCCTGCTCCAGTGCATTTTCATTTTGAATTATGAAACGAAAATTTTACGCTAACATTTAATGAAATCTTTAATAGGATTGTGTTTTGATGCTATTAGTCAAATAATGTGTTTTGAATTGCTTTGACTACATTTGCATCAACGAAGAACTCAATTTGCTTCGGTTCTTTGAAGAGTTCACCCACTTCCTGGGTCCTTTTAAAAAGACAGTAAATAGAAAAGGAACACATCTGCCAAAAGCGACGGCAGCAGACGCAGATCGTTTGAGTTAATGAACCGACTCATGTGGGCTATTAAGAGTTCCGCAATTAAAAAAAATATATAAAACGCACGCGTCGCATCGTGAGGGATGACACCCCGGGGTTCTCTTTGTCTCCTCGAGCCCTAAAGCTGATATTCTAAGAATTAAGAAACTTAAGAGATTCACATTATTGCGGCTCTTGATCAGTGATGCCCCAAATTAAATGGCAGTCTCGAGAGAACACGTGTCTGCTTATAGCATCCTTCTCACCCATTTCTGCTAAAACTGTGCCCGTGGGCCCGGGGCAGTTTACGTGATCACGCGCCAGGCAAAAACACTTCCCTGAAGCGTGCTTTCTGCGGTCGCTCGGTCGCTGTCGTCTAGCTGATGGGAGCTGAATGCAAAAAATGTAAATGCCGAAAAGATGGGGCAAGTCCTCCTTGCGAGGCCAGCCCGCTTCACCGAACATTCGTTTCGAATGGACCCCGAGGGGCACTGGAGAAACGGGTGGCGAACGGGACGGTGGGAGCTGGAGCGAGGGGTCGGGGGCGCGGGCGCAGCGCCCTGGGCGTCCTCTGGCTGTGCACGCCCAGCTTCGCGTGGAAGGAAAGGCCTCCCTTCACCGTCCCTCACCTCCCTCTTCACCTTCCCTTCCTCCCACGTTCGTCGTGCTGCCTCCCGCCACAACTATTCCCGATTCGAAAGCTCTCCGCGCGCCCGTCCTGCGGCCCCCACCTGGGCCCGGGCGCCGCTTAACCGCAGCCTAATAAGAGCCGCCGCAGCGGCGCGCACATGCGCAGAAACGCGCCGCGGCCGCAGCGGTCCGCACATGCGCAGAAACGCGCGGCCGCCGCGGCCACACCCCGTCGCCTCCGTGACGTCACGCGCCGCCTCCGCCGACGCAGCGCGCGTCTCTATGACGCAAGACGCGCCCGGCCCCGCCCCGCCGCGCCGCGCCGCGCCTGCACCGCCCCCAGTCCGCGCCGCGCGTTGCGGCGAGCGCCCGCCCGAGTCCGCGCCGCGGCCATGCTGCAGAAGCCCAGGAGCCGCGGCCGGCCCAGCGCCCAGGCCGACAGGGACAGGGACAGGGACTGGGGCCGCGGCGCAGACGGCCGCGCGCCGAGGGGCGGCGGCGCGGACGAGGCCCCGAGCACCTCCCGCGGCGCGGGCGGCTCGCAGGGCGCGCGGCGGGCCGAGGCCTCGGCGGCGGCGGGGCCCCGGTCCCAGAAGCAGCTGGAGCTGAAGGTGGCCGAGCTCGTGCAGTTTCTCCTGATCAAAGACCAGAAGAAGATCCCCATCAAGCGCAGCGACATGCTGAAGCACGTCGTCGGGGACTACCGCGACGTCTTCGCCGAGCTGCTGCGCCTGGCGGCCGAGCGCCTCGAGTACGTGTTCGGGTACCGGCTGGCCGAGCTGGAGCCCAAGAGCCACACGTACATCCTGGTCAACACGCTGGAGCCGGTGGAGGAGGACGCCGAGGTGCGCGGCGACCAGGGCACGCCCACCACCGGCCTGCTCATGACGCTGCTGGGGCTCATCTTCATGAAGGGCAACGCCGTGAAGGAGACCGAGGTCTGGGACTTCCTGCGTCGCCTGGGCGTGCACCCCACGAAGAAGCACCTGATTTTCGGGGACCCGAAGAAACTCATCACCGAAGACTTCGTGCGCCAGCGGTACCTGGACTACCGGCGCATCCCGCACACCGACCCGGTGGACTACGAGTTCCAGTGGGGCCCGCGGACCAGCCTGGAGACCAGCAAGATGAAGGTTCTCAAGTTCGTGGCCAAAGTGCACAACCAAGACCCCAAGGACTGGCCGGCGCAGTACTGCGAGGCCCTGGCGGACGAGGAGGCCAGGCGCGGGCCGCGGCCGGGGGGCGCCGGCCCTGCCCGCGAGGCCCCGGAGGCGGAGGGGGCGCGCGCCAAGGGCGCGGGGTGAAGCGCCGCTCGAGGGGGCGCTCGCACGCGCGGCCTTCCCCTGCGACGAGGCGTTCGGTCCCCGTGTCCCGTTCACGCAAACAGTAGGGGAGGGTTTGTTTCCGTTCGCGTTACTGTCTGTATTGTTTTTGGTGGGAGAGTTTGGCTAGATTTATAAAGCGCATCGGGAAGCTCTGTGTCCCGATCTGCAACAGATATCTAAGCAAACACGTCGGTAGATTGCTTTGTTGCCAAGGAAAGAGCGGAGTGGCTGTCATCTGGCACCTTGTCGTCCTTCCCCCGTTGGCGGGGGAGGAGCAGCCCTTAGAAAGTCAGAGAAACGCAAGCGCCCCATTCCTTTCTTGCCTTAACACACCCGTTTCACAGTTATGTATTTTCTGTGTGTATAAGCGTTGCGCATCGTTCTGAGCCATGTACATATGTTTGGGTTTTTTTGGTTTTTTTTTTTACATTAGTAATATTCGCTCAGCTCTGGCTAACCCTTTTTGCCCACTTGGTTTTCCTTTTTGCTACCGTTAAAATAAATACTGTATCTTTGAAACGCTAATGCATTGCGCATGTTTTAAATCGTCAGCCGTGAGAGATTAATGTCGTGACTCAAAAGCAGCATCTTAACAAAAGAATTTTTGCTACGTATTGGTAAATGTTTTGTAGAACTTGCTTTTCTTTTCTACGCGCATGCAGATGGGATCGTGACGTACAATATATTTGTTACTGTGGGTCACAAAAAACGTGATAAAGCTTACTGGTTAACTGTGCCTACTTGGGATTCACACTGCCTGGGGTCAGATCCTTGCTCCAGCTAACTGTAAATTTCGACAGGTTGCTTGACTTGTTTCCAGACGTCTCACCTGTAGAATGGGCCGGTGACACCTGTGTGACGTGTGCCGACGCGATGGTCAGATGCCGAAGTGTGTGGGAGGTGCTCCGCCCTCTGCCGGGCCTGGAGGGTTTGTTATTTGTTCCCTAAAATTCGACAGTATTTTTCTACTCTGATTCTTGTGTGGTGTGGTTTTTGAGGTTGACAAACTGAATTACGGCTCATGCCATGTCCCCATGGTGGTTTCGGGGGGTAGCCTTTAAGCTCTCTGAATCTTCTCTATGAAACGGGGGTGATAACTACCGCATCATAATTGGTCATGTTCTAAATGGGCCTGCAGCGGAGACCCTGGGCTCGGCGCTCGTCCACGCCTCTGGCAAGCTGCGGGTCCTGTAGAGGTTCGACAATTACCCAGTGGGTGACTAAGTTTTGCGGGGGAGGTACAGCAAGTTAACCATGAAATGAGGTAAGTACTTCGCCTCACAAAAGGGCTCGATCAACACTGTCGTCTAGAAATGTCATCTGGAGGACCCCGGTGGCTGCGAGGTGGCATGGAGGGACGTGACAGGTACTGGGTTTTACTTCTGTTCCAGTGGAATTCACATTTATTTCATCAATGGAGTGTAGCCGGTCCCTGTGCGTTTTATGTTAGTGTTTAAAATCATTCCTGCTAAGTATCCTGCTCGCTGGTCCCCTTGCCCTACTGGCTGCCTCCCCTCTGCTGTGCTCCGATACTGACATCCTCATCGTCACGGTGGAGATGACCATGATTCTGCACCCACACACTCACTATCGGAGGCCGACGCCCTCCCACATTCTCCTCACGGAGATGCTATCGATTCACTGTCCACCGATTACCATTTCGTTTCAGATTTTAAAATCAAAAGACATTACAGACTAGATCAAGCCCTTGTGTCTTCTCAGTGTTCCCCAGGGGTGTCAAAAGTTGGTGGATATCCTGCTGTCGTGTGATTTAATCCTCCTGCACACGTTCATATACGTGGACAACATCGTGGTGGTATTTTGTGAGCTTTTACGGCTTTGATAAGTGGTTTGCAACTTGCTGTTCCGCCGTCGTTTTTGAGATTGAGCCACGTAGACCTCATTCATTTTAATTGTCTTTTTATGGGGGGAAAAATAAGTATGTGTATCCATTGCCTAGTGGTCAGACAGGTTCTTTGAAAGGTTTTGCCCTGCAGGCAGGCCGCAGCGCTTCCCAGGGCACCTGTCGGAGTTTCTCCAGCCAGGACCAGCAGCCATGGCCGCCAGCATCTCAGAGTCCTTTCCCACCGACCCGCCCTCCCGTTGGTGAAAATTTGGCCTTTCCAGCCATTCTGTGGCTGTGACGTTTTATTGTAGTATAACTTGCACCTCTTGCTTGCCGGTGACATTAAGCATCTTATCTTTCGCTCTTTTTTTGGTCCATTAGGTTTTTTATCTGTTAGACCCCTTTGATTTTTATTGATTTGTAAGATTTCTTTATACGTGCCACGTATTCATCCATCGCCTGCTGTATCCAGTGCAGATACCTTCTCACATTTTCACTATTTTTTGCCATTCAGATGATTGGATTTTAATGGGTCCAAATCATCAGTGTTGTCAGAGCTGTGTTTTCTGTAAGTGCTTTAAACAATTCTCCGCAATTCTGATGTTATAAAGATGTTTTCTAGTATTCTAAGTGTTCAAAACTTTGACTTTCGGACTCACGTTTTTTAATCTGTGTTTGTGTACGATGCGAGGTATGGATATAACTTTTGTACTTTTCCCAGCACTGATTTTTTTATAGGTTATCCTTTTACATTTTTTAATCTAACCTTTATTACGTAGCAGTATCTCATACATAAAATTTTTAATCTAACCCTTATTAGATAGCAGTATCTCATACATAAAATTCTGGCTAGCGGTTCACCGCGTTATCGGCCGTTCGTCTGGCGTCCCGGGCTCTAGGCCTGTGACATCGTAGCGTGTGTCATTTCTAGTCCCCTACGCCGTTCATTCGAGTCTTTCTCCGCATCGGCTGGAAATGCAGCCCGTGGAAAAGATGCCGTGACAGCCTCGAGGATGCTTCGGACTCCTCGCTCCCGATTTGAAAGGGACTAATTTTAAAGCTCCCCGTGAAGTGCATTTATTTCGCTGTTAGTTCTACCCCCGTAAGTGTCTTGAGCTGGGTCATTGAATTTCCCTCCTGACCCCTCCACCCCCGCCTCTCCGGCACAGTGCCCGGATTTTCCCGCCTGGACCGTTTGAGTGCATCTGGGTCCCACGCATCTTTAGCCCCTTCAGCCCGCAGACGGTCCCCTGCCCCGTCCGTGACGTCGCGAGCGGCCGTGCGGGGCACGCGGGCTCGTGGACCATCCGTCAGCCGCGGCTTGTCCGCTGAGGCTGGAGTTATGCGTCTGGCAGGATGTCACAGAAAGGACGTGTTGTCTTTCTGGATCCCGTGGGTGGCATGGAGTTTCAGTTCGCCCTGTTATTTCGTCACTTTGGTCACTTTGATTAAGGTGGTTTTCTACCTCCTCTCCACTGTGAAGTTTTCCGTTTTTCCTTTTGTAATAAACAAGTAATCTGTGTGGAGACACACCGAGGCTTTATAAATACTGTATTCTTCACCAATTCTCAATGTATGTGTTTATTTTTATCTGTGTAGTGTCATGGATTATAACCTTTTACTACCATTCATTGCGATACCCAGATTGTCCCCTTAGCCAGCTGGCTTTTGTGTCTTCGACATTCCCCTGTCATTCTCTGGGCTCCCCCTTACTTTCTGGCACAAAAAGATCATTCGGCCTCATCTTGAGCTCTCCCTGCCCCAGACTGGCACTCAGCCATCTCTCCGGGGTCCTGGTTCCCTTGGGCGGAGGTTGGGATTCAGAAACAAGGTCGTTGGGTTTGCTCGCGCCTTCTACCTGCTGCGTGACACGGTTGGGGAATGTCTGTCTGCTTATCGTCCATCGTCTGTCTGTCTATCATGTACTGAAACCGTGAGATCACGTGCATAGCATTCTAACGCCTTTCTATATTTGTACCATCTTCTGCAACAGTAAGAGATCCAGCCCCCGTTATCCTAATAATATTTATTTTCTCAGCCCCCCTGTAATAAGCAGCCTCCCCCTCCCACACGTTTGCTCCCCAGAGGCAGCTGCCCCATTGGGCACACGCCCTCCCCTCCCCGCACACACACACACCTCGCTGTGTTAGATTCACGGCTTTAGCACTGAATTGTTCAGAAACTAGCAAACGTTCTAATTTCGTAAATGAGTTGGGGAGTTTATCTTTTGCCCTGTTAAATGAGAATGAAGCGCTTTTGAAGGTTTAGAAATAACCTGCCCTTGGCAGGCTCTGGGCCAGGGGTGTTTTTGGTGGGCCGTTTTTTAACTACTGATTTTATTTCCTTAACTGTATGTCCACGTTTTCTCTCTTCAACTTAGTTTTGGTCACTTGTATTTTCTAGAAAGTGTTTTCATCTATTTTCTGATGGATTAAAATGAAGCGCTTAGCATTCTTTCCCTTAAAATCCGTTACATATTCGCTTATATCCACTTTCGCGTTTTGAGTATTTGTTTTGCTTTTTCCTAGAGCTATTTTTGCCCAGAGTTTTTTTTATTTATTTTTTTTATTTTAATGTTTATTTAAAAAAATACGAGCTAGATTTCCCTAGCATCCTTCCTCCGAAGGTAACGAGTGAGGTCGTGCTTGTTTCAGGGGTGTGTGTGTGTGTGTTTCAGGCGTCACGAACCATAATCTTAAACATTCGAGATGTTTCGATCGCTGGAGTCACGAGCCAGAGAGACTCGATGCGAGTCGATGCGACTCTGGCAGACTCTGAAAGCTCCCTTCCTTCCTAGCGTGGCAAGACATTCCAAGGTCGTCACACGTTGCCCACCCCAGACGGGAGTCAGCCGTGTCCTCAAGAAGCCCGGATGGGGGTGGGGAGGGAGGTAGCTGGGGTAAAAGGGTCAAATACGGGGTGGCAGAAGGAGATCTACCTACGGGAGGCGAACACAGTGTAAATGTGTACATGCCTTACTGTTAAAGTGGACAGCCGAAACTTACTGGATTTCATTAACCAATGTCTCCATAAAAAACATAATTGATAATTAAAAATTGGCTTAAAGACGACGAAGGCACAAACCCTCCAGGGTTCGTCAGACAGGTCCTCCGGTAAATCTTTTATTTCCATTTCAAAGTCTTTAATAATTTTCCACGACACTCCCCACTCTTACGTGCATCTTAAAGATAATTTTTGATCCCCAAAAAAAGTTTGTTTCACGAGAGCCTGAGTTTATTTTGTGAATCCAGCACCATATCTGATTATTTTGAAATCTGGAAAATAAACAAAGAATCTAACATATATCCTGATTTTCCTTTAGCTAACTGTCCCCTAGGGTCACGAAACAGTCGATGGGGAAGGTCTCCTTCTAAATTCTGACACCTGGGAGTAAAAAACGAAGCAATCGAGTTAAACTAGCACTCTTTTGGAAATCCTAATGAATCGATGGGACTAAGCAATCATCAGAAACGGCTGCTAACGTTATAGAAGGAGAGACGTTATTTACCTTCTATGTGACTGAATTTGATTAAACCAGTGGATCTGAATTACAAGAAATTCCCAAATTACAGGAAATGCAGAGGATGGATTAAGTGATAGGAATTGACGATCAGCAAAGTTTAGTCTGTAGGAAACTATGTGACCCATGAACAGGTGTTTTCAACAAATTTCAAGAAAGAAAAGAATGGAGGGAAAAACCCGTAAATTAAAAACTATTCGGAACGAGTTGCAGTTTTTGGAACTCCTGTGTATCCCGTGTAACCTGGTTCAAAGTACGAAATAACGTGAGACGATTAAGGAAATGTGAATTCTGAGTGTTTGCTGTTAATTCATTATTATAAAGGCGATGGCAGTATTTGGTTATGCTTTCGAAAGTCTTATTTTAGAGAAATACACACAAACTTTCAAGATGAAATCGTATGATGTCTGATGTTTGCTGCAAAAATAATCTGGACAGTTAGTTGCCCCTGAGCTGATTAGTTGTTGACGGTGGGTGGTGAGTACGTGGGGCCTCGTACGCGATCTTCTCTGGTTTTGCACAGGTATGAAATTTTTCCATAAAAAAAAAAAATTAAAGGCATTCTAATAAATAAACTTCCTTCACTCGATTTTCTTTAGTAATTTATAACTTGTTTTTCAGGCTACGTAAAACTATTTTGAGACTGTATGATGTACAGTATTTTCAAGTTTAGCTTCTAAAATATTTTATAATGTATTTCAAATAAATTCACGGGCGCTGGGTGTGGCTCTTCCGAGACTTCGCCTTTTCTCTTTGATTCGAGGAAATATGAATTCGAAATTTCAAGAAATAACAATTCCCCTTAAAAGACATACATGTCACTCGTGTAATCATTTGATCAACTGAAAGCGTTTTTTGCAGCCAAACCATTTTCCCTTCGAGCTTCTCCGAGTAATCACGTCCGTTGTTTGGGTCGTTCGCAGATAACCTTCTTCATGCTCCTCTCTGCGGTGTGTGTGATGCTGACCTTGGCTGGTTCCATCCTTTCCTGTCAGAATGCTCAGCTAGTGAACTCTCTGGAAGGCTGCCAGCTGGTGAGTGATGACACGCAAAGCTTTAGGTAAAGGTCATAGGCTTCGATTCTGCATGAAAGTAATTTAAAAACTAATTTTATCGTATCCTTGGATTTATTCTCATGATTTATACTTGCTGAGGGAATTAGAGTTGGCTCATTTCTAAGAATTCTAAAAATGAACCCCTGTGCTGCTTGTAAACCAGTGACAGTCTCTGTCTAAGGGTCACAGTGTAGAGTTGTCTTACCGTGAATGTCTTTAGTCACGATTACACTTCAGCGTTCGTCACATTGATTTTTCTCTCCACGGAATTTTTAAAAATCGATTTTGTAAAGTCGACGTCCAGTGCCAAGATACCCATCAGGTTGCTGGCGAATGCATCGAAACAGTTTCGTTCTGCTTTTGCAACTTGAAAAGAGGATTAGGCTTTAGATCTAGGCCAGTGGGAGCCGGGGTGCTGGGACCTCGCGGGGGATCGATCAGTCGATGCCTCGCCGGGTGGGACCATCGCTCCACAGTGTGACTTAGGCCCTGGCGCGGTCGTACGCGCACGTGGCCGGAGCAGAAGTCCAAGCATCGGGTCGCGTTCAGTTGGACTCCAGATGGGTCCCTGGCTGTGGGTGTGGGGACGCAGGCTTTCGTCCCTTGATCTTGGAGACGGGGCAGAGCCACCTTTCAGAACCCGTTTCACAGCCACCCGTGAAGTCGCTCAGCCCGTGGCTAGGATTTCTGAGAGGTCGGGGGCTGTACGGAATTTAGCCAGAGCTGCTCGGTGGCAGAGCCACACCTGCATTTCTCATGGCCGTGCTATTCGGGTCCAAAGGGACAGCTGCTGCCCTCGACGTTCCTCATCTACCAAGGCCCGCGGGTCTCGTGGAAGTTGGCACCGTTTCGGTGCCGAGACACCTACCGAGTCCCCAAAAACCGACCGGGAGAGACCTTCCTCCTGTTCGGTGTGACCAGACCCTGCTGAGCAGACTCCCTCCCAAGATGCTCACAGGATCCTTCCCTGCGGGGCAGCGTTCCCATGGCGACGAGAACTCATGCAACCTGGAGCCACCTCCATCGCAAAGGGCACCTTGCCAGCTCATATGTGGAACTCGGCCAGCTTCTCGATTCCAAACGCACGTCGCCATGAATGGAAAATCGGGGGGACTGGCCGTGTCCCTCTGACCTCCGATTTCCGATGCGAGGCCCCGTGTGTGGGAGACTGAGAGACTGGGGTGACGAGAAGCAACAGGTCCAGACCCAAAAGAAAGCCGGGCGCCCGTCCTGACGGCCCGGGTCCCCTCGGCCTTCATCCCAGACCCCGTTCCCCTCTGTTATGTGCGGTTACGAAAGGGTAGGGAAGAAGCCATTTGTGTGTAAATATAAATACGAGTAAACACAGATGCGATTTCATATTTCTGTATAATATATTTATACATATAGAACCTCTGTTTCTCTTTTTTCTTCTTCCGTGAATGGACCGGAAGCTTTACCCATTTTTAGATTTAACCGCCTTATTGATTTGTAAGGACGCTTTATATATTATAGTTTTGAGTCCTGCGACTTCTACTGGTCAAATGTATTTCCTAGATTGTTATTCGCCCTTTAATTTTATTTTTCGACATAGGAAAAAACTTAATGTTTGTGGATTCAAATCTATGAGTGTTTTCCTTTGTGGTCCGACTTCGGACCCAATAAAAAGACCCTCTCCTTCCCCGAATCACGTGACCCCGAGGATTTTTCTCTGGCTATGGATATATTTTTGTCATTCACTCTATTTTATTATTATTATTATTATTCACTCTTTAATATTCTGGAGTTTATGGGATGGCTTTAACTTTTTTTTTTCCCAGCGGGTCGCTAAAACTGTTTCCTGAGTAACCCCGTATTCCCCTGTGGATCCGAAGCGCCACCTGAGTCACTGAGTGTCCTGTTCGTCACGGCATTTAGTGGAAGGGTGTCGGGGTCTGCAGAATATCCAGGGGCTGGAGACTTAGCTTGGAAACTGACTGGTTCCAGAGAAGCTTCTGCGGGTACGAGGCCCGACCTGGGGAGGTGTCCCGCAGTGGGAACCCTGAACTCACCAGTGTACAGATTGTGGCAGCGGTCCCCAACCTTTGTGGCACCAGGGACCGGTGTTCCCATGAGAATCTAACGCCCGATGACCTGAGGCGGGGCTGAGGCGGTGATGCCAGCGCTGGGGAGCAGCTGCACATGCAGACGAAGCTTTGCTCACTGACCTGCCGCTCACCTCCTGCTGTGCGGCCCGGGTCCTCACAGCAGGAACTGGGGGAGGAGGGGGACCCCAGATTTATGAGACTGAACAATTTCAGCGGTTCTTAACCTCCTTGTCCGTTTGCTGTAGTCAGAATCCAGGGAGGGAGCATTTTGATCGGCCGGGGCAAGGAAGAATCTGCTTAACTGTCGCACCACTGGGAACCGAGAGGTAATTCCCCAGACAGAGTCAGGAGCCGATGGAAGGTCCGGGGCGATGGGGAGGCAGGAGGCATGCTGGGTACTCAGGAAACAGCTGGTACCTAGCAGCATCATGTGTGTGTGCACGCGCACACACGCTCACCGATACCTACGTCTAAAGAGAAATTCCACTGTCTGTTTTGGGACTTTTCATTCTGTCCCAGTCCCTTGTCAATTTATTCACATCCCAGAAGGCCGCCGCTTAAATCACCGTAACTCTAGGGGCTATTTTAATAACTGGTAGGGCAAGCCCTTCCCCCACCCCCGCCAGACTCGAATCAACCTCTTAAAAGATACGTATACGTTCTCGCCTGTGCTTAAAAGTCTGGTCTTGCAGATGCATTCTGAAATTTTTTTTTTTTTTGTCCAGACTTAAAAGTAATCTATTCGAGATGTGACTCGGAATCACATTAAAATTGTAGATCGCCTGGGGGAAGGACAGACACATTAACGATCACTTTGTCTCACTCAGCGGCATCGTGCGCACTGTGGTTTATCCAGACTGTTTTTAGAAATTCTTTGATACGGCTTTTGTTTTTTCTCAGTACGTTTCTGCATCTGCGCATCTTTTTCATCTGCATAATTGAAAAGTAACTCATGCATTCTGCATGGCTATGTGAAGTGAATCCCTTTTCTATTCAGGCTCCTAGCACCCCCTTCCGGAAGGGTTTTGGTAGCCGGACGTTTTTCTGTGCCTGTTTGTGTGCATTATTTTGACACACGTGGGAGTCCATTCTACATCCCAGTATCCCAGGCTTCTGTGCTTGTGCAGCACAGCCATGTACTTGGTGACGTTTGCAGGTCAGCACTTGGGGACCTTCCCAGCTGTTAGAGAGCAGCAGAGAGTTCCACTGGACGGACGGACGGACAGACGGATGGACGGATGGACGGACGGGT
>NW_024354501.1:1911755-1920417 GCF_902729225.1 Pteropus medius | reverse complement strand
TATTGGTGGATGGGTAGGTAGAAGGATGGGTGCTTAGATGGATGGTGGGTGGATGGGTGGATGAGTGGGTAAGTGGGTGGGTGATAATTTATTTAACCACTACTTAATGAAAGACAGGCAAAAGATGTTGCTAGTCTTTTGCTAAAATAAACATGGCAGAGAAGATTATCTTTTGGGCAGATCGTTACTCAACAGATTTCTAGCGGCTGCCGTCGCCGCCATGGAAACTGGCTTGGAGCAGCGGGCATAATGATGAACGAGAGAGGGGGCGGTGCACGTAGACTTTGAGAAGAGACCACTCAGAGAGTCCTTCCAGTCGCTTTAAATTTCCCTCCAAAGATGGGGCCCCAGGCTTTTGCTGTCAGTATGTGACTGTGCCCGATCGCCCAGACCCACACAAACTTGTGTGTCATCAGAATTTTTTTATCTTTGCCAATCTGACAAAAATGAAGATCTTATGTAACTTGCATTTCTTTAATTAAAAGTGAAGTTGCGCATTCTGTACATCTGTAAATAAGTTATTCTATATTTCTTTACCTAGTAACTGCCAGTTCATGTTTGTTGTCTATTTTTCTGTTGGGTTTTTATTTTTCATAATTGATTTCTAAATGCACTTTCTATACCAAGAAAACTCACCATCGTCACATGTGTTGTAGATAATAATGCTTTTCATAGTTTGTTATTGATCTTTTAATTTTTTAAATGATATTCTATGTTGAAATTTTATGTCCTTGAATTCATTTTATTCATTTATATATACATTTTATCCTTATGATTTTTGTCTTGTATGTTTTGCCCGGAAAAGACGTTCCCACTCCAAGTACCTTAATAACTTTACCACTTTTCCTGCAGTACTTTAGGGTTTCAATTTTAAAAAATATTTATATATTTCATAGACCTGGAACATATTTTGCAATAAATATCATTACATTTTTATTGTTTTTAAAAGCGTACACATGGACCTTCCGTATTTCTTTTCGGGCTTGGTGCTAGGTATTTTAAGTATCTTCTTACTCTGGTGAGTGCATTTTTAAATTATCGTTTATCTTAGAAGAGGCCACTAGTAGTATAGAAGACTTTCAGAAATTTTTTTATTATTTACACTTAACTGTACATGCCGAACTAAATCTTTGGTCCCATAGTTTCTCAGAAGGAACAGTTATAATACGGTCTCCCGCGTTCCATTATTTTCACATCTCGTTCCGTTGTCCTGTCTAGTTGCGTTGGTTAAAACGATCAAAATAACATTCGGTATCAGTGGTGTTTCCTCGTCCACTTTGTGTCCCCGAGTTTGATTAGAAGCCCTGAATGACTTGAGCCTGATGCCGAGAGGTTTCAAACAGTTATTTTTCGTAATGTTAAGGTAATAACGTTTGATTTCTATTTTCTTAGTAGTCTTTTAAAAAATAAAATGGAGGTGAATTTTATCAAAGATTTTGTGACATCTGTTAAAATTATACATTTTTTACTTCGTTCTGCTGGCACGATAGGTTATATCGATAGAGTCTCATAATTAAACTACGTGGAACAGACTAGCATGAAATCTCCACAGTCTTAAAAAAATTTTTTGTATTAAAAACTTCTGAATGTATATCTTCTCAGGAAAATTGCACTTGGCTGGTGCTTAATTTCACATACTAGAAAACTCTAATTTTACGTGGCTTTTTACGTTCTGGGAAGAAATTCACTTTTTAAAATGTAGAAAATGACAAAAATGTTTAAAAAAAAAACATGATAGGCGTACAATTAGGGATATAAATACGTCACGAAAATGAATTCTAATTCCCCCCAAAGTAAAGAACATTTCTGATTAGTTTTGAATCACCTGGAATTTCCTTTATGATCATTTTTTTACCTTCTGAAGATAGAGATTCATGAGCCATATGTCACAGGACTTTCGGCAGATGGATACTGTGTTTTCCTCAAGTTAAATAAAACGTGTCTCTGAGTGACAGTCATCAAAAGCAGATGCGTCTGCTCGTCCCAACACTTGCTGTGACTTGCACACGGTAAGCGCTAAATTATTCGAGTCGAACCGTATCCCCACTTCCTGTCGGAGATTCGTGGGTCTCCGGGTTCACGGTCAGGAGGTGGCGTCACCCACTGTCCGGATCCCAGGATTTCCGTGGAAACCCCGCCGAGCTCGTCCGCGTCGGCCTCATGAAGCAGACCGGGCGCCCGAGGCCTTTCTGGTGGTCGTCCCGTGTTTCGGCAGTAAATCGAGGGAGAAAATCACAGTTCAATCTTGAAGTTGTTTGAAACTTTAAAAAAATGTGGAGTTTCATATTATAGAACAGCAATAAATTCCAATCCGCGATGGTCGTACTGTGATACGTAAGTGTACAGACATCCCATATGTGCAGTTTTACTGGCAAACATATGACAGCGGCCAAGAAAGACTCTAACGATTCAATGTGGAATTTGCTTATTACCGCCAGGCTCTTCTTTCTTCCGTTTTTTTTTCTTTTTTTTTGTTTTTTTGTTTTTTTTGAAATCAAAAGGGTTTTTAAGCCGGCTCAGTACGAACAGCCGTTACTGGAGCAGGTGGCTGTAAGCCCAGCGTCTGTTTTTGATCCACGGTCTTTTAAAATACGAATTTATCTGCTAATATCTTATTTGTGATTTTTCATCGTAGTCATCAATGCAGTTGATTTGTAGTTTTCATTTCTCTCCTGCCCCTCCCTATTTTGTCGCACGATGATAGCCGTTTTCTAAAGATGGGTCGAGAAACTCAAGTCTAAGGAATTTTCTGTTCCTTGATGGATGTCGACACTCGATGTATAATTCTCTGGCTCTGGCGCTATTTTATGCAGTTCTTAGGAGGCATCATTTTTTCTTCTTCCAGACTTTTTTCCATTTTTTTTTTCAGCATTGGAATCACTTTTGACAATATATTTTAACATTTTTGCATTGTACTATTGGCCTTTCTACGTTTATTAATGTGATGCAACGCATTGAATTGTCTTAAAATATTTCTGGCAACTTTAAGTTCCTGTTCTTTTTATTTGTATTCATCCTGCTTTATATTTTATCTTCCTTTCTTGACAAGTTTCGCTAGAAATTTTTGTTTTATTTATCTGAAAATTTAAAGTACCAATGAAATGTATTCATAATAAAATCCCCCAAATACAGAAGTGTAAAAGTTCTTTAACTCTCCCCTGCCAGCCCGTGCGCTTCCGTGAGCAAAACAGAGAACCAGCCTCCGATCTAGTTAATTCTTTGAACTCGCGAGTTATATTCTATGGGTGCAAGTTCCGCGCATCATGTAACAGGCCCCTAACTGTAGGGCACTCGGGTGGCCTCTGCTGGAGCTACTTGTCCTTTACCAGTTACTTTGGGAAGTCTGTACCCTGGTGTCACCGAGCAGGACACGTGCGTCACGCGGGGGAGAGGCTGACAAGAGTGAGGAGGGTGCTGACCTGCCCTGCACCCAAACGCACACCCAGGTGTTGGATCTGAAGCCACCCTGTTTTTTGCTCTGGGGACACAGGCACGTGACAGAGAGCCTGGGAGGAGCCTAGAGATGTCCGATTGGGGCGCAGATCTGGGCACGGCAGAATCAGAGCTCACCAGGCTTGGCAGGTGACAGGACATAGCACACCGTCCCTGTGTGTGCCACCTTTAATAAGAAAGGGTTTAGGGTTGGAAAAACACAGGGGCGGTCCCAGGTGACCGTGACATAAACAGCCCCTTTATTATCCGTGTGGCTTCTGTGTCCGACTTCCTTCCCTCAGAGTATGGTGTTCAGGGTCCCTTGCGTCGTAGTGTGACTCACGATCACGGGCGTTTCTGGGGTCTTGGCAGAGGCTCCTGAGTCTCCACCAGCTCGAGGGGCGCGTAGTCCTACCTCATCCCGCCCGTGTTCCTCCCCTGGGGCCGGGTCGGGCAGGTGTCTACAGCTTCAGGAGGATGTCTGTCAAAGGGGTAGAACCCTACAGGTATTCGAAACTAGGGGCGCGTTTGTACACACGTAATCTATTCGTGTTTTCGTAGAAAATTATTTTTTCCAGATTTTCCAGTTTGCTGGAATAAAGTTATTTCTTGCACGTTCTCAGTTTAACGCCCTTTGCACGTGTGTTTTTGTCCGTTTTCGCCGTCGGTGCTCTTAGGGGTGTTTGCTCTTTGCTCTCTCCCGAGAACACATCCAGGGGCTCCAGACCCACAGCCTGGAAGCTTCGCAGCCTCGCTGGGGAACGCGCGTGTCCTGGGGGCCCCGCCCCAGGCCCAGCTGGCCAGAGGCGCTGTCCTGTTCCGTCTCTTGTTTTGAGAATTTATAGCTTCTGAGAGTGTCGGTTTATTTTCAAAGGACTTTATAGTCCGTGTTTATGCAAATTCTTTTACATTTTCCTGTATTTTAAATGTTTTAAATTTAGATTCTCAGTCGAATGTATTTTATTCTTCTGTGTTTTTAGACAGTTATAGATAAATAGCCTACTTTGCCAGCAGCCTTCATTAAGAAACTCTCTTTTTCCTACTGAATTAAAATGCTGGTTTTTTCATATAGTAACTTCCTGTAGATGATCGATCCGATTTCTGAAATTATTCTTTCCCGTTGAACTTGAGCTGTTTTGAAGCCATTACCTGGTGTCTTGATTAGAGCATCTTGAGAATAAGTTTGATGTCACTTACATCATCCATTCTTCCCATTATCATTCTTTTTCAAATACTTTTAGTGATCCTGGCACATTAGTTATTCCGTGACATCTTAAAAATCCTCCTGCCGAGCTCCGTCTGCTTGGAATGCGGTGTTGTGTGCGTTCCTTGGGGAGGTCTGGTGTCTTTAGGGGTTTGCATCTTCCATCTGGGAGCGGGCCAGTCGCCCCCGATTCAGGCACTACGCATCGGGCAGGGTTCTGAGTTGTGAAGAAACCGACTCAAGCTGGTTTTCACCTAGAAGGAATTATTATCCGACCCCGGGATGGCCAGAAACTAAATTTGGAGGCTACACAGCCAGCAAAGGGACGCTGGCCCAAACCGTGCTGCAGGAGACACAGCCTCCCCAGTGGGCCGGGCCAGCCAGCTGCCCGCGGGTGACCCCGCCGAGCCTGGACCCTGTCCCCAGAATGTCCGCTCCTGCCCGCTCTGGACACCGCGTGTGTCTGCGGCTCGGAGGCGGGGTGGCCGAGGCCTCAGGTGGTGGTCTGTGCAGGCCCCGCCACCTCCCCGAGCCAGGCCCCCTCCTCCAGCCCTCGGTTCTCATCCCCCGACGGGGGGCCAGTCTCTACAGGACAATCCCAGACACCCAAGTGGTCCCCTCCCCGCCACTCACTCAAACGCGTAGACATCCGGAAAGAAAATCATCATTGTTCCTGATCGAATTAAAAGATCGAAAATGAAGCCTAAATGGGTAAAGGACAAACTCTCCAAAGGTTTGGGGTCGATGAAGATTTCGCGACGGACACCGCTCTCGACCTAAGGATGCCCCTGTGTTTGCGGGCAGGGCCCACCCCCCACCCAGTCTTGGGCCTGAGCGAATGAGGCTGGCTGGGCACGGCCGGTGAGCTGGGGACACCGTGGCCTCGCACTCAGGGCTGGACCCTGACTGCAGGCGGGACTCGGGCGTGCCCTGCGGGTGACCTCCCAGGCTCCGGGCCTTCACAACCACTCGAATTGCATTTTTTTTCTTCTCGTGGATTTTAATTCTCCAAGGCAGTTTTAATGACCGAGCATTTATTGAATGAATGTCCGCAGCTCATGTGAATGCTGTTGTGGTGAGATGTGGTGGCTGCCCTGGGGGGGCACAGGGCACAGGTCACTGCAGCTGGGGATAAAGTCGGTCTCCTGCACAGGTGGGGCTCGGAGGAGAAGCAGGCAGCTCTCGGGGAGACGCACGATCAACACGAGCCATTTCCCCTTTACGTTACTTTTATGCTTTCTCTGATTCATCTATAATTTCTCTAACTGTCTAGCTTTGTTTGCTCTAGATTTATTTTTTCTTTCGTAGTCATCGCTTTAAAAGCAGGAGTCTGAAGTAACCCGTCGTGGCGTTTTTCCACGGCTCGGGCCGCCCCAAATCCCGCCGGCTCTGTTCCTCAGAGACGGCGGAAACGGGGCGCCCGGAAGCGGGGCGCGTTGCGGGCGGAACGCCGTTTTCACCGGGAGTCTGTCTCTTCCCGTCTAGATCAAGTTCGACGGGGTGGAGGTGTGCGTCTGCTGCGAAGCACAGCACCAGTCACCGGGCTGCAGTAACCTGGGGGACACGCTGAAGCTGAACCCTCTGCGGGAGGACTGTGACGCCGTGCGGCTGGCCCTGAAGGTGACGGCCGCGCGCCCCGCCCGTCCGCGCGTGTCGCCCGCGCCTCGGGCCCGTCGCGGACGGTGTTGCGAACGCGTTCGTTCCTTTCGGTTCTTAGGTCACCCGGGTAGGTCGAGGGCGAGAAGGAATCTGCCGGGACGCGTTGAAAGGATCGCGGATGTTCCCTCCAAAGGCGTCCGTTGCTCTTTCTGGGTCTCGTTTTCCATTTTGACGGGGTCGCCGTCCCGCCACTGACGCGTGGGAAGCGGATGCGCACGGTCGGACGGGGCGCGGATGGCGGTGGGTTTCGCCTTTCGAGAGATGTCGGGAAAATGAAACTCTACAGTTTCCCGTGGCCGTGTCGTCTGGCGTCTGATACTTTTTTAAATGACATATATTTATATTATTCCTTCTTTTTTCTTTCTACAAGTGATTTTTTTTTTTTTGGTCCTGAGCTTGACCGCTTAAAAATGCGTGCGAGCGGTGAACCGAATTCTCTTTACCCCGAATGGAAGTGCAGAAAATCTCTTTCAAAAGGATATGGTCACGGTCAGAGGTCGGAGGAGGCCTCGGTTGGCAGCGTGTCGGGAGCCCCGTGGGACACAGTCTGTGGGGATCGGGGGACCCGGAGAGACACCCTGGAATCTGGGGAGCGAGGAGGAGAGCTTTGTCTTCTGCACTTGGGTGACGGGACTGGTCCCCCGGGGTGACATTTCGAATGCCGGGAGGACGGGCCTGGGCCGGGTCCGTCCATCCTCCGCGAAACCAGTTTGCTGACCATCAGTGGTGCCGTGTTCACCATCATCGTTTCTCTCGAAGTTATTGGAGCGGAGCCGGGCTCGTGGCACCCCCACAGTCACGGGGTCTGTGGCGGGTCCTCCCAGGGCGCACACTGCTCCCCGAGGAGCACGTTTCCTCCGAGCCCCTTCCTGTGGCCCCCTGGTGCTCCGGACAGTCTCTTGGGTCACCGGTGTGTCACCAGTGTGTCAGAGTCGGGGTGGAGGCCCCAGGGGTCTGATTGTTACTCTGCGTGCCTAATTTGCCTATCAAGCTGTGACTGACCCGTACTTTATGGCTAATGACCTCGTTTGTGCCGGGGACCCCGATGGTCGGCGTGGGTCATCTGTTAGCTGCGTCGGGATGAACAGATCGGGCTGACTGACCCCGTTAACCCCGTGGTCCCCGTCCGCCCAGCTGATTCCCAGAGGGCCGACCGGGGGACACCCCGGCCACCGGGTGATAAAGGCGCCTGGAGCCCGCGCTCCGCCTCTCCCGCCCCTCAGGCTGTGCTGGGTGCTGGGGGCCCCGGCGCCCCCCGCCCCGGGCTCCCTTCTGCCCTCCTCACCACCCACCCCCAGATTCTCGGGGTCCCCAGAGAACCCCAGGGGCGGACGAGCCTCTCTCGAGGGTGCCGACTGCCTCCTAAGCGGGCCGACTGCTCAGGTCCCTGGAAGCGTGTCACTGAGCGTGCTCGGGCACCGCCCGGCCTGGCCCGGGACCCTCGGGACACGGGGACCGGCTGTGACGCCGCAGTCACGGAACCGCGTACAGGCCACGCCGCACGGAGCGATGCTCGCCGAGGCCGCCGGCTCGGGGCGCGGTGGCGACTCCTCAGCGGCCGGCCAGCGTCTGAGCCGCCCTGTCACGGGCGCTGGGTGTCGGGCCGGCAGAGCCCCTCCCTTGGCACCTGGGTCCTGAGGTGTCGCCACACTGAGTCGCCCTCTGCGGGGCGGTCACTTCCACTCCCTGACACTGACTTCTGTCCCCTTTGGAGCCGCCGTCGCTGTCCAGGTCGGATGCCCCTTCCTGTGGAGGGGGGTTTGTCCCTCCTCACCCTCCCACCCCAGCGAGGTGGGGCGAGGTCGGGGTGCCGTCCCGGCCCCTCGCATCTAGTCCCTCTGGGGCGAGGGCAGGTGGCCGGACGGGGTCGGCGGCCTTCTCCGTCAGGGCAGGGGCCGCCCCGTGGACTCCCACGGCGGCCTCCGTGTGGACGGAGTGCTCGGTTTCCTTGCCCCGTCCCCTCCCTGCCTCATGACCCTCCCTTCCCGCAGCTCGTCCACGTGTCACCCCCTTCTCTGTGGCCAAAGTCCCTCGCCAAGCACAGAGATTTTTTTTATCTCAAAACCTGATAGATCTATAAGAAAATACACGGTCTACGCACGACAATGATTTATACAGATCATGGTTTAGGCCATTTACGGCCACCAACTAAAGACCCGAAGCTTCGGCTTCAGAGGGCAGCGACAGTTCCGAATCGCCAGCGAGGTGCACTCCGCGCCCCTGGGGAGGGCGTGTAAACGCCTTCGCGGTCCTCGCTCAAAGTCGAAGTGCCACGAACAGAGGCACCGATAGCGAGGAACAAACCTGCCCCCCGCGGTGGCGTCTGGGTCCTCGAGGGCGCCTGAGCGGCCGGGGCAAGGCCGAGAC
>NW_024354501.1:1910560-1911187 GCF_902729225.1 Pteropus medius | reverse complement strand
TGCTCCAAGGTCCCCCGTGACCCACAGAGCACAGTCCACCCTCGGAGCCTCTGTGCAGCCCGGCTGTGTCCGCCGTTTGCCACAGCCGAGTGCCCGTCTCGCTCCACTTCTAGTGGCTGCGGGAGCAGGGAGGTCGCCTGAGATGGTCACAGTAACTTCACACAGGTCACTGAAGACAATCTTCTGAGCCCCGCTACAGCCACCACGAGCTCCTGGCCAAGACAGAGTTACGGAGACTAGATTCAGTCTAGACTTAACTCCCCACCTGAAGCCACCAAACAGAAAATGACAGACAAATATGAGGGCGGCAAACATCGGGCCGGGAAGGAGCAGAGACCCCTGAGCTGAGGTCAGCAGACGAGGCGAGCCCTGCAGTGGCCCCAGCTGACTGCCTTGAGGGCGTCTCCGGGTCACGGTGCCAGGAAAGGGACCCACGAGGCTCCCTGCAGACTCCCCGAGTCTGGAGACAGAGCTGTGCTCACCTGCAGCTCACGGGAGATCGCGGAGCTTTCCCGAAGGATGCCGTAGGTTAGAACGCGTGGGCACAGGCAGGCGCGAGCAGCCGTGGGAGTGCCACGGACGTCACGGCCCCTGGGGTGCACACCCGCACACACCCGCACACACGCA
>NW_024354501.1:1900064-1906719 GCF_902729225.1 Pteropus medius | reverse complement strand
CCCGTTTGTCCCCTGGTTGTCCCCCATTTGTCCCCCATTTGTCCCCCGTTTGTCCCGGCAGCTTGCTTTCCTCTTACACGTGCATAGCAGTGACATTCCACCGCCGGACCCGCCAGCGTCCCCATCTTCGGTCATTTCTGTGAATCGCGGGTGTTCTTCCCCGGCTCTGGCAGGGACCTGAGGGCGAATTCGCCACAGGAGGACGAGCCGCGCTTGGCCGGTCCGGAGCCCGTGCGCGGAGCCCTCGGCGGCGGAGCACGGGGCGGGGACACGTGCTCTCTGCGTCCTCACCTCCTTCTCGTCGGTGATGCCGGGAGTTCCAGCTCCTGCTACAGGCCAGGAAAAGCGGGGAGCAGAGGGAGCCGGGGGTCTGCGGCGGGGTGCGGGGTCTTCGTGGCGACGACCGGCGTTCGTCTCTGGGCCGTGACCGGCCATCTGGTCGGGGCGCGCCGTCGTTCCGCGAGGTGCCAGCATCGGGGGCCGGAGTCGGGGCGCACGGCGTCTCTCTGCGCGGTCCTCATGGCTGCGCGTGCGTCTGCGGGTACCGCAGGGTAAACGGTGTAATCGAAAAGCGCGGTATTTTCCCAGATCCTTCCCAAGTTTCGAGCTCTGCTTCCTGGCCCCCCCTTACATGCTGGCCATGTCGAGGTTTTATTACGGAGCGACTGCCTAATAATTACCCGAATCACAAAGTGCATCGTTTAGTATCTGAGAGTGATTGGATCGGCGCCGGAGAAGAATGAGCGAATGTGTCTCGAGTCCAGGCCAGATTCTTTCATTTTGTCTTTTTGTCTTGTCTGTTTGTCTTGTTTTCACGTGTTGATGGCTGGTTCGTTAGAAAAGGCTACAGCTCGCGGACGCTGATGGCGGAGGCGCACAGGGCAGAGTGTGGGAGAGGCCCGAGCGTCCAGCCCTCCAGCTGCCGCTGTCCCGCGTGTCCCCATGTCCACCGCCCCGGCGACGCTCCAGACCCCGTGCTTTGGGTTTTGGCGGAGGATTCAGTACTCGGGCGTGCAGAAGTCCGTTTCGATTATGACAGACGCTCGGAGTGAAGCTCCATGAGGCAGAGGCCGTCGCTCAGGCCGGCTCGGGACCTTGGCGGGTGCCGGGATCGCCGTCTGCGTCCCCGCCGAGCGGCTGACACTGTCCTGCCTCTTCTCTTGCAGGACCTGCTCTTCAGCGTGTGCGCCCTCAACGTGCTGTCCACCATCGTGTGTGCCTTGGCCACGGCCATGTGCTGCATGCAGATGGTCTCCGCCGACGTCCTGCTCATGGTGAGTGGCCTCGGGGGGCCGACCTGACCCCCTCCCCTGCCAGCCCGTTGGAAACTGGCGTGCGGGGGACACTTCTGGCTTCCACCAGAAGCCTTGGTGGCCCGTGGCGCTGGAGGTCACGCCACGCTGCCCTCCAGTGACACAGAACGTGCTTAGCTGGTGTCAGCGGAGCATTTGTTTTGGGTGTCGCTGGGGCTTCTCACTGACAGCCGGGCCCCGCCGGGGTGCCCCTCAGCGATTCAGTCAGCACAGTGGGGGAAGCGGGTGGCAGACGCGCGCCGATGCGGCGGCGGGGGCCCTGCCTCCGTCCCCTCTGTCCCCCCATCCTCCGTCACCCCCTCTGCCTCCCCCTCTCCGTCTGTCTCTGTGTGTCCCTGTCTCTGTCTCTCTGTCTCTATGTCTCTCTGTGTCTCTGTCTCTCTATGTCTCTGTCTCTGTCTCTGTGTCTCATGAAAGAAAAAGTCAGTTGTCCCTGTGTCGTTTGTTCTTCCTGACCCGCCTGGTGGCGACGTGTTCCTGAAGCGTGACGCAGGGCCGGGGGCACCGTCACCAAGACATCGGACGTTCCCTGGCTCTGACCGTGGGCGGCGTGCGGCCTGTCACTCGCGGTCACGTCCCCACAGCTGTCCGGCGGGCTGGCCTTTGCCAGAGGTCACAGCCTTCCGAAGGCGTCTAATTAAGCGGTTACTCAGCCGTGGGGACTCGTGGCCTCGCTCGCCGAGGCCCCGTGCCGCTGACCTTGGCCTTGAGCACCGTGGGGCCCTCCGCGCTCGGCGGCTTTCCCTGTCCATCCGTAAACATCACGCCAATTTGGCCAAACTAACGGAACCGAAGGGCTGTAAATGCTAAAAGGTTTCGTTCCCTGGAAATTGCTGAGCAGATGGGAATAAAGTCTGTGGCAGCCATCAGGGCGGACACAGTCATGACAGCAGGGGACACTCTGTGCCCCGAGCTGGCCGTCTCTTCCCGCGTCAGCCACCCCGAGGAAGCGGGTGACCCCGGGCGCGTCCCTCTCCTCAGAATCGGACCTGGAGGGACCCCTGTGAGCGCTCAGTAAGTGCGACCTGTTTTGACTCATACGTGGAGGGAATATCAGTCTGTTACGGGGACACGGAGGCCAGCGGCTGTGCAGGTGACACGCAGCGGCAGCAGCTGTTCTCAGAGCCCCGGGTGGCACTGCTGCCTGGGCTTTGTCAGCGACTTTGCTTCTGGCCCCCGCTGGGAAGCGGGGGCAGCGGATCCTGCTGGCCAGTCGGCCCCTTCGTACCGTGGGCTGGGAGCGGCGAGGCTCTGCTGTCCCCTCACAGAGGTGCCGCTGACCTGCCGAGCCGCCGCGCGGCCAGGGGGAGCCGGTGCTGTGTGACCCCAGCACCCCCATCCCCGGGACCGGGGCGGGACCTCGAGCATGTCACTGCCTGTTTGTCACAGTCGCTCTGCTCCGATCCGACCGTCTACGTCCTGCTGTCGTCACGAGGCCCCGAGGGGTCGAGTCGGTGACGCGTGTCAGCGGGCTCCGGAGTCGCACGGCCGGCTCTACCGCGTGGGTCGGAGGCCAGGCCCGCCGGCCACGCAGTCCGCGTCCTGGGCCGCGTGCCGAGCCGCACACCGGGCCCGGCTTTTCTGCGGACGTGCTCGAGCAGCTCTTTTTAATTAAAAAAGTTTCCCTTTGGATCCTCAGCTTTACCGAGACGTGATTAACTCTCGTTTTCTTACTCCGCTTCGTTAGACTCTTTAATTAAAGAAATAAGATCCGATGACGGAAACCAGGACCATAGGGAGAGGCTCAGAGGAGAGAGAAGCGTCTCCCGCCTGCGCCCGTCCCCCGGGGGCGCCTCGCGGCCAGCCCGCCGCGTCTCCCTAGGGCTGTCCCTCTGCTCAGGGACCGGCCACCTTCCTCCTCTCTCCCTTCATCGGCTCCTTCCTGTTCGCCCAGGTGGCCCGCACCCCCGGGCCGTGTAACCCGCGCCCCGGCCGCCCCCTCGCTCGCCTGCAGAGGGACGTCTGGGTGTCCGCGTTGCTCAGACACGGACGCGACGAATCGCTCGAGGCTTTTCCCGCGTTCGCTTTCTGGTTCTGCTGATGCCTCTGCGGCCGTCCCGGCCACGGCTCGTAGGACGCCGCCCGCCGCCCGCCGCACGGCTCTCCTGGCACCTGCGGTTCCCACGTCTGCCCCCAGCAGTCGGGTTGTACGCTTCCCAAGGGACAGTCGTGTCTGTCCCCAAACCAGTTTATACCAGCGGTGTCTGGATTGTGCGCACTTACTCGGGCACCATCGAAACCAACGAGACATGAGTGCAAAAGGATAATTATTCCCATTACAACGGAATCGAGTGCTTCGGAAAGATTCGGGGGGGAGGGTCTCAAACTGTGCTGTCGATCGAGGTGTGGGTGAGACAGCTGTGTGGGGCTGGGATTGAAAACCGAAAGTCACCTGGGGGGATTGTGGACACGTGACCCACGAGGACCTTCCTTCCGGCTCTGGTTCTGCTCTAAAAACGCAGACGGGGACATTGGATGACGCCTCACGGGTGCGGTTCACGCGAGAAAGACCGCGGGACCCCGCAGACCGACGGCCGAGGCCCCGGCCCGGCACGGAGAGCACCCGCGACTCCTTCCCTGTTTCTGTGGGTCGGGATTTGGGGACAAATAACGGTCGTGGGAACTCATGTAACGCATGCGTGGACACAGGAGACGCAGCGTGTCGTCCGCCGTCAGAAGCTACAAAGCCGAATTCCTCGAAAGTCTGGAAATGGTGGCAAAAGACCATCTGATGATAAAATTCACTTTGCTGACGTTGTTTGGTGGAGGAAACCTTCACCCCCAAAGCGTCTGAAATCGCCCGTCTTTACTCTTACTTCTCAGGCGTGACCTGATTTTCCCGCTGAGCCATCACGCGCCCCCCCTACGCCGTCGGCATCTCTGGAGCGGGTTAGGCGGCTTCATTTGTCACCAGTGTCCTTCGCGTTCACGGTTCCAGCCGTGTGCCTGGTCAAGCAGAAGTCCTTCAGAAGGGCAGATAGGGCCCCGTGCCTTCCATGGACGGGGGGGATGGTGGCCTTGCCCGCGGGGGTGCCGGCGGGCCAGGAGGGGTGCCGCCCCACCCCTGGGGGCCCCGGCCTCGCTCAGGCTTCCCGGCGTCTGCACCGCTGCAGTCCACCCGATGCCCATCCAGCCCCCTGTGAGACCGGCTCTCCGGTGACCCTCCTGGAGGTCTGGGTTCGACAGAAAAGCCGCTGCGTGGGAGCTGCCACGTGTGTGTCAGACGAGAACCGTGGGCATCTGACGAATCTCGAAAGCCGGTTACGTCGGACAATTGTAAAAATGACGCACAGGTGCCAAGAACACGTTTATTTTGACTTTAAATATGCAAATGAGCGTTTGCCCACCTGTCTTCCCATCGGGGGCCACGACCTGCCCTTCGACGGGGGGTCCGCCTGGCGTCCGGTGGCACTTCCGCTGAGCTTCCCGTCCCCCTACGCTGGACGGAGACGTCGCTGGCGTCTGAACGCAGGGCCGTTCGGCGTTCGGTGGTTCTCCGCGCTGTGACAGCCTCCTTGCCAAGCCCGACTGGGCGGCAGCTCCTGCTTAGCTACGCTCCTTTATAGTCTTTCCAGAACATTCTCTCGGTTCTCACAGACCGAGCGAGGTCTCCTGTCTGCGTTCGCGTTTCATTATGACTCACAGTTGTGGCTGAAACTGGCCTGAGCAGGCGCAGGCTCGCCCGGGGGCGGGGGGCAGCGGGGACCCTGGGTCTGGAGCGGTGTCACCCGAGGGCCGGTACGGAGGGACCTCCGGCTCCTCTGTTGGGCTGGTGGCCCCGCGAAGCCCCGCCGGGTGTTGAGGAAGAGGGCCCTTCCCCTTCGTCTCTCAGTCCCTGTGCGGCATCTCGGAGGTGCTGCAGTGTGGTGGGGACAAGGGGGGTCCGTGTGAGTCCCCCCGCGAACCAGAGGGTGCAGGAGGTGGCGAGCAGGCCCGTCCTGGGCCCGGAGGAGGAGAGGCTGCTCGGAACGGCACGGTGCTCGGGGGGCTCCAGCCCGGGTCCCCTGCCCCCTGCGGCCAGCCCCCACCCCCCGTCCCTGGCAACTGCCCCGGGCACGACCTGGCGGTGTGGGGGTGCTTGGGCCGCGTGACGCTGCCGTCTGGGCTGGCACGTGACTGAGAAGTGGCGCTTCCCAGTGCCACCCTGGCAGGCCTGGCAGGGTCAGGGAAGGGGACTGTGACTCGAAGGGGTCAGTGACGTGCTCAGCCTACGGGTCCTCGGTGGCCAGGCCCGAGGCCTGCTGGCCTCTCAGGCCCCGGAGTCTGGGCTCTTCCGAGGGAACGGATTTTAGGGGCTCTGTTAGGTGGGCCCCGGGGAGCTGGCCCGGCAGCCCCGTTCTCACAAGCCCCCTTGTGAGGCGTGGCTGGGAGGGAGGACAGCTCACACCTTCGCCGCGGTGTCCCCTCTCTGGAGCGGACATCTGGGGGGGGCTTGTCTCCAGGGGGCTCTGAACGCACAGTGCTCTGGCGTGGGTGACGAGGGCACAGGTGTGCCTTCACAGCCACGGGCTGTTAGCGGTGGCCCAGGGCCAGCAGAGCCCCGGAGAGCGGAGCCCCAGATGGGCCTTCTGTCCGCCTGGCGGCCCACGTGTGTCCCCAGGCCCGGGAGCCGCAGGGGCGGTGCTGAGGGCAGCTGGCAGCTCGTCGGGAGATAGAGCCTGGGACAAACCGCTCTAAGAGTAGGGGTGTGGGGAGGGCAATCTGCCGGGGTGGAAGTGGGCCGGAAGTAGAAGGGATTCCCTGGGGGTGGCAGAGGTCTCGGCCCAGCAGCCCTGCCAGCCAGCAGATCTCCTGACCGGGCGCTGGTAAGACTGGGTGAACGGGGCTCCTGGGCGTCACTTGGGGGTGGGGGGGGCTACTGAGCTGATGCTAAGTGAGCCCCTGCTGAGCCCGCAGCACCAGGCGGAAGGGACAAGGGACGCAGACCGCCCATATCCGGTCAAGGCCCAAGCAGGACAGGAACCCACCCCTGGATTCCAGCACAGCCGACAGGGGCGCTGCCACCCGGGAGTGCGAGGTGGCCGGGGGTGGCCCTGAGGCACGCAGAGCCGGACACGTGGGCTGGCAGCTCCCACCCTTAGGGCTGGCAGAACTGGCGGGTGGGGGGGGCGTGGGAGGAAGGGGCAGATAATGGCCTCTCCCAAGCCCCCGCCACCTGCCTTCTGTCTCTTAGTGTCCCTTGCTGGCAGGCCCTGACGAGAAGGCAGCTGCAAGGGCCTCTGGGAAACGTGGTTTGCCGGCTTCCAGCCCCGGCCTCGCAGCACGGTGCAGAGCTGGCGGCCTCGGGCTTCCGTGGGGCCAGGCGGCGGCTCTAAGGCGCGCGGCGCACGCTTCGAGCGCTG
>NW_024354501.1:1886047-1899921 GCF_902729225.1 Pteropus medius | reverse complement strand
TGGCGGGGTGTGGGCGTGGGCGGGGGCCCTCCCGGCGGGTGTGGCTGGGGCGGGGCCGTGAGGTGTGGTGGGCCTGGGGCAGGGGTGTGGCCTGAGGGGCAGGCCCTAGGTATGGTCATGGGCGGGGCGGATCTGGCTGGGCAGGGGTGTGCCCAGGAGTGGGGGCTCGAGGTCTGGAGGCGGGGCCTGGGTGTGGTCTGGGCGGGGCCGGGGTGAGCCAGGATCTGGCTGGGCGGGGTGTGCTCGGGGGCAGGGGCTCTACAGTGTGCCAGGCGGGGGCCGGGGCGGGGCCGGCACTCTGCCTGGGTTTAGCGCTGCTGCTGGGGTCTCTAACCTCTGAAGACCCCCCACGTGCGTGCGCAGCACCTGACACCCGCCATAACGTCGTTGTCTGGGGCGCCTCTCCCGCTAAGGTACTGTTCTCCCTCCCGGTGGGACCACACCTTTGACAGAAAAGCATTTTCACTTTAGCATCTCATGCTTGAGCGTGTCACCGATTTTTCCAACTTCTGATAGAGACTAATTCACAGTATTTCCTATTACATCGCAAGGACATTTGGCCTCTGGCTGGGTCCTGCCATGAACATTGGGGCTCCCGGGCCAGGCCAGCTGGAGAGGCAGGAACGTGCTCTAGGTGTGGACGCACAGGAGCCACTGTTGGCCTGATGTGCAGACATGGCCCCCATTCTTTCTCCGTCAGTCGAGAAGGCTGGTGGCACAGCCTGGGACGGTGTCCAGACCCGTGACCTCGTCCACATTTGTGCACGAGTGCTCTGCCACCCCGACTGCAGACCGCCCTGCCCGCTGCTGCTGGGAGGCTCTGCCGGCCACTCAGCCTCAGCGGGGCTGCTCCCCGGCCGGCCCCAGCACCCTTGCTGGCTCCCGTGCCCCCACCCCGAGTGGGGGTTCACTTCCGGAGGGGAGCCTCATCTGAATTTTCTGTGCTTAAACACCCCTTCTACTAGCTGGCTGCTTCTCGGACCCTGGGCATGGTCCTGTGCGCCCAGCTGTTGAAATCCTGCGTCTTTCAAGCCCAATCAGATGTCATATTCTCATGAAGCCTGGGAAACCCAGGCTCCCGCCCGGTGCTTGCACAGCTCGTCACCCAGCGGGTCTGCCCATGAGGCTGCGTACCGGGGACTCTGGCTCCTCGTCCCACCCCCCACGCAGTGGCAGGTCCCAGGTGACACAGGGCCCTTGCATACCTGCAAGTGGTCACAGTGTGGTGTCGGTTGGGGCTGGGCCACCGTGTCAGGTGACGTCTGGGGAGCAGTGCCCCGCGGTGGGAAGGGAAGCAGTTATTGATCGTGCTTTCTCTGGGCGGACACGGAGAGCTCGGTAGCAGTGACAGCGAGCTCTCATTCAGGGGGTTTTACCTGTTTGCTCAAGCAGCATCGGTTTTTGGGTTGCCCCCCGGAATGTTCTGGAGCTCACGGAGGATTCTTTTCCCTCGGAGCAGAGTTTTACAAAGCGCGTGAGTCCCTAGAGCTGCTCTGTGTTCATGGGTGCTGTGTGTCCACGGGCCCCCGATTTGAGGAAAGCTTCATCGGTGGGTTAATGGTTTAATGGAGTTTTGGCGCAGGCCTCTCGGGGCCTTTCACACAGGATCGTGCAGACCCGGCCCGGACGAGAGGCTTCTGCGTCACTGTGTGGGGCGCAGCGTGAGGCTTCGGAGGCCCGGTGGCTGCAGGGAGCCACCGTTTCTGTGCGTGTCGCTGCCGAGGCCTGACGGTGTACACTGCACCATGAAGGCCCACGCGCAGGAGCTTGACCAGACACGAGCACCCCGCGTGGCCCGCTCACGCGGAGCCTCTGTCTCCAGCTCCTCCCGCAGACGGCGCGGCCGGCCAGCCCGGCCTGCGGGACCCCGCACGGCACCGCCCCCCACCCGGCCCTGGACCTGGACGAGTTCGTGCCGCCCGTACCCCCGCCACCCTACTACCCGCCCGAGTACACCTGCACGCCCACGGCCGACGCCCACAGGTGGGTCTTTCCGTGGGGGCCGTGACACCGCGGGGTGGGGAGGGTCCCGGGGAGGCGGAGGCCACGCTCGTTCTCGGCGGAGCAAGCGGTGGCAGCTGTTGGCTGCAGAGCAGAGGGTCACGGGTCACCGGAGCAGGGGCCCGGAGATGGACGCTCCCACCGGTTCTCACGGGAGACCACAGGAGTGGCCAGCCCGATGGTCGCAGCTCCACGGTGCTCCCACGAAATGCCATTGACGCAACACGTCAATTTTAACTACAGATTGGTTATTTTAATTCTAGACAGAGCCATAGAGTTGATGGACGATATCACTATCTTTCCAGAAACAAAGAATTAGGCGTTTCTTTCTCGAACGTGACGCGTGTGGGCTGAGGGGACCCCGACGAGCCTCGTCGTTTGCTTTGAGAGAACGCCCCCCGCTCGGGCTCCGGCCCCCGAGTGACAGCTCCCTGCTTCTGCCTTTTCAGAGACCTGCACCTGGACTTCGGTCCCAGCCCGTTCAGCGTGCTGTACGACGTGGCCATCAACAGCCCGGGCCTGCCCTACCCGGCCGAGCTGCCGCCGCCCTACGAGGCCGTGGTCGGCCCGGCCCCGGCCAGCCAGGTGAGGCCAGGCCCGACGAGCCAGCCACCTGCGCCGGGACCTGGCGAACCTGCGGGGCGTCCGTCTCGTCGCCCTGTGGTGGGGGGCAGCAGGCTCCGAACCTCTAGGAGTCCCAGCCGGGCCTGGGGGCCCAGCGCCAACGCCCGTGCTCCCCGCCCGGCTCCCTCAGGTGCGGCCGAGCTCGACGCTGGCCAGCGAGCGTGTCTGGGGACACAGCACAGAAGCTGCCGGCACAGCTTCCGATCGTGGGGCTCGGGCCAGGGGCCAAGCGCCCAGGGACTCTGGCCGGTCGTCACCTGCCGTGGGAGCCGGGAGAGCAGTCTGGGCCCCTGGTCCTGCCCCAGGCCTGGCGGCTCCAGGGCGGGGGAGGTGTCTCTGAGTGGGCACAGCCACCGACCCCGGGCCCTGCGCACGACAGGCCCCCCACACGTGGGGCCCCGCTTTCTGGGCTGTAAGCTGGGGACCAACGCGGACCAAGCGCCCACACGGAGTGGGGCTTCGGAACGGCACGTGGCAGCTTCCGACGCGGCAGGAGCCACCGGCCCTTTGCTCGACGCTCCCGTCTCTGTGGCCGTCACGGGGTGTCGAAGGGTGCTGGGCCAGTGCGGAGGGCGCAAACGCCTGGGAAGGTCACCCACCCAGTGCAGACAGCGTTGTTCGGGAACGTACAGGTGGCCCTCGGGAGGCCGCAGGGGTGGGGCGTGGGGAGCCCCGTGGCGATGCGAAGCGGGGGCACGTGCGGGAAGCAGCCGCCAGCCGAGCCTGCGCCCCGAGCCCTGGGCCACCGTGACCGGGGGCGCCGAGGGGCACCAGCTGTGCGGTCGCCAGTGCCCAGACCACTCGCCCCGGGCCTCGGCGGCATGACGCCAGCCTGGCCCGCACCTCCGCCCGTGTCCACCGCAGAAGGTGCCGCAGGCTCAGACCCAGCCCGGTCCTTCCAAGGCGCCTCTGCTCGCCTGGCTGCCCCTTCGGGATCAGGGGCTCTGGGGCCAGTAAACCTTGTCCCTGAGGCGTCCGGGCCCTGGGGAGCCCCGTGGGTGGAGGGGGGTGTCCAGGTGGGCCGTGGGGACTCGGCCTCTCCAGAAAGTCCGTGCAGGTGTCTCAGGCAGAGGGACATACGGGGCATCTGGCTCCCCGCCTCGATGCCAGTCGCCTGTTTAATCATGGCCACCGGGCACGATAGCGTTATCTGGGAATACACAGTATAGGCCTTAAGGGGGTCCTAGGCTGGGTGGGAAGCAGGCCCTCGGCCCTCAGCAGACCTGTCACCCCCTCTCTGCAAGACCTGTGCGAGAGGCCGCCCGAAGTGGCAGGGCGGCCGGCGGCGGGCAGAGCGGACGACCTGGGCTGTGACGGCATCAGGCTGCGGACACCGCTCACCTCCCTCGGCCTCCACGGGGCTCGCGATTTGCAAGCGATTCTGAAATAACCCGAGGATTCAGAAACCGCGGGCTTTCTTTGTAGCTAGCGCAGGGGCTCCCGCGTGTGGCGTTTGTCACATGCAGGCACATGGCCTGGGTGGGGCCATCATGCCCTGAAGTGGCCGAGGGCTGGACCGCGCAGGACACAGGCCGAGGCGGGTGGCGGGCCGGCGGGGAGCAGGTGTACCTCGCCTGGTGTTCCCCAGACCCCCTGCTGGGCAGAGCGCGTCCCCTGGAGCAGAAAGTGACGAGTGTCATTTCTGGGCCACGATGCCAGCCACACGGCCAGGCCGGGACCGTCCAACAGTGCGCTGGGGCCACGGGCCTCACGCCCCCCAGCTCACTCCCACCCCCGTGGGATGGGACCCCAGCCAGGTCAGGCAGCGCCCCCGCCCCACCCGTCAGCCCTCGCGCTGGGGCTGCTGTGGCGGTCCCTGCAGCCCGCAGGTGGCAGGCCACCGACCGGCCTCCTGTGTCTTGCTGCAGCTTACGAGCGCCGGTCAGCAGGTGGCCGAGCCCGGCTCCTGCGACCCAGATGCCACCGCGGGCTTCAGCGTGCAAGGTAAGCTACGCGATCGGTGTCTGAGAGGATGAGTCTGCAGTGTCCGAAGGGCGGCACCGTACGCGCCCCGCTGACCCCCGGAACCCCCGGCCCCCCGACCCCGTGCCGCTGGCTGCGCAGCTGGCTCCTCAGGCGCCGTGGCTCCCGTGTCCCACTGGGGCGGGGGGTGGGGGGTGCGGTGACGGCTTTCCCGTTCACCCAGCTGAGTTTTCATCGCTCACACGCACGCACACGCGGGAATCTGAGCACCTTCGAGCACGTTCGCCGTCCACCGATAGGTCAGGTTTTGTTGTTTTTCACTCTCGCGATGTTTTCCTGTTCGTTTTGGTTTGGGGTTTTGTCGGTAGATTTACACGAGGACACGGTGGGCAGGTGCAGCTGAGATCGGGTGCCCGTGGTGCTGGCCGTCCCCCCGCGGGCACGCGTGGCAGCGTGGCCTCCGTCACACGGCCGCACCCGTGTCCCACGCATGTTCTATTCACGTTTACGAAAGAAAGGAATCAGTCCCGAAAAATCGCGCGTGTGCGCGCGGCGTGCGAGGCCTGCGTTGTCTTTCTGTTGCTCCAGATGGTCGGGGGGAGGCCACAGGGAGGAGCAGCCCCCAAAGCCCACCCCGGGGGGCCTGGGCTGCTGTGACTGGGAGGAAGTGCCCCCAGGCGGGCTCACCGGGAACACCTGCCCCAGTGGGAGTGGGGACACGGCCACCTGGTAAGGGGGGAGGACAAGCTTCCCAGGCCTGACTGTGCAGGCAGGTCCCCTGGGGGCTCGGCATCCAGCCGCCCCCTCCCCCAGGCCCACCTGTCTCTGCCCACCGAGCACCTGTGACCCCACCATCCCGGGCCTCCCGCGGGCTGCCCTGGGCAGGCCGTGTCTGTGGCGTGGGAAGCCCTCACGCCCCTCCTGGATTGACGTGTGGGGGTCACCAGGGCTCCCACCTTTCTGTACCACAGGGCACTTATCCACCTGCTGAGTGGCCCCAGGCGACGAGGTCACAGGACGCCAGGAGGGCTCCGGGCGGCCACTCTTCACGCTGTGCTCGGTGGCCGTGTGGCGGCGCCGTCCTGCCGTGGGCTGGCCCGCGGTGTCCTGCGCCGGCGCTGATGCCCTGTCCCTTACCTTGCAGGGGCAGCTGACAGCTCGAGCCTCCCAGCCCCCGAGGGAGCCGCCGCGCCGTGCCCAAGCCAGCAGACACCCGATGGCCCCCCGGGCGCCCCGCCGCCAGCCTCAGCCCTCGGCCTCGCGTCCCCCGCGGGCCCCAGCCAGGGCGCGTGGGCATGGCTGGGTCCCGGGCGCATGGCCCGCTCTGCCAGCGACCCCACGTCGAGCACGCCCAAGACGGCAGGTGCGGCTGACCCAGCCCGCGTGTGTCCCGAGCACGTGTCTGGCTCTGCCCTGAGCACGCGAGGCCTAAGTGACCCCGGGAGTCACGGTCAGGCCCTGGGAGCCTGGCCAGGGTCGCTCTGGGAATGTCCCATAGCCCAGGGCCTCACAGGGTGGACAGTCGGGGCCCAGCTGGGTCCCCACCAGGCCTGCCGCTCTGGTGGGGGGCTGGGGGTTTGGGGCAACGAGAACTCACCCAGAGGGTCGGCCCCCGCCAGGAGCCTGCGGGGTCCCTGGCCCCGGGCCTGGAAGGGCCTGAGGCCATCGGCGTGGCGGATGCCCGCAGGCCCGGCCCGGGCAATGCCGCCTGCACAGGGCCCTGGCGGGGTCTGGGGCCAGGCAGGGCCCGGCCGTGCCTCAGTGACAGCACTGTGCTGGTGGCCCGTCCTCCGGCCAGAGCCGCCCCGGCCACACACGGTGGGGGACCCGGACCTTGTGTCACAGTTGCCCACGTGACAGACTGGCTGTGTTTGCATCTCACGCCAGCTCCCCGGGGACAGGGGTCGATCGCGCCCAGCTGGAAGGGGATGCAGTGTCCCCTGGTGGGGACTCTCACGGAGGAGGCCCACTGGGCGCCGAGACCCCGCACACACCAGACCCGGCCCGTGCCCTGGCAGGAACCGGCCCACAGGGGTCACCGCCTGGCAGTGCCCGGCTGGTGGAGACGTGGTCTGGTTTGTGCCTGCGGGCCCCGCGGCCAGCACCCTCTGCCTCTGCGCCCGTCACCCCATGCTGGCAGCCTCCTCTGGGCCCGTCGGAACGGCCACTGCTGCGCCCATCGAGGGCCTGTGCCCCAGAGGTCCCTGGAGAACCCGGGCACGGGTGGGCCTCCGACGAGGGCCCCGGGCTTGTCTGTGGCCCCAGCCTGCTGCGCTGTGTGAGGCTGGGGACTTATAGGCCCCTGGGACCCTGCCAGCCCCGTGGGGGGTGCCTGCCAGCGGGACTCGTAGTTCATAGGAGGGTCATCGTGCTGTCAGGGATCTCTCTTGCCTGTGTCAACTGAATTCTCTTTGTGGTTAAGGTGACAGCTCTTCCCAGCCCCCCGCCTGCAGCCGGGACCTCGAAGCAGGCCTGTCTCGGGCTGCCCTGGGAACAGGTGAGACGCTTCTTTCCCAAACGCTTTGACACCTGCTGTGAAACGGGCATGGGGGGGTGACCGTGGTCCTCGGCGGCCCTGGGCCTAAGTCCATCTCACGGCGTCGCCCAGGCGTGTGGGGTCCCCAGCGCTCCGGGCCCCACATGCAAGATTTTTAGCTCTCGAGGTGTAACTGCCAGGCTCGCTGCTTGCCACCAAAGCTACCCAGGCCACTCGGATGTGTGCCGTGACTCGTAGATGGGGCGGGGGCCTTAGCCTGGTCGTGGCGAGTCTGTCACCGCTGGCCTCCTGAAGCTGGCTTCCTCCGGCGACGCCACCGGGCTGCTGTGTGTGCCATGACACCGTTGGCCTGGGAGGCGCCAGCAGCCGGGCCCTGGGCGGGCCGAGCTCTGTTGCCTCGGAGGTGGCTGCCGTCGGCTCGTGCCACGGTGGGGGCGCTTGTCGGGCTCTGGTCTCCAGGCAGACTCGCCTCTAGACGCCGCCAGGGCAGAGGAGAAGGACCAGCCCGCTGTCATCTGAGGGCCCGCTCCGTGACCCCCGCCCCTGCCCGCAGGCCGGGCGGAACGCGCGCCCCAGGCATGCCGGCCTTTCCCGTGACGGAACTTACTGGACGGCTGCCTGCTGTGGGGCTGGGTCTGGGCCGTGCTCATTTCTCTGTTCCCCTTTCAGCCTCACGGTCTCTGTCTGTCACGGCCACCTGCGCCCGGCGGCAGCGTTCGCCCCCCGGGGACCTGCAGCCCTGGAAAACCGGCCAGTGCCCGGGGCCGGAGGCGCCCAAGGAGCGGCCGCCCCCCTTCGCGGACAGCAGGGCCCACGCGGGCACCGGGGGCTCGGTGCCTAAGTTTCTAGAACACTCGAGCTGTGCCCTGGCCGCCGAGGCGCGGCAGGGCGTGGGCCCCGTGGAGGAGGCCCCCTTTGGTGCCAGCGTTCCAGACCGGGTGTGAACAGACTGCGCCGTGGACGTGCACGCGGGCGGCCGGTGCCAGCTGTCCTTACTGTGGCCACTGTGCTCGGGGAGAGGCCTGCAGCCCAGGGTACCTCGGGGCGGCCCAGGCGGTGGGGCGGGGTGGGGGGAGGGCTCCCGTCCCCTCTCTTAGGGAATCCCGTCATCATTTACTTGGGGTGACACTTCCTACGCAGTCCAGGAATACCGAATAGGACTCACGTCCACCGTGAGCTCTGGCTTGTAGCACCTTGAACCAACCAGCAAATACAGGAGTGGTGACAGCTGATTGTCACGTACCCGAAAACACCGGGTAGCTTCCGAATCGGAGCCAGGAAAACCAGGATCCTCCCCGCCCCGCGCCGGTTCAGTGTTGGCGGGTGGAGGGGACGTCAAGCCACGAGGCTGTCTTCTCACGTGGTTTCTGTCACACTCGTCACGTGACCTTAAAGAAGCTTGTTAATTCTCGCAGAGGGCAGCCCGGCCCGAACTTCCTGCCCGCAGGGCTCCGGGCTCTCATGCCAGTGTCCAACGGGGGGACCCCACGGTGGCTGGGAAGCAGGCGGGTGTGGCAGGGGCTTCGGGGGACCCCACCTCGTGCCTCCCTCCCTTTCCCTCCGGCTCCCGTCCGCCGGCTCCACCTGGTTCATCTGCGGAGCAGACACTGCTATTCGATTGTTTGATCGGTATTTTATTTGGTCATTTGATCCCCCACAGCGAGGGCCTGTGACGAGCCCCTCGGGGATCTTACCTGTGCCCGCCCTCCCAGGCTGGCCTCGGGGGGCGGAGGTCTGGGGAGTAGTCCCTTCTCCAGCCGTTGGGGACGCAGGCTGTAAAGCGCTGCTTTTCGTGGGTGCCCAGAGCAGGCGGGCTCAGCCAGCTCTGGGTGTCAGCTGGGGCACTGCCGGCTTCCTCGGGGCCCAGCCCCTCATGTTTCGGCGCCATCGGCGGCAGCTACTTGCCAACGATGGCCGTGGAGCAGCCGTCTCCTCGAGGGCTTTGTCACCGTGGGGACGCCTGTGCCTGCGCCCTCTCCAGCAGCAGCCCCGGCCCCGGGACTGTCACTGGCTAGTGGCCCTTGACTGGACGAGGCAGCCCAGAGTCCGTGGCCTGGCCGGGGGGTGCGGGGTTGGACCGATGGGCGTCACTGCTGCTCGGGGCCCTGGGGCCCCGGGGTCACGTGCCGTCCTCTGCCCTGCGCCCACTGCGGCCGGTGTGTGTGCGTGTGTGTGTACGTGTGCATGTGTGCTTGTGCATGAGTGCACATTTCTGTGTGTTCACGCATGTGTGTGTGTTTGTGTGTCCGCGCATGTGTGTGTGCATGTGCGTGTATGCGGGTGCGCCCTTGTGCATGTGTGTGTGCGTGCGTTCGCACGTGTGTGCATGCGTGTGCGTGCGTGCACGCGTGCGCAGGTGTGTAGGTGCACATGTGCATGTGTGTGCGCATGGGTGCACGTGTGCACGTGTGTGCATGCGTGTGCATGCATGTGCATGGGTGCACGTGTGTATGTGTGTGCGTGCCTGTGCGTGCGTGCGTGTGCGTGTGTCTGGATGCTGAGAAGGCCACCGGCCCAGGAGGGCTGTGGAAGAGGGAGCCACGGGCATGGTGGCTGCGGTGGCCCTGGTTGCTCCCAGGTGATGGCAATCACGCCTGACAACACCCGCACGGACCCCGCAGGCACACTAGAGGTGAAGTAACGAGCACTTTATTCCCACAGTAAAGTGGGAAATACACTAATTTGTCTCAACTGAGGGCTTTTGAAGGCCCCAGATAAAGCCCCTTGCAGGCCAGGTTAGCTGATGACGCACCCAAGGGCCACGCCGGGAGCCACCGCAGAGCATGACCGGCCGACGGCGTGCGGGCGGAGCTCAGCGGGCTGCGGGGTCCGGCCGGGGTGGGGCCGAGGGGCCTGCGCTGGGCTTGGGGCTCCCATAGTCGCCGCCCTCACAGCTGCGTGTGCACCTGGCGGGAGGCGCCCCCCGGGGGGTGCGGGTACCGTGTTCCTATTGTGCATCCAGGGCGAGCGGCCTGGTGCCGGGCGTCCCTTGCTTCTCTCTCCCGCCACCGAGGCCCGGCCCCGCCCACGCCGGGCCCCGCCCACGCCGGGCACCTGCTGTCGTAGCCACGCCCTCTCGCGGGCGAGGGACCGGCTGGAACTCCAGGTGGCCCAGGCTTCCGGGAAAGGGCCCAGGAAGAGAGCGGTGGGTCGGAGACCCCACTCGCCCCTGCTCTGTTTGGGGGCACCGGGGGCCCCAGCAGCAGGCGCCCCGAGTCCAAGGCCACGCGGGAGCGTCTCGTCCCCTGGGCCTCCCCAGCCGCCCACCCGGGAGCCTGAAGGGGACCCTTCTCCCGGCTCGGCTCTCCTCCCCGGCAGGTCACGCCGGGACCCGGGTCCTGGGTGCCCACCCCGGGACCCAGAGGGGGCCGGCCTGGGGCCGGAGGCCGGAGCCTGCGTGGACACTGCCATTTGACCCCGCCTGGGGGCCGCGAGGGTGCTGAGGTGAGCGAGCTGGAGCGGGGAGCCACCCTTCGCGAGGACGTGGCCCCCGGAGCTGGCGACGACGTGCACAGGAAACGCTGTAACGAGGCCGTCACGGGAGGCGGGTTTCGGGCGGGCACCGCGTCGCAGGCGCGGCTGGAACGCAGACTCTACGGGGAATCGTTTCGGGCCACAGGAGGCCCGTTTGTGTAGCTCCGAAGGTCGCCTTTACTTCGCGTACCGCAAGGTGTTTTCATAACGAGCAGTTTTAATAAAAACTATTTCTGGCCTCTGCGTCTCCGAGGCTCAACTGGGACAGACGGCAGGGAGAGCCCGGCGTCTGCCCTGCTGGGGACTCGGACCCCGAGGGAGGGCTCGGCCTGGGCCCGAGGCAGCGTGACGTGCCCGTGCCACCCAGCTGTGCTGCCCAGTGTCCCCTGGAGGTCGTGCGGCGTGTGGGGGTGGGGGCAGGCGCTGGGACACGGGCGCCCCTCCGCGTGCCACGTCTGTGGCTCCTGGGTGTGTGTGTGTGGGAGTGCAGGGCCCTGGCTCAAAGCTTTGCTCAGTTTGGGTTTCTTATGCATGTCACTTGGTGCCACTCTCCCTCAACCCCGCCCCCCCGCCCCCGCCGCATGTCATTTGTTAACCATAGATTTTCTCTCCGGAGCCAGCTCACCAGCCTCGTCTTGGGTACGACAGGGACGTACCCTCTGAGTCTCCCAAGCCGAGGCCACTTCCCTGCAGCTTTGACGCATGTGACATTGCTTCTCATAACCCAAGGGTGGGGGCCACCCCCAAGAGCCGTGAAGTGCCTGTCACTGGCTCACGGTGGGGAGGGCAGACTGCTCGTGGGTGGGCGAGAGAAGGGTCCACTCGGCCACGGTCACGGTCGGGCTCACGTGCTGGGACACGCCCCGGGCCTCCCCGCTGAAGCCCATGATCACCGCAGCTGCCTCCCCACACCGGGGCCACCCAAATGGGAGCGAGGGGTATCCGGGCAAGTCCTGTTCTGGAGACAGGCTGCAGGGGTCCCCACGGGCCAGGAGGCGGGGCTAGGAAGGGGGGCCACCTTTCCGATCGACACGCACACACGCACTCACACGCCGCACAGACACGTGTCCCTAGAGGTCATTTAAATTTAAAGCTCCCTCCCACGCTGTCGACAGCCCGGCTCCCCACTGGGACAGCGGATGGAGCATGCGGGGTGGGCCCGGTGACGTGTCACCGCCGCGGACCCTCCAGCCCCGGCAGGGCCAGACTGGCCTAACCCCCGGGGCGGAGCTGCGGAGGCCGCGGACCCAGAGAGCACGCCGAGCAGGCCTGCGGCCACCGCTCGCCCCCTCGAGCCCGCGTCAGGTGTGCAGGGGACGTCAGGTGCCTGCTGCCGTCACAAACCGGCCACACGGCAGCCTCTGTCACGACGCCAGGTTTATTAGTGATATTAGCGTGTCTTCCTAAGGCCGGCTGCATGCAACACACGTCACCCTTGACACGGCAACCCTAGCGCCTAGTTACTGCGTGGTAAGGCTTCTTAAGTCACAGTGTATTCTTCGGGGCCTGGGCCGGAAAAAGGGACTTCCAGACGAAGTAACGCCCGTCGCGTGGACCTGTGCGGGGCCGGACTGGAGCACGCTGCGCTGATCCGCACACGCTCCGGCGCCTGGGGCCAGGCCTTGGCGGTGTCGCGGCGTGGGGCCGCGTGTGGACGGCACCCGTGCCGCTGTGCGGTCCGGGCAGGAGCGGGCAGGCCCCACGCGGGGGGCCCAGGCAGGTCCAGGCGACCAGGGGGCGGGGAGGATGGCAGCAGGTGTGGTCACGGGCCACCTGGAGGCCCCCGGTCCGAGGAGCGGCCTGTCACACCAGAAGTCAAGCAGCGGTGTGACCCGCATCGTCCCTTCTCGGTGAGCAGCCGCACGTCCCCACACCTCGATCACGACATCCTGAGCCGGCGCCCACGCCAGCCGCCTGGGCCCCCGGGGTGGCCGCCTCGCCCCGCTGCCACCGTCCTCGGGGACCCGCCACGCCCTCGGCATGGGGACACAGGCCACCCCGGCAGTCACAGCGGGCGCACGGCCCCGGCCACGGCACACGCGGGTCCCACAGAGTTCGGCTCCTGTGACTCTCCTCCGACAAGGACGCGCCCCGTGTCCACGTGCGGGGGCGGCGTCCTCGGGCGCGTGACGGGCCTAGATGTACAGTGGGGTCTCCTGGCCGGTGAGGAGCCTGAACATGGCGGCGGGCATGGTCTTCATGTGGATCTGCCGAGGAGAGAAATGAGCACTCGGCCCCGCCCCACCCCCAGCAGCCCGCCGAGCACAGCCCCGAAGCCGGCTGGATGTGACAGTCACTGGGGCTTTCGGGGTAAAGTGCCAGCCTTCAGAGGGAAGGAAGAATGGGCGGGTCGTCCCCAAGGCTGGGGACACAGGAGGCGTCTCCTGGCTGCAGGCTGCTGCCTGGCCGCCCAGGGCTCTGCGAGGTTTCACACAAGGTCAACTGCTCGGCTGCCCCTCAGCTCGAGCTGACGGCAGTGGGGACGGTGGCGGTGAGATCAGACCCGTGAGCGGCTGCATTTGCCCACTGGGCCTGAGGCGCACAGGCTGCCTCGGAAACGGCGAGCTGTGTTTGCATCCTGGGGACAAGGACAAAGGAGCACGCAGCCCTTCCTGGGGGGAGCGAGTGCCCGGGCTGGGGGCTCAGGGGGCCAGGGCGCCTCGGGCCCCGTCGGCCTTCGGGGCCTGGCCCACTCCTGGCTCCCAGGGACTCTGACCGCGGGGGCACCCCCGGCCCGGTGAGGGTTCTGGGGGAGCGTGCTCGGCCCTCCGTGCGGCTGTTGTCCCGGCCACCAGCCCCTGTCACCCAGCGGGGACCGTCCCTCAGAAGTCACCCGACCGGACGCCCGCCCCAGGCCCAGAGTCACTTCCGGCGGGCCCGGCCCCCAGCCCTAGGCCTGAGCGTGAGTGTGGGTGTGAGTGTGAGTGTGGAAGGACTCACACCCGTCCTGCCTTCACGCCTCTGTGAACACCGTCCATTCCCCCGGGACTGAAGGGGCGGAAATACTTCCAGGCCCCAGGGGACCCTCCACCCAGCGGGCTCCCGGTAGGCGCCAGGCCCGGAGCCGCGAGAAAGCAGCTCCCGGAAAACCGAGCTTCCCGTCTCGGGAAACAAGCCGCCCAGCAGGCCGATGTCCCCTCGCTGCCCCTTCCGCCCGGCAGCCACCGGCCCCCACCTCGCTCCGGGGGGAAGAGCCGGCCCCGAGCCCCGCGGGGCCCACGGAAGGCGAATGTGCCGAGGACGTGCACGGCCCCAGGACACAGCAGTCCCCAGGGGCCAGGCCAGGGCCCCCGAGATGGGGCCACACCCTCCCCCACGGCCAGAGCCGCTGCCGCCGCCCCCCGAGCCCCCAGCC
>NW_024354501.1:1859549-1885650 GCF_902729225.1 Pteropus medius | reverse complement strand
CCAAACTCCACCCCACACACTCCCACTCACAAACCTACACACACTCACACCCTGTACGCACATTTACAGTCACAGACACTACGCACACGCTCACCCTATACACACACACTCAGACACACACATTCACACTCACACTCACACTCTCTGGCCGAGGCCCCTTCCTGGGCACCCAGCTCCTTCCCTCCCTCCGTGTTGCAAGCACGAGCTCCCTGGGGATCTGCGCCCCGCACCCTGCCCGCCCTGAGGCCGGCGCTGTCCTGACGCCAGAAAGAGCCAGAGAAGGGGGTGCGGGGTGCGGGCGGGGGGAGCAGCCACCCGGCCTGCTCCGGGGTGGGGCCGGCAGGAGGGTGACCCACACCGTGGTGGCCGGAGCCTCGTGCCCGGGCGGAGCGGGTCCGCGGAGGGGAGGGTCACCCCACGCAGGCCAGCGGCAGAAGGTGAGAAGGTGTCACGTCCTGCCCGCTGCCTTCGCCCTCCCGTCTGCCGCAGCTACGGCCAGGACAGGAGACCCACGTGTCGCCGGCCACACGTCACCGCCGTCACGGGCACGCCCCTCGGGCAGACACGGCCCAGCTGGTGCCCAGGGCCCTGGGGAGGGCGGCTCCGAGGGCTCGGGGTGCGAGCGTGCCTCCAGCAAGGACACGCCCGAGGCGCCGGCAGGGACGGCTCTCGGGGGCAGGGTGGCTTCCCCTGGCAGGGACCAGGGGCTTCCCGGGCACCTCGCACCCTCCCTGGGGACGGGGACCGGTCCCGGCTGCGGGCCCACGACGGCGGGGGCTGCGGGCTCACCTCCCCCACCGAGTTGGACAGGGCCTGCACGATCTTCTCGTGGGCCGTGGCCACCACGCTCTGCCCGTTGATCTCGATGATGCGGTGGCCGACGCGGACACCCCCTCTCTCCGCGATGCCCCCTCGCATGAGGCTGCAGATCTAAGCAGACACACGTCCGGTCAGCGCACAGGTCAGCCGCGCCCGCCGGGCGCTCAGTCCTGTCCCCAAGACGGGCGAAGCCCCCAGACCGAAGCTGCCACTGCAACGTGCGGCCTCGCGAGCCGGGGGTTCGTGCTGTGGAGACGTTACCGCCGCACGGTGTGCGGGACGAAGCTCACTCCTGCGTCGGGCCGGGGCGTGGCGGGGGCACAGGTGAGGCCCACGCTGGGCGACCCCACCATCCACTCTGCTCCTCACCCAGGCTCAGACAGGTGAGTGCCCGACTCACGAGGGGGCCGTGACTTCATGGGGTGACAAACGGACAGACACGGGGAAATGACGGGAGTCCCCTGCTGCATGAAACCCACTGGCGTGTAGAGGTCAGCAGAGGTCAAGGTGTCAGGGGACCAGACAGCAGACTGAGGGCAAGCTCTTGGCTCCTGCAGGGCAGGTGGCCCAGCTGCACCCTACGGCTCCTGGGGGACCCACGAGCACGTGGCAGGAGGGGCTGGCGCTGCCGAGGGGCGGGGGGGGGGCGGGACGGGCCCACGGGTGGGCAGCAGGGGCGGGCGGCTCAAGAGGCAGTGTCCCCAGGGCGGAGCTCCCTGCCGACCCCTCCCTCGGCAGGACGCCAGCAGCCCTGGAGGGCCGTGTGGCTCGGCCACGCTGCCTGACGAGCAGGCCAAGCGCGGAGCAGGGCGGGCGAGGCCCAGGCTGGCAGGACCCTGTCCCCCGAGTGCCCAGGGCCCGCCCCGCACCACCTGAAAGCCTCGCCGAAGTCGCCGTGGCCTCCGATCCTCAATCCAAAACCACCCAGCCAGCTGTCATCGGGGTGACACTTTTATGACTTTTTAGGGGTCCTATTACTTGGGAGGGCAAAGAACCCCACCCCGGAGTCAGGAAGGCTGAACTGGTCACCGCAAGAGGTCAAGGGTCGGCCTGCCCGCACGTGGCACAGACACTGGTGGCGGGAGACGCGGGCAGGAGGGTCCTCGCCCCGCCCCCCCCCGCTGCTCTCCATCGCGGGACAAGGCGCCACGCCGTCCAGGAGCCCCCTGTGCTCCGAGCTGACCGCCCTCCCGTCGGGGACGCCCGCCCCCGCGGGGCCTGTCCACTGGGCCCCCGCCGCCCGGGCTGCTGGGGCCTGGCTCTCCCGCCTCGAGACAGGACTGTCCACTGCCCGTCCCTCTGCACCGTCACGGCAGCGTAAGGCTGGGACAGGCTTACACGGCCCCCGGCCACAGGCTGCACCGGCCGCACTGCGGGACCCGCAGCTGTCACTTGCTCTACAAGTCCTGCCTTGTCGCAAACACCACAGGCCTTTCAAACCGGCCAGCGTGTGGGGACCCGGCACACGGCCCGCAGCCCCCAGGGGCCCTGCCGGTCTGGAAGGAGACCCAGGCGCAGACTGATGTCACGGCCAGGGTCTCTGACGCCTGGCCCCCTGGACCCCTGCGGCAGAGCCGGTCCCGGTCCCGGAAGCCGGGCACTCGAGTCAGACAGGACGCAGCCAGGGGCTGGGCGGACGGACCCCTGGCCACTCATTTCCAGAAACGGGGAACATCTGCCTCTGTGACACCCAAACACTCCATGCAAGCCTCAGGCAGTGGCTTGTATTTTTTACCCCCTAAAATGCCTCAAGGGCATTTTGTGCCCAACGTAGCTGGCTCTGAAGAACCTGGAGAAGGTGCTTCAGGATGTCCAGCGTGGTCCCCGGCCTGGCCCTCCGCTGCGCAGGCCCGGCCTGCTGTCTCCAGAAGCTGGGACACTCCCAGGAAGGTTAACCCCCTGGGGGCAACGTCCTCCCTAGTCAGGGGTGCCAGGAGGACAGGTCGGACCCTGGCCGGTGGCCCCGGCTGGAGTCTGGGGGGCAGGTGGGCGGAGGGTGTGGGGGAGCAGACGGGCCGAGCGGAGGCCGCCCAGGCCCCCGGCGGGGTGTTCCGGCTTCACGGGGAGCCCTTCCCAGAGGAAGGCTGACGCCCCCAGGCTGGAGGCACCGTCTCTCTCGGATGGTGTTGCGGGGAGAGAGAAGGGACCCGTTTAGAAAACACATTCACGGGGCCCGTCTGCAAACGGACGCCCTGTGCTTCGGGGGAAAAAGCACCCGTGCGAGACTGACTCGGATGTCGCTGACTGTCACGGGGACTCGGGGCGCCCGGCGGCGTGGCACAGGGCGGGCAGTGGGCACGCTCTCCGTGACGGCGGCCTCAGGCCCGACCCCGGCCCTGCCGCCTACGGCGGGCCTTGGGGCACGTGGCTTCGCCTCCCTGTGATACGGTGACAGATCACGCCGGTCCCTAACCGACCGGCCTCGCAGACGCCGGCTCCCGTGGTGCTCTGGGAGAGGACCTGAGCACGGGTGGCCTCCGTGTCCTGGTTCCCAGGACTGACACGGCCGCGGAAGCAGGTTCTAGCGCCTCGGGGAGGATCCGATCAGCAGCCCACGTGCCCTGACACCAACGGACAGAGACGGCCGTGAGCCCAGGCCGCGCGCCCCTCCCAGCTCTGTGTGCCCGCACCGTACCAGACAGCGGTGGGGAACGTTTCCTCTCGTTTGCAGCTGCCTTTCTAGAAGGTTCTCCCTGCACCAAGGAAACAACGCACGCTGGCCAAACGCCAGTGGTCAAAGAGAAGAATGCTGGCCTGGGGACCAGGCGCAGCTCTGGGGCAGACCGACACTCACTCGAGCCCCGCGTCGCCTCCCCCGGGAAGCCCTCCCGCCTCCTCGGGGCTTGGCCACGAATGAACGAATGAACGAGGGGACGTCTGTCGGCCGAGCACAGTGAGTCTGACGCTGCCCGGGGCCGTGTGCGTCCGTGCCGCAGAGGCTAGGGAAGCCCCGCGTCCCCTCCAGAGCAGCCCTCAGAGGTCTGGGGGCCGGGCAGGGCATGGGGAGCCCTGTCCACGCCCGGCCCGCCCCCGGACAGCTGCCGGCCCAGCTCCCTGCAGCGGGGGCGGCCAGGGGTGGGCTGGACTCACAATTCCGCTCTGCACGCTGAAGCCCAGCTGGTACTTGAGGTCCGGCCGCTTGATGAGCACTGTGGTGACCGGGGGACAGCTGACGATGTTCAGCTTCACCTGCGTCTGGTGCTTCAGACCCTGCAGGGCAGGGCGACAGGCGTCACAGGTGAGTGGAGCCTGGCAGGGCGGGGCACGGGGGCCGGGAAGGGGCGGGGAGCGGCGGTCACCTCGGGGCCTCCCTTCCCTCTGCTGGGGTGAAGGCCTCCCCCACCGACCTGCACACAGGGCACCCCAGACGGCAGTGGGCGCGTGGCCCGCTGTGCTCCCGTGCACCCTCTGAGCCGAGTGAAAGCCGCTGCCCAGAGCCAGGGGCCAGGCTGTGACACTGCACGGGCAACAGCGGCACCAGGGTCACCCGGCGGGTCCCGGGAGGGGCCCTCGGCGTGCAGGCAGGAGGTCACCCCGTCCGGAAGGGCGGCGCAGACACCTTTCAGAACATCCCCCGAAACCGCCTCATGCCGAGGGTGAGGCGGGCACAGGGAATGGCTGGTTCGATGGGAATCTGTGAGCAGGAGGCTCCAGTGTCCACTGGAGCCCAGGGCGGCCCAGGCCAAGGTTCCGGGGCTCGCCGGGTGGGCAGGCCGGAGGGAGGCCACACCTCACCACGGCTGCCACTGCGGCTCGCTTCTCCGGCCAGTCACGAGCCGGGGGAGATGGCGGACTCCCCACGCACGCACAGCCCCCTCCGAGCCCAGCGCCCGGGCACCCTGAACTACAGCCCGTGGAGAGAGGCTCAAGGCACACGGAGCTTCCGGAGCCACCGACCGAGGGCGCTGCCGCATGGGTGTGTGTCTGCGCGGTGACGCCTGGGCAGACCACACAGCGGGCTCCTGTCCAGACACCGGGGTAAGGCCCTGCCGCCCAAGGCCCCCAGGGAGCCTGTCTGTGTCCTGCCCAGGCCAGCGGGGAAGGCCCCGGTCCGCCTGTCCGCCTCCAGAGGCCCAAAGCTGCGAACTCACAGGTCGGGTGGTCAATGTGGCCTCCCTTGCTTAAGACCTGCCTCCCGGGGCCACTAAGGTGACCCCCCCCCCATTCACCCAGGAAGTGGACTCTCAGCGCTAACCTGGGGGGTCCTGGGCAAACTGGATGAGTCGGTCGCCGTCCACCCACAGTGCTCGGCCCCCGCCTGGGGTCAGTGTGCGTGGCCTCCCCACCGGGGCAGTCCGGGCCCCGCGGGGACCTCGGCGGTGTGGCACAGGCTCGGGCGGGTCTCCCGACTCAGGCTCCAGGTCACGTGGGGACGGAAAAGCAGCTGGGACAAAGCCGGGGGGACGGGGGACGCACCTTGATGATGCTCTGGCAGGTGGCGAGCGGCAGCCCCACCAGGCTCGTGCCGTTGACCGAGGTGATCTGGTCCCCGATGCTCAGCTTCCCGGAGCGCGCGGCCGGCCCCCCGTTCATCATGTTGGCCAGGATCACGGTGGGCAGGATGGAGCCCCAGCCGGACTCCACGACAACCACGCCCAGGATCTCGCCCTTGTGCTTCTCCAGCTGCAGCTGCAGGGAGGTGGCAGGTGGCAGGCGCCCCGACCCCCACCCCGCTCCCCAGCCCTCCCGGGGGCCGGGAGCTCAGACCTCCAGGCCAGCGTCCACTCCCCGCCCCGAGCTCGGCTCCAGTGTCCCGGCTCCCTGTGCGCGCTGTCCCCCGAGCCCCCGGAGGCCAGAGGGGTGTTCTTGGACTCCAGGCCACAAACCCGGACCCCGGCCTTTGCTCTCATCCAGAAAACACCTCCTGCTCTCTGTCGCCTCGAGGGTCACTCTCTCAGAAAGCCGCCGGCCGTTCGCGCAGCAGGCAGCCAGGTCGCTCGGTCACTCGACAAGTGGCCAGCTCACTCCTTTAACAAGCAGTCTGGCCCTCAGCACGTCCGTGACCCATCTACTCGGCCACTCGTTCCTTCCCTCCTCCGACAGAGTCAGGACCACTCAACACTCGTCCGCTCGTCCGTTGTCACTCGGGGCAGAGGCTGTCCCTTAGAGTTTCCCAAGACCCCCGAGAAGGCCTCTGCCTCTGGCAGCTCCGAGACCCCCGGGCAGAGCGCCCTCCCCGCCTGGAGACGCCTCCCAGACGCCCCTCAGACACAGCTCCCGGGGCCCTGCCCGCTGACGGCGGCGGCGGCCAGGGCGCGTTTCGCGGCCCCCGACACGGGCGGCACTCGGCTCCCGAGCTCCAGCGCCACCTCAGTCACACTCAGTCGGCTCCGGGCGGGGCGGGACGCACGCTGCAGGAGGCCCCATGCCTGCTGTGGGGACAGCGACTCTGCCACCGGGAGACCCCCGCCTGGGCGGGGGCGCGGCCACCCACCTCCTTGCAGTTCTCCGACTTCGAGAAGTGGACGAGGTCGTCGTTGTACATCTCCTGGGTGCTGATGACGTCGCTGTACTCCTTCTGGCTCAGGTCCTCGGGGTTGATGCCGTTGGCCCTCAGGAACTCCTGGTAGGCCACGCTGAAGGCCTGGCCGATGGACTGGGCGATGAGCTGGGCCTGCGGGGAGGGGTGGCCCTGGAGACCGGTGCGGAGCAGGCCACGCAGGCCCGACCACGGGGCCCACACGCCGGCCCGGGCCCGCGGGAGCAGCCAGGGCGCATCTGCTGCAGGCTGCCATCCCTCCCACACCCCGCCGAGGGCCACGCGGGCGAGCCCCTCTGCCGCCTGTGCCCGTCGGGGCCCGGCCCGGACTGCCCTGAGTCCCCGACATCCAGGACAACGCGCAGTGTCAAAAGCGGTCTGGGACAGTTGCGAATTGTTTGCTAAATATCACGTTTCCGTCGCTGTATTGCATCTTCCTCCCACGTGACTCCAGACGTGGACTTGAGCCGTGCTCTCTGCGGTCCACAGACCGGGCCGGCTGCCCGATGTCACTTCTCCTCAAAGCAGAGCCCAGTGTCACCCGGGGAGGCAGCCTGCGCGTCCGGCCACTTCCATGGGGAGCACTGGCTGTGCCAGGCTGGGCCACTGAGGAGCAGGAGGCCTGGGGACCCCGGTGCGGACCCCATGGTCAAGTCACCTCCTCCCACGTCACAGAGCCACAGGCGGGGCAGAGCAGGAGGCCTTCCCGCAAAAAGGCGTTGACCCCGCGAACTGGCCCCCAAACCGAGCACCGAGCACTTTACAGCGGGGACCGTGGATGTTCATGCAGGGGAGGAAGCCCCGCCTGCTCCCAAGACGGGCACAGTGCCCTGGGACCGCCCGGTGGCGCCGCCGGCCTGGACACGGCTGGGAGCACGCGAGGCGCCAGGCGAAGCTGGGCGAGGGCCCTGGCTGGGAAGGGAGGTCTGAGAGCACCCTTTCCCTCACCCCCCGGCCAGCACCCTGCCTCGGGCTCTGCAGGGACCCTCGCCCCACCTGCGGGAGCTCCTGGGGTGGCAGTGAGGCCACCCACGCCAATCCAGGGGTCCTTAGCATCTCCCTACATGCCGCAGGCTCCCACTTCTCCTCCCGCTGGGTCCCCTGCCAGGCTGGGGGGCCTGGGGTATCCACCGCTGTGAGGCCAGGGGCCCGGCCCAGGCAGGGGGCATGTGTCCTTGGCCTCTGCAAGGGGCTGGCCTCCGCGGCGGCCCCTACAGTGGACCAAGGAGGGGCGCGAGCAGCCCCTGTGCCTGTCTGTGCCCGCAGCAGCCCCCGCCTGGCACGTCCACCTGTGCCCTCCCCCTGCAGGGGAATCGGATGCAGGGGGTGACACTCAGGTGCCCCGTGCCGTCTCCCCCAGGTGTCCACTCTGCAGCTCTGCCTCGCTCACCCCCACAGCCACCTGGGCGGGACACCATCTGCGTCCTGCATCCCGGGCAGCGGCTCGGTGCCCCCTCAGACCCTACCGGGGTTCCTTCCGCACTCCTCCGAGGACCTCCTGGAGCCCCCGACCCTCACGCGCACGCCTCGCTCTCTGCCTTGCCCCCCGCAGAACTGACGCCCTGACTTTCATGCTGTGCCCACACGACTGGTGCCCCGGACCGTCCTGCTGGGTCCCTCAGGCCCCGAGCCGCACAGAAACGCGGGTGTGCCGGGCTCTCCGCAGGGCGTCGGCCGCCACCGCAGAGCTGCTCGGGTGACTGCGGCCTCAGCGAGGAGGTGGCTCCGCCTCCGCCCACCCTGCTTGGTGCACGAAGCTCCTGGGACCCTTCCCCATGCTCCAGGCCCCCGAGACACCCTCGCCCGCGTACGTGACCAGGAATGTCCTTCCAAGTGTTCGTGGAGGAGACAGAACTTTAAGAGAGAGCCACGAGGATGGCTCAGCAGCTGTGTCCCCACCGTCCTGAGGAAGATGTGCCCTGGGGTGGCACAGAGCCCCGGGCCCCCTCCCTGGTCCCCGCCACCCCCGCCAGGCCTGGAGAGACGCGCTCACTGCCGTCGGGGAGGAGCCGAGGGTTCACGGCCCCGTGAGCCTGCGTGTTTCAAACGTGGGGTCGTTTTCTAACTTGTCAGGACCGGGGGCCACAAGCGAGGGCAGAGCCGGACCCCAGGCACGGGGCTACCTCCCGCCACTCAACCCGTGTGACGACGCACACCCCGAAAACAGACGCAGTGCACCCCAACAGATGCACATACCTCGGTTAACAGATGTATCGTATTCTCGATACAACAGATGCATGTATCTCACAACAGACACACGCACTTCAAAAGACACGCGCGGTAAATCCCCAACAGACACATGCACTCCTTAACAGACGCGACGTACAATTCCCAAAGAGACGACGCATAATTCAACAGACACACGCATTCCAATAACAGACATGTACCTCTTAACAAGAGACACACACGGCAGGTACCCCCGAATATAGACGACGCACTTCAACAGACATAAAATTTCAATGACGACAAGCATTCTGACAATAGACGTGACGCGGCATCTGGCGACACACGCACTCTCGGCCACAACAGACACACGCACTTAACAGACATCGCAGGTAATTCTAACAGATGCACGTATTCTCTCACAACACGACGACGCTAATTTCAACAACAGATTTCCACGACGCACTTAACAGACGATGCACTTTACAACAGACACACGCATTCTCTCAACAGACACGCAGGTACCTCAACAGACGACGTAGAATCGCATTAACAGACGACACGCATTCGGTTTACACACATGTACTCTGACAACAGACACATGTACTTCAACAGACGCGACGTACCCCTCGAAGCAGCAGACGCATTTACACTCCCAACAACAGACAGATGACGCACTTCAACAGATGCACACGCCTCGGCTGGCACGATGACGACGCACTCCAACAGACACACGCACCCCAACAACAGACACACGCACTCCAACAACAGACACGTGCACCCCAACAAGACACACGTGCACCCCGACAGCAGACGCATGTGCACCCGACAACGCCCGAGCTGGACAGGGCCCGTTTCGGAGCGAGGCTGGTTCAGGGCTTCGAACCGACAGCCGCTCCGCGGCTCCCCAGGGGCCCGTGGGCGAAACCGCCTGTCGCGGCCTCCGCCCTCGCCACGCACGCTGCTGGAAACCGCGGGGCTCCCGCGTGGTGGGTGGGGGGGCGACGGCGCCTGGGACGGCCCCCTGGACGGGGCCCGGGGCGCCGCGGTCCTTGGTGCCCGGCCGGCAGGCCCGCGACTTACGTCCTCGGACTCGAACACGTGGCAGACCATCTTGTACTGCTTCCTGCCCTCGGGGGCCCCGGGCGTGCTCTCGATGCAGTCCTGCGACGCGGAGCGCGGCATGCGGCGCCGGGCCATGAGCACCACGATGCTGCCGATGTCCGCGATGTAGGAGATGGTGCGCAGCGCGTGGTCCATCATGGCCTCCTGTCCGGACAGGGCGGGCGCGTGAGGCCGCTGCGGGAACGGAGTTCAGGGCTCTCGGCCTCGACACCGGTGACGTGTGGGGACAGGCCGCTCCTCACTGCGAAGGGCCGTCCTGTGCCCGGCCTCCGGGCACGAGAAGCCGGGGCACCTATCACCTTCCTACGTTGTGACGGCCAAAAACATCTCCGGCCCCTGCCAAATGTCCCCCAGGGGACCAAATCGCCCGGGCTGAGAGCTGCTCCGGCAGGTACCGGAGCACCTCAGGGTGGCGATTCACCGTCAAGGCGAGGCCGCCGCCTTCGTTCAGCTGTTCCCAAAATGACGTTGCCAGTCCCCACCTGATCAGAAGGCATCGTGGCTCTGGACAAGGCCGGGGCCTGGCCCAGCCCTCCTCTGGGCAGAGGGGACAGGCTTTAAGGCAACGTCCCCCTGATGGGCTCTGCCAGGGAGCCCGAGCAGCTGGGCCCGGTCAGGGGACGGGAGGCAGCCGACGGGTCCGCACACCCCTTCGATGCCCTCGGCGCCCCGCAGGGCTGTCACCCCTGCTGGCTTTGACCACCTGGCAGGAGTCTGCACCTAGTACCGTGCCCACCGAGGCCGCACCCGAGGCTGAGAAACGAGTCACGTGCTCTCACGCCTCTGTCCCCTTTCCACAAAGGAAAAGGGGCGTCTCCACAGCCCCTCAGGCCCTGTCCTTCCCCCCAGGAGCAGGCTCCCCCTCCGCCCCGCCCGACAGGCCGCGCCAGCTCCACAGTCGCCCACGCCTACCCGTCTGACCTCTCCAGCCCTCCGGCGACATTGCTAACTTCGGTCGCACCGGCTTCCTGCCCTAAGCAGACGTGCCTCGGCACGGACGTGCTCACTGCGGGGGTGCTGCCTGCGACCCAGCCGGCCGCCCCAACGCCCCCGACGGGACCGGGCACAGCTCACGGGGCCTTCCTGACCCCACCCCCCGCGGTCCCCGGAGACCCCACTGCAGCCTCGCCCCACGGCCCCCGCGGGGAGCTCGTCCGCAGGGGCCTCCACCGCCAGCTCCAAACCGCACCTGAGTGTCGGCATTCAACACCTTGATCCTCTGCGTGGAGATGAACAGGTCCACCTCGGTCAGGGTCGTGGCGTCGACCTCCGAGTTCTAGGGACGAACGGGGACGCCGTTACGAACCGAACGCGCCACTCAGAGGCCGGGCGGCGCGGCCACGGCACCGGCACCCCAGGGGGACATGCGCCTGCGGCACCGAGCAGCCCAGAAACGCGACGCGGGCGCCCTCGCGTGCCGTCTGTGGCTGAGCGGGTTCCAACAGCGGCGTGCAGGGGGGACGCGTGTGTGGAGGGGGCGGGGGACGCGTGCCGGAGGCTGAGCGCGCAGGCGGCGTGCAGGCTGAGTCCCGCCGAGACGCTTTCCGCCTGCCGACCGCCCCGGACTCGGCACGGGCTCGGCGTCCGTGGCCGCGGGCTCCCTCCTCACCCTGCTTCCCTCCCCTGCAGCTGGAAGGGTCGCAGGAGGGGCTGCTGGGCCAGGAGCGAATGTCACAGGGACACGAGTGTCACTGCGAGGGAAGGGAGTGCCCAGACCGGGCCCTCTGTCCACATCCCCGGAAAATGTGTTCCAGGCGGGGCCGGCCGGCCAGACCCCTTGCCGTTTGAGGCACAAGCCAGTGCCTTCCGGCACCGGGCATTTGACATTTCCCGCATCGCGGGGCGGTTAGCAAGTGTCCGGCATTCAGTAAATGACCACGTTTACGCACAAAGGACTGAAGGTCACCCCAATGTCTGAGAGTCGGCCCCCGCTCCGGAAGCTTCTCAACAGCGAAAGCATCTCACGGGCGAACTGAACCTCTCATCAAGCAGACTCAGTAAATTAAACTTAATGAGTCTTTAAATATCAGAACAACTTAATTAATTCTCCACAGGAGGCCTAAGCACTAAATGCGTCTCGTGGCCACATCAAATGTCACATTTAAAAACATCGATGTAAACAGTAACGTCGCAGCGTTTTAGCGTGTTCTGGCAGACAGGCTCTAAAAAAATATACAAAAGGAGTCACGAATAAATGCTTCTTCTGCAAGCGGGCGGGTAAGACATGAGAAGCGACTGAGGTTTCGTTCAAAAGTCTAGCACGGGAAGAGGAAAAACCATTTGTCACACGCTCCGTGCTCCTAGGGGAGTCCCCTGCCCCCACCCCTGCACAAGACCACCCCAGACACACGAGGGGACCCCGCCCCCCTACACACCGCTTTTTTCTTGATTTTGGCAGCCTTCTGCATCCTCTGAGCAGCGTGTAAGAGAAAAGAGAGCCAGGTGGGTAGGCGCGGAGGAAGTGGCTGTGGCGGCTACTTCGGTCCACGCCCCGGGGCTCAGAGCTCGAGCCCAGGGGACAGGCGGGCAGCCAGCTGGCACCTCTGTGGGCCATGTGCATCTGCCGAGGGCTGGACGCTCGTGACAACGAGCCGGTCCACGAGGGCGAGACCGAGGCCGGGAGGCGCGGTCGGGGGCCGCGGGGGGCCGGGCCCCAGGGGACAGTGGCCTCTGCTTCGCGCACCAGCGGGCGGCACCCCTGCTTGCTTCTCCTCTCCCGGCCACCACGGTGGGCTCGCACCTGGCACCCCTCCACCGACAGAGGCCAGAGGACGCAGGAGGGCCGCACCCCCCCAGACCACAGCTTCGCAGACCACGGCCCGGCCCCTCCGCCCCCGGAAACCAGGCGATCGGCCTAGTGCTGCACGTGCGTCCGAGTTTTCCCGAGCTCGCGAACTGAGCGCACGTGACTCCTCGCTGCCCCCGGCAGGTGCCCCGGACGCCACGGACGCGTGAGCCGGGAGCTGGCGCCGGGAACCCCGCCCGGCACGGTTCGTCTGGCACCTGCGCAGTGAGCACCGTTCACGTCGAGCCGCGGGGCGGCCGGGGCGGTTCCTACGAGGAGCGAGCGGCCCCTGTGCCCGTCCCCTGCCCCCAGACAGGGCCCCTCCTGAGCCCGGCCCACCTTGACCCGGCTGACGGCCTCCTGGGCTTGCATCATTCTGATGTTCTTGGAGGGGTTCCGCTCCGACAGCAGCTGGGTGGACCCCAGGTAGTTGGCGGCGAAGATGATCCCATCGATGAGGTCCTCTGGCTCGCAGGGCCCTGGAACTGAAGCGGCACGGTTAACGCCTTCCCAGAGGACAAAGGACAAGGTGGCGGGGACGAAGGGGCCGGGCAGCGTCACCCGTCTGCAGCCGGGGGGCGGCGTCCACCTCTCTCATCACCCCACGGTGCACAGAGCAAGCAAGCGCACGACATCGTCGCTCAGGCCGGAAGACACGGCACCAACTGTCGGACGGACGATTCCGGGACCGGGACCCTGGGTGACCTTGGGCAGCGGTCACTAGTGACAGCCACGTGCTGCGCTCTGAAAGGCTCCCTTTCGCAAACGCACCAGCACTTCGCACCTGCCCCGAACCCTCTGGGGCTCAGGGCGGGGCTGGACCCTGCCCGTCGGCCCGATGCTTCTCGGGCCCTCTCGTCCCCTCCTGTGTGGGGGTCCCCGCTGGCCTGCAGCCCTCACGGGAGGCCGTGTGGACGCTCCCGCCCCCCACAGTCCAGGTCTAGCTGGATAAAGCCGTCCTGGCCCCACCTTCCGCCTCAGGCCAGGGACATCACCAGACTTTCTGCCACCACGACACGGAAGGTTCTGTCTCTGTGCGATTCAACACGGGCACCGCGCTGGGGGTCGGCAAAGGGGCCGGGCGGGAAGCGCCTGGGGCTTTGTGGCCTCGGGCACGTGTGGCACAAAAGCACACCGACACCGAGCTCGCTGAGCGGCCCGCAGTGAGCACGCTGCCACCTGAGTTGTGACAGTGGACGCCAGGCCGACCCTGGATTCAGGGCGGGTTTTCCAGACTGTTCTCTGCAACTTCAGTTTTCCTTAAACGGCAGGAAACGTGGCGCTCACGGCTGGGGTGCCTGAAGTGGGGGCCTGGATGTCACGCGAACCTCAGCTCTGGGGACCTTGAGTGAGAGCTCCGAACGGTCACAGCCTGTGTCCTGGAGCCTCGAGCAGCCTGCGGGTCACCCCAGGGCGCACACGTCGGACGCTGGGAAACCACGGTGCAATGCAGCAGCTGCGTGTCCCGTACACCGCGCCCCGGCCCCCGCCCCCCGTGGACAGAGCTGCTGCTCCCTGGGTCCCAGGGAGACCCTCGTGCAGGGGAGGGGGAGCCGGGTGCAGGAGCCTGGACTTCTAGGGGAGCCGTGCCAGGCGACACTGCAGACGTGCCAATGTCACCCAGGGGTGGCGGGTGGGGGGGCCAGGACCAGTCTGCGCAGGCAGTGGAAGGTGACCCGGCACACGGATGAGGGTGGGCGCACGGAGAGGGTGGCCGGTCGCCAGGAGAAGGGGCGTAGCGGGGGAAGGGCGCCCATGCTGGCGGGAGGATGGAGGACCCCGCATGCTCCCTGGGCACGGTGACGAGGAAGCCAGCAGCGACCTTGGAGAGCTGTGTCGGAAGAGACGGGGCGGAAGCCAGCGNGGACCAGCGATCTGACGCGGCTGCAAACAGTAGACCCGTGGGACCTTCGGCGGGAGGAGGCCGTGCCCGGGCTTTTGGGACAGGTCGGGTCACCCCCGAAGGGAAGGGTTTGCACGTTCCACCCAATAAGCCACAGAGAGGGAGGGGCGCGGTGACGGCGAGTCGAGCACGGTCCGAGCCGAGCTCAACGCGACGCGTGGATCGATCTGCCCTGACGGGCCCCAAGCAGAAGCCCCTGGGAGAACCGGCTCCCAGGAGAAGCGGCACGAACACAGAAGTGGCAGCGGCGGGCCCAGGCGCACGCGGGTGTGGACGGCGGGCGGCTGCGCACGGCACGGGCCCCCTGCGTCCTCCGCCCCTCGCAGTGGGGACGTCGGCCCGAGCGCCGGGGTTCGGGATGAAGTGGAAAAGTGAACGAACGCGGAGGAAACGCCGTCTGATTCTCTGCCATTTACCTAAGGAAGGGGCCGCCGCGCTCATCGCGGAAGATGGGGCGAGTCCGAAGCGGCTGCCGCCGGCTCCAGGGAGCGTCAGGGGAAGAAGCGGCTCCTGTTTTGCACATTTCACTTGGGAGCCACGTGTTTTACACGATGCAGCAAAGTTAAATGCAAAAAGCGAGTTCCTGAGGATGAGGAGAAAAACGCATCTCTGGGCGGATCCAGGTACGACGCGGCCACGGAGAGAAGAGCCGTCCTTGCGAGCTCCACGAACATCGGTCTCCAAGGTGTCTGCAACCACAGGCCTTGGCGACGTTGGCCTCGTCATCGTGACGGCCGTCTGGCCGGCGGAACGTGAGAGATGCGGAATCACGTGGGGGCCTTTAGAACTGGGATCTGCGGCATCGTCAGAAGGTGCAAACGTAAAAGCCTCCAGTCCTGACGAAGCGTCAGGATAAATCGTGGTGCACTTCGTCTTAAAAATACACACGTTTATTATCCCCGAATTTATCTCTAAATGTAAAGGGCCAGTGCGTTCTCTCGGTTTCTACGGGGCGGGGAGCTGGGGCTTCGGGCGCAGGGTCTCACGAAGCTGCAGCATCTTGGAACGTGGAGGGTCCGCTTTCAAGTTCACGTACGAGGCGGCTGGCTGGAGATGCCAGTCCCGCGCCACGTGGGCATCCGGCAGAGCCACGCGCCGCATGGACTCACCGCACGGCACGTCGCCTCCCTCAGAGCCGGCGAGCGAGAGACCGAGAAGCAGCCACGGCCTTGTGGTGCCCAAGCCTCGGCAGTGACCTCCGCGTCCCTCCCGCCAAACCCTTATTTGTCAGAAGCGTCGGAAGCGAGTCAGTCCAGCCCATGCTCCGGGGCGGGGTCGCCCGCGGCCACGATCGCCAGGTGCTCACGGGGGGCCGCCCCCGCCACGAGTCCTGTCGGCAGTGACGAACGCCCAGCGATGCCCTGGTCAGTCTCGGACGCGGTCTCCTGGGGTCGCGCGAGCGGTGACTGGCTCTCGGCCTGAAGCGGGAGACGGTGGCGGCGACCCTGCCTTATCCACTCACCCCGGAACGCGAGGGGGCTCTCCCAGGGGACTGGTCCTACTGACCGGCCTTGGAACCAGCCGCAAGCGCTGGCCCAGTAAGGGTGACGTCAGCGACACGGCAAAACGTGCCGGGAGCTGGAGGACAGCGCGCAAGGCCCCACGGGGTGTCCTCAGGGGCGGTTAGGGAAACTCGCTAATTAAAACGCCGTAAGTAAAGGGCACGAATCCAGGACGTAAGCTGCTTTTGCTATAGAAACCATACTCGGGGGCGTCAAACACTCGACGAGGGGACATTCCTTCGCGTGGAAGAATCCCAGCTGATCGGCGAAGAAGAAACGGTGGGAACAGAACGCCACGTCGCAGCCTCTGGTCCATTAACGGACCCAGACGCCGGGCACCCACGGCCGCGAATCCACGAAGGGAGACGTGGCCGGCGAGCGCCTTCGGTGGAAAAGGCAGAGAGGGACGGAGAACTCAGCAAACAAGACTTAGGAGAAGTGGCAAGTCCATCGAGCAGCCTCACGCGTGGCTCCGCCGTGGCTCCCCGTTCAGATAAGTGGATCTATAAACCGGGGCAGCGCGGACGCTGACCAGGACTTGATGACACGCAGAAGTCCTTACTTTTACACTAGTGGCGTTAATAATGTTGGGATCGATTCCTCTATTTCAGAGACGCGCACTTGCGACATTTAAAGAGGACATGTGAGGCCGGAGACCGAGGCTTTAGAACATTCTGGAGACGCAGGCCACGTGCGGGCAGGCGATGAGCCTGGCCATGGGCCATGCAGATCGCCACAGTGTTCCCTCGGTCGCTTTTCATGAGAAGATATTTAAATGGATGGAGCTTTCAAAAAGGTGTCACTTTCAAGGCCATTCGTATGTGTGACGTTACGTTGCGTCTTGCATTCTACCCAACCCGACTCGACAGGAGGAACAAGACAGAACAGGAAAGGCAGCGGCAAACATCGTTCTGAGCTGCAGATAGTATGATTAACGCCCAGAAAAAGCCCCCAAACAACTAAACACCTACTTTAAAGGAAGAAAATTCATTAAGGCGGTGGTTTCCAATTGAATCCATCAAAAACTCAAGAGCTTTCTTTGCAGGTAAAAATATGCTTAACAGTGATGACGGTAGTGAATGAAACAAAAGGTAAGATTTACAAAGACAATGAGAGGGAAAAACCACCAAGGAATAAACCCACGAGGTGGGTGCTGAGCTCTTACGAATAACATCGTGGGTGCTGAGCTCTTACGAATAACATTTTGTCATGAAGCTTGAACAGGTGGAGGCACGAGGCCCTTCGTGGACGAGAAGATTCTGCGTTGTGAAGCAGACACTTTCCTCCTACGTGGATAAATTTGATGCAAGGCATGAATTCGATAAAGAAAAACAGGAATTTCTGTCGCATAACTAGAGACGCGGATTCTAAAGTTTCTATGGAAAACTAGATATACAAAGTGACCCGGGGGAATGGGGGTGAAGGGTAGGACCTGGCCGCAGCGGGGAGCCGAATGCCCTGGGGTGGCCCGCAGACAGGGCGGCCGACCGCTCAGGGTGACGGATCCGGAAGCGGACCGAGAAGCACGTGGCAGTTTGCTGCGTGATCCAAGTGGCATTTCAGGTCAGCGAGGAAAAGGCTCATTCACTAGTTTGGGTACAGCCGATCGGCTGCTCGGAATAAAACGCTTACAGTGTAACTTCCTCTAATCCGTATACCGAAGTAAATACCAGCTCTATAAAATATTTAAACAATTTAAAATAAAATCGTAAGAGTTTTACAATAAAACTGCATTTAGAACAATAATCTTAGGAGTGCGAAGGTCATACTAATCTCAAAAACTCAAGAAACCTCAAAGAAAAAACATGAGGACAGTTGGCTACGTCGGAGGCTCAGCGGAGTAAAAAATGTACAAAAGTAATTAGAATAATGTTTGCAACGTAAATCAAAAGGCTGATCCTTTATATGTAAAGAGCAGTACAAATCAATAAGAAAAAAAAAACCAAAAATTCAACAGAAAAATGGGCCAGAGGAAACAGACCGGAACCGGTCCACACCCGCTGTCCGCCCACGCCGCCGGCCGCCGGCTGCTACTCGGAGAGTTAGGTGGACGGTGCTTGTCGTCTCCGAGATCCAGCAAGAAATCGAAGAGCAAAGTGCAGACCCCCCCACCCCCCCGGGCCAGTGCCGCATCTATTTTAAGCAAAAGGTCCGTATGTATGTGTCCTTGTAGACGTCCAAGAACTTTCCGGAAGGCTTCGCAAGAACTCTCACGGCGGCTTCCACTGCAGAGAGGGAACGGGGTCTGGGGTGTGCGGACGGAAGCCCCGAGCGGCGGCGCCCCAGGGGGACCTCACCGCCAATTCTGTGGCTCTTCCGAGAAACCGCAGCCTCGACCAACGAACGCAAGTTCCTGTTTTCAAACGCGCCTAATTCCCATCGCGACACCAGGTGAGCGCCGAAGACGAGATCGCATGTTGTTGTTTGCGAAAAACAAAGCCGCTTTGGTGTGTGCCACGAAGCGACAGTCATCCAAACGCACAGGAACAGACACAGAGGTCAACGCGACGGCGTAAGAGCCCAGACATGAGTCCGCGCCTGTGCGGTCGGCCCGTCTACGACAGGGCAGCACGCACGTGCGACGGGGCGCGGACAGTCTCTTCAGTACGTGTGCTGGGAAAACTGGACAGATACGCGCAAGACACGGGAACGGGCCACTTTCCTACCCCATGCGCAAGAATAAACTCAACACGATGAAAGCCTTAAACGGGAGACTTGAAACCAGGACACTCCTCGAAGGAAGCACAGGCAGTAAACTCTGCCGTTGCTCTTAGCGATATTTTCTGATATGTCTCCTGGGGCAAAGGAAACAAAGGAAAAAATACATCGATGGGACGACGTCAAACTAAAAGGTTTTCGCACAGCAGAGGAGACCGTCCACGTGAAAAGACGGTCTACTGAATGGGAGAAGAGATTTGCCAGTGATAGATCCAATAAGGGGTCGATATTCAAAATACACGAGGAACTCGCACGCCTTAGCACCGAAAAACCAAACGCTGCAATTAAAAAATGGGCAGAAGACCCGAGTAGACGTTTTTCCAAAGAGGACATACGGGTGGCCAACGGACACGTGAAAAGATGCTCCACGTCACTCATCATCAGAGGAAGGCAAACTGAAACCACAACGAGACATCGCTTCGCACCTGTCAGGATGGCATCATCGACACATCAACACGCGGCGCGTGCTGGCGAGCCGGGGGAGGAAAGGGACCTCTCGTCCACTTTGGCGGGACTGCGAAATGGCGCCGCCGCTCTGGAAAACAGTGCGGCGGGTCCTCGAAAAGTGAGAACTCCCTTACGACCTTCTAGGTATTTATTCGTCCGAAGAAAACCCAAAACGCTAATTCAAAAAGATGCGCGCTCGTCTGTTTCACGGCAGCGTTATTTACAATAGCCGAGCTGTGGGCCTGACCTAGGAGCCCATCACGACGTGGCTGGATGAAGAGGAGACAGTGCGTCCGTGCAGTGGACATAAGAAAGAATGAAATCTTGCCACGTGCCCAGGAGCACGGATGGGCCCAGGCGGTGTCGCCCTGAGTAAGTCAGACAGAGAAAGACAGACATCACCTGATCTCGGTCGTCCGTGGAAACGGAAACAGACCCGCAGGTCTGGAGAACAAGCTGCCGGCCGCCAAAGGGGGGGTGGGGGTCAGTGGGGGTGGGGTGGGGGGTGGGGAACGAGGAAGCATGAACGAAAGCACACAGCCAAAAATCGAAACCGGGCAAGAGAGGCCAAAGTCACTCGTTTCCAAAGATTCGTTTACCTCGCTATCACAAACACTCATAAAAACTAATTGCCGGTTTGTTAGGAGAATTAATAAAATTCACGTCGTTTATTATTAGAATGTGCCAGCAAGGGCGGGAAACGCCCTCTGGCAAAGACAAGACCGTGTGAGGCCCTCTGCTGTGGCACTGGGGTACCTCCCGGAGGAGCCCCCAGGCTACCGGGCACACTTCGAAGCCAGGGAGGCAGGCTCCCCACGCCAGAACGGGGCGGACACACAAGACGCCTGCCAGGTCGGGCTTTGAGTGAATGTTGAAATGCGACATTAATGCCCTCAAAACGGACAGGAGAGAGCAGAGGCAAATGAAGTCTAAATTCGGACGCGATTATATCCACCCTCATCAAAAGTGTTTGATCGCAATTAGCCGCTTATACAGACACGTTTCAATCCATTAATTCAACCACCGGTGTCAGGCGTGAGGCCGCTGCTGAGGGTGTAAGTGGGGGGGTGGCCTACCTACCGTCCCCTCGACGGGGTCCCCCCCACCCGCCAGCAGGGGCTCGTGCCTTGACCGGCTCTGACAGGCAAACGGCAGGCCCCGGCCTCCCCCGGCATGGCTCGGCCCTGGCGGGGGGCTTCTCTGAGCTTCGCAGGACGGAAACCAGAGTGACAGCACCATGCGCTGTGACCCACCCGCCCCTCCATCCGAGAGACAAAATTCAGTCACTCACCGGCCACGAAACTCGGAAACGATGCCACCTTCTTTGTCTGTTAGGGGAACAAAACGCGCAGCAGTCGTCAGCAGGTGGCCCGTAGGGTCTCGCTCAGGTGGGCACCCCAAAGAGAGAAGCCAACCCCGCCCCCCGCCGGGGTCAGCTCCGCACGGCGACCCGGTCTCGTTCAGGTGCCAGGATGCTGGGCAGGGCGCGCGTCACCCGCCCGAGGGAAAACGCGCCTCCACGGGCGACCGTAAAAATTAAGGATGGGTCCCAAGGCCACCGTCTGAGACCTGGGCACTCTCGGGCTAGCACGCCCCTGCCCAAAGGGGTCACACAACCCAATGCCCGCCCGACTGGATTACCAGCGTGCGGCCTCGCGGGCGAGAGGCAGCGGCCTGGGCAGCGTGGTCACACCGCCAGCAACAGAACATCCCGCCCTGGGAAGGACGTGCCCGCTCGTCCTTCGAGACCACGGTGCTGGTCTGGAACAGTGGTTCCTGGCCGGGGCGGCGTCTGCCCCCAAGGGGACATTTGGCAATGTTTGCGGACACTTTTGGTTGTCACAAACTTGGGGGGCATTTGGTGCTGGCGTCTAGTGGGCAGAGGCCAGTGACCCCCGCGTGTGGCCCTCCCCCTACAGGGTCACCGACTCTGCTTGACAGGGAGGCCCCCCCAGGCCCCGGGCGGGGTGCGGGGCCAGAGCTGTGGAGAGGGCGGCAGACAGGAAGGGCCCCTCGTCCCCGGGAACTGACCTCTGGGAAGTTGTTGTTGTCACTGGGCCCATTGAGGTCGGAGCGCTGCTGCTTCCTCGGCTTCTCGGGACTGCTGCAGACCTGGGGACCAGGAGGGACAGGTAAAGACGGTGTCCTCGGACGGAAAGACACAAGCCAGCCGCGAACCCGCAGACGCCCTGGGACGCAGTCCTGTGGGACGCGTGGCCGCGTCACCCACGCGCACGGACGTCCCTCAGCTTCCCGCCATCGACGCGTGACGCTTATGCTTCTGAAACGTTATCTGAACCGTACTTTCTCATTTCATCAATTTGTGAATTAATTAATTTCTAATTTCATTAATACTTTCTCATTTCATTAATTCGTTATCATGACGTAACGTGAAATTCACCGTCTTCACCATTTAAAGTGTGCAGTTCAGTGGCATCAAATACAGTCGCAGAGCTGTGCGCCGCCCCCACCGCGGCGCACCCCCAGAACTGCTTCCATCTGGCGACACTGAAACTGTCCCCACTGCCCCTCCCCCAGCCCCCGGGCACCACCAGGGCGTGACTGTCCACTCGACTTCTCTAGTGCCCCACAGAGCAGGGACCTACAGGATTTGTCTTTGCGACTGGCTTATTGCACTTGGCACAGTGTCCTCAAGGTTCGTACACGCTGCGGATTACGTCAGAATCTCCTTCCTTTTTCAAGTGTGACTAATGTTCCATTGTGTGTGCAGACCACGTTCTGTTTGTCCCTCCAGCTGTCATGGACACTTGGGTTGCTCCCACCTTTTGGCTACGGTGAACGGGGGTATGGAAGTATCTCTTTGGATTCTTTGGGTAAATCGCTGGATCATAGGAGAATTCTATTTTTAATTTCTGGAAACCACCATCCTGTTTCTGTAGCCTCTGTAGCATGTTACATTTCAACCGACGGTGTCCGAGGGTTACAGTCTTATTTCTAAAAAACTTGGTGTGACGCAAACTCTAAATCCTAAAATCTAAATTCTTTAATGAATGCAAATCAGTCCATCTTCTACTTGGGATAATAAAATGCGCAAGGACGTGTCGTGATCTTAAAGAAGACGTCAAATCAAAACTTTCCTTTCAAGTAACAAAATTTAAAGCGTAGGTATATTTTTTGTACCTGTGGCCTCGCGCCATCCATAAGAGAGAATCCATAACACCATTCACATCCCAAAGGGGATTCTGGGAAGGCAGTATGGTAAGCCGCGTTCCAGAACTTTCTGGACATAAATTATCGAGCAGAAACCATATGATGATGACCGCAGAATTGGTGACGATGAGTTACATTTATAAACACATTGGTCTTCGTATCACAAGTATCTGTTACAAGTACTTGTTTGTAAATAAGTAAGTGACGTTCTTTACGACAGCCCGCTCCCGATGGCCAGTCTTCCTCCTGCCCCAAGCTGTCACCCTCGTGTCCCTTGACTTAACTCAACCTCTCCGAGGGGTAAGAGAAAAATGACCAGGCCCGGGCCACACTCCTGGCGCCAGCGGGAACAGGGAAGGCAAACGCCAGGCAGACAAAATACTCCCGGCCAAGGTCCCCTCCGTGGTGACAACCACCGCTGGGTTTCAGGGGCCGTGGGGTGAGGGGAGGGCTCAGATGGAAGGCGGAAAAGCCGGACTGGGCTCTGCGGACGGGGACGATGTGCACACAGAGGAAGAAGGGACAGCGTCGCCATCCAGAGAGAAATTGGGGCTCGGCGCGGGAGGAAACGGGGTCTTCCTAGAGTGCAGGGTGCAGGGGTGCAGGGCCACGCGGGCCAGGTGTCTGGCTGGTTCCTGCCTCCTCCTGCCCCTCTGCTGGGAGCTCAAAGGACTGTCCCCTGCCGCCCCCAAACCCGTGAGCCCTCAGACCGCGCAGGTGGGCCTTGACCTCAGCCCGCTGCCCTCGGACACCACAAGGCGGGCAGGGGGCTGCTCTTCGGTGCTTCACGGCCCCCTTTCCAGGACGAGAGGACCCTGGTCCCCGGGGGTTCCACTTCAGTGGACTCCATGCTGAACAGGCTCAGCTGGCAGCGCCCCTTCCTGTGCCTGGCTGGCCACTTCGGCGAGGGACCCACTGGGCCAGCTTTGTTCCCACTCCTAACTCTTCCCACGATGGCCGAGGGACACCAGGCCATGTCCCCCGAAGGGCATGAGGCGCTCTCAGCCCAGATGCCGCTCCCACCCACCGTGAGTCACCCCGATTCAGCGCGGCCCCGGGCAGCACCCTGCTGTCGTGGAGCCTCGGTGACGTCAAGTGTCTCACCCTCGTCTGGACGGCCCCGAGGCTGAGATCCGGGACTCCAGGACCCGCAGGGCCGAACCAGTCATCGGCCTTTCTAGAAGTCGCCAAACAGCCCGCAGAAACGCACCGGCCCGCAAACGGAACGTTTGTGCTCCGCACCCCAAACTCACATGTCGAAACTTAACTCCCAGGGTGGTGGGGGCCTCTGGGAGGTGATTAGGGTGCATGGAGCCCCGTGACGGGATGAGCGCCCTCACACAGACCCCAGAGCTCTCTGGACACCCCCGTAGTGAGGACACAGCGGGCAGAGCATCTGGGAAGCGGCCCTCGCGAGCCGCGGGCTCTGCGGGCCCCAGGACGGTGAGCAGTGAGTGTGGTTTACCAGGCGCCCGGTCTGAGGCCTTTTGTTACCGCGGCCCGAGCAGACTGAGACAGTGTCCCTCTGTGCTCGTTCCGGCTCGCCCGGGACCTGATGTCTCTGGCAGAGGGGGTGCCGCAGATGTGGGGTCGCACTCAGCGGACGCCGGGCACGCTAGGGGGGAGGCAGCGCTGGGCCTCTGCTCGCCAGGTGCGGGTGGCTCTGGCGAACGGGAGAGGTGTCCCTTCTGGGGGACGCAGCCACGCAGGTTGTGCAGCTGCAGGCCAGGGCCCACTGCCCCGCACCTGTCCATCTCAGACCCCGGCATGGGGTCCCGGGACGTGGTGACGATGGACGACACAAGGCTGCAGGTCCACCTACGATGGCAGCCTCTCCTCAAAGCGTCTGTCGACTCAGCCCTCCCTGCCCGGTAGCATTTTCTAACGCCCTCCCGACCCCGCCCCTCATCGCCATGGCAACCACGGCTCCCCATAGAGAACCAGGCTGTGTGCCTGGCGGAGCCGGGCCTGTGCCTGCTCCTCAGGGGGCCCGTCTGGTGCTCTATCTAATTCCTCTCCCGGGAGGCATGGGGGTGGGCGGCAGGGGACGTGCATCTGAATTATGCTCAGAGGCCCGCGGGGACCTGGGCTCCCGGCATCTTGGAGGAAGATGCTATTTAAATCCCCGATGCTCTCCCAGGATACGGGCACCTCTCAGAACGAGACGACTCGGTGCTTACAGCCGACACGGGAGGCAGGCCGGGTCCACTATGTGGCTTTAGCACCTCAGCTGGGACCCGCATCAGCCACCGCCCAGAGAAGGTGGCCGCAAAGGTGCTACTGTCTTGGACCTCAACCCCCTCAGGAGCTCTGAGGACAGAGCAGGACCCTGTGGCTCAGACTGGCCAGGACCAGGGACAGCAGGCCACAGGTGGCTTGCCCGTGATAAAAATATGCTAATTTGCATAAATCGTTCTAATAACTCGGCTGCAGTTGGTGAAAGTAAGGTAGGATTTTTTTAAAGTGTGGATTCCGGTTCTGTCTGCCCGATGGGACGGAACGCACGGCACGCGACCCACTGGCCGTGCGTGAAAGAGTGGCCGGCAGGTGCCCGGCCCCCACGCGCACGTCTGTGCCGAGGCCCCCCCGAACCACGAGTGCGTTGGCGACAAGCGAGGACCTCACGTTAGGGACACGGCGCCATCTCAAAGCCAGGCACGCGGCGAGTCGCCCCGGCCTGTGCTTTCCGTCCTCACACGGGACTCTGTCACAGAGATGCCGGGGTCGGGTGACCCCGTGAGGTGGCGGCCTTCTCGGGGGATCGTTTGTGTGCCTCGTTTTTGAAGGTCATCCCTGCTCATCGGATAGTCCAACAAACGCTTCCTCCATCCAACGCGGGGGCCGGCGGGGGCCGCTGCAGGAGGGGTGCCCCCCGGGGGGACAAGCGAGGTCGCAGACCCTCGGGGACGGACGGACAGCCCCCTGAACAGCTTTCACAAGCCCTTCGATCCGCCTCGACACAGAGGCGGCTCAGAAAAACCGCCACATCATTGTTTCTTCTCCTGTTCCTCTCGTGGGGTTTACCTGGAGGACGGGAGCTCGGATAAAGGACTTTTTCGTCTAAGAGATTCCCCATGCGGTGACTGTATCTTACCGAAGCCACCCTGTGGTTTAAGAGAATGATGACAAGGCCCCTGGGGGGGCCTCTGGGCAGGGGAAGGGGGCGCCCACACGGCCCTCTCCCCGCGTCCAGCCATGTCACGGAGCACATCTACACCTAAACACTAGGCACCGTCTAACCGAAACTGAGGTTCGGCTGGGTGCCCTGCCATTGCCTGCAAATCTGGCAGCCCCGGAGGGGGCCGACAGCCTGCCGCGCGCGCAGAAGCCCCACGTGCCACGGCCGGGGCCCCACCTTGCTCTCTGCGTCTTGTCTGCTGAAATCTCAACTGCCACTGACCACTGGGACCGCCAGGCGTGTCCTACTGTGCCGTCCGCCCTCTGCGGAGCCAGGGAGGGGCGGGCGGTGCCCGGGGAGCTAGGCAGACATCTCGAAGGGGGATATTTTTCTAAGCTGGGCTGTCGCGGCCCTTCGGGAAGCACCATCCAGAGGCTGGGTCCGCGTGGCCAGTCCCGAGCCGGCACCTGCTGTGTGTCCTATGTGGCACCAGTGCCACCTGTTGAGGACAGGGAGACGCATGCAGCACAGAACCCCCTCCTGGGGACAGACCCCCAAAGAGCGGAGAACAGGTGTTTTGTCCGCACCCGGGAACACGCGTGGCGGCAGCGTTCACTGTGGCCGACGGTGCATGGACCAGAGCGTCCATCAGTGGTGCAGGGACGAACAAGACGGGTTTGAGCCCTTCCGTGGAGTGGCAGCCGGCCGCGAGGGGTGACGTCCTGACACACGGTCACCCCGAAGACGGTGCGCTAAATGAAGGAAGCCAGACGCGTATCTGTGATTCCATTTAGAGACAGGCACGGACCCGTCGGAGCCACGCAGAGAGACAGCCACGCGGAGAGACAGCCAGACGGAGAGACAGCCACGC
>NW_024354501.1:1837569-1857462 GCF_902729225.1 Pteropus medius | reverse complement strand
CAGCCAGACGGAGAGACAGCCACGCGGAGAGACAGCCACGCGGAGAGACAGCCGCGCGGAGAGCCCGCCACGTCACTGCCAGAGCCTGGGGGAGGGGGTGGGGGTGACTGCTCCGTACGCACGGGGTGCCGACGACGTTCTGGAAGAGAACGGTGGTGGCTGCACAAGCTCGTGCCGAATGCCAGCGAGCCGTGCACGTTAGAAGGCGGGCACACCCGGGAGATCCCCGCGCTGCACCCGGGGCCAGGGCCATGGGCTGTTTGGCTTCCCGGGGCCCTCGGATCGTCTGCGCCGACCTGCAGTCCACCCGGTGTGCGCCGGCATCATGTCTAAAGAAAGCGGCGCACACCCCTTCATTTAAAAATACCTCGTCGCTCAAACACGCTGCCCGTCGCCCAGGCCTCGGAGTGGCGATTGTCGCTGGGGCGCGTCTGGCCCGCACCGGACGACGCGCGACATCCGCGCGGTGAGGCAGGAGGAAGCGAGTCTGCCTGCACGTGGAGCGGCGTCTTACGCTGCGCAGGTGTCACCATGGCTAAAAGGACCGCGGGACGAGCAGCACCGCCCGCTACGGCTCTGCGACACGCCACCTCTGCCTGGGGGGCGCTGCGGCCCGGGCTGGACCCCTGCACGCAGCTAGCGGACCGCAGGCTCGTGCCGGACCGGCCCTCCCTCGCGGGACGCACAGGCCACGGGGAGGGAGGGCGGGTGGAGGGAAGGGCCTGGGTGGCCCGGAGGGCATCGGAGCCACCCCAGACACCGGTCTGCAGGTCACCACCTCCCGCACTGACGCCACCCTCGGACCGTCTGCGGGAAAGGGGGTCAGGGCGAAGCGGGCCGCGCCCTGGAGCGCTGCGTCTGGCTCTGATCGGTCCACAGGAAACAGGCCGCGCCCCGGCCGCCCCCCGCTTCCGCGGCCCGCTGCGAGCACCCCCCGCATCCCAGCCCGCCCCGGCGGGGCCGTGCGCTCTGCTCCGCATCACGCGTCCTAAATACTACACGACCCCGTTTAGACTCGACGTAACGGCCTGAGGCACAGTCCTGTGACTCGCGATTCGAAAAACAAGTTCGATCTGCTCCTGTGTAAGGAAGACACCAATCTACGGTCTATTAAATCTACCTGTTCAACTTTTACGACTATAGAGAATCGGACATTTACTTCCCCTGAAGCTGGGGCTCAGGAGACAGACGTCGCTTTGAGCTGCGCGCCCGTCCCGTCTCCTTGCTCGGGGTTCTGCGTCTGCTTAGCACCCTGAGCGGCCATGGTGCCCGACGCGGAGCCGCGAGGTGTCCTTGTCCTGCGCCTGTTTTCAGCCATCGGCACCGGCCGCTCTCCGCGTGCTGGAGAGCGGAAGCTGTGACTGTCACACCTCAGGCGTGACACCGCACCGCGTGTGACATCACACGTCCGCGTCTCGTGCTCATCCTCCTGAGCGGAAGATGTTTCTAAAAATTCCTCCACGGAGCCCTGCACCTCCTAGGGAAGGCTGTGTGACCAGCCAACTTTGTCACCGGATGTGTGTCTCAGGCCCCCGGAACACGGGAGGGCCCAAGGGGGACACCGCAGGGCCCGAGGACGGGAGAAGCTCGTGGGCTGACTCCGTGCCTTGGCCTGGGACCCACGTCTCTCGTTCCCCGACACTCACGCTGCTACACGTGGGGGGCCCCCCCAGCTGCACCGCAGGACCCTCCCTGCCTGTTCTCTAGATGCTGCCCACCCACGCCCTCTGCTCCCACATGTGGCCTCTGCCCTGGCAGCCCACCACAGCTGCTCCCCGGCCACCGGGCGGCATCTGGCCTTCCCGACGTCCCTGCCCCTCGGCCCCCTCCCGGCCGCCCCTCCCGCTGTGCCTCTCTCGTCACCATCCTCGGCCTAGGTCCCGCACCTTGCACGGGTCCTCCGAGAGCCCGTGACCGTCCCAGCCCCCACTCCTTGCTGAGGACACGGATGCACCTGCACACCAAGCCCTGCCCGAGCGGCTGAATTCCCAAAGCTCCCCTCACAGTCCTCGAGTCTCCCTGCTTCTCCCCCACACTGGAGCCGGGGCCCCGGGAAGCCGGCCTGGGACGCACGTGCTGGGCGGGCACCTGTCCCGAGCGCCCGGCCCCCCAGCACAGGCCGCCCTGCGCGTCCGTCGCCCTCCGGCACGAGGCTGCAATGCAGGCCTTGCACTCCCGGGGCCTGGCACCCTCGGGGGCCAACGTGCACGGGGTGTGGGCGGGAACGCAGACACGGGGTGCCTGGCGGGGCAGAGTGGGATCTGAAGGAGAGGAGGGGTCAACCCCAGGTCGAGGAGACGCCTCGGACGGCACCGGAAGTGAGTGAGACGGGCGGGTTCTCGGTTAATTTCCCGTCAGAAATTGAGTGTGAGAAAGTGAGGGCAGCTCTTGGAGACGTGTGGGCATCAGTCGCCCCGTCCCTCCAAATCAGAAGCTGCGGGTACCCCCCACAGAGACCCCTGGAAATGCCGCAGGGGAGAGGGGGTGCCTGAGCAGGCCGCAGAGAGGGGGCAGGACCCGCCACCCCCGGCCCCCGCCCCCCGGCCCCCCGGCCTCGTCTGCCGCACACACACCCCGCCCCCGCGGGTCCTTGGCCTGTCCTGCGCCTCCTCTCGTCCTGGGTCACAGTGTTGGCTTCGTCTGCCCCTTGATGTCACCTCAGAGGACAGGGTCACTGTCTTGCTCATTGGTGTCCCTGGCCCTGCCTGCCTTGGCCCTGGACCCAAACCGTGTCATCAGGGCCTTATCTGACTGCCGCCCACACCCCGAAAGGGATTCCCGCAGGCTCAGAGTCGTGGTTGTCGTCACCGGGGAGTGGGGGGGGGGCTCCCCGCCCCTTCCCACCATCGCAGACTCGGCTCCATGCCTGCCCCGCTCCTCACGGCCCTAGGAGGTGGCTCGTCATCGGTGCAGGGGGCATGTCCGGAACGTTCCAGAACTGGGAGCTGGTACAGGAGGGTGGCTCTGGGCTTCCTGGCTCTGGCACCTCTGCACCCACCCTCTCTCCGGGGGCTGCAGGCAGGGGGAGCAGGGGAGGCCTCTCTAGGTCACCGTTGGTGGAAAGGCTTCACCTGATTTTCGTGGACAAGGAAACAATGTTCTAGAAACCGAGGTTTTGACGAGAGGTAGAAGCCCCGAAGCACCGCAGAATCCTGCCACGTAAACTGCCCCGTGGCCGCGACAGCCACCTCTGCTCGTCACGGAAACCAAACGTGGCCCAGAGAGGCCGGACGTGGGCTCGTGTGGCCCAGTGACCGATGACGCCAGGCTGCAGCAGCCTGGACTCGCTTCTCAGGGGGTCCCGGTGGCCACCCACGTTGGAGGGACGCTGCAGGGGACCCTGGAAGGTGGGGGCGGAGGAACAAGGCAGCTGCACCCCGCAGCGGCCTGGAGGTGCGTGGGGACCTGCCCTGCGCCCCGCAGACCCCTGTGCTGAGCACCTGCCCTGGCCATGCCACGTCCTGTGCCCCGCAGACCCCTGTCCTGAGCACCTGACCACAGGCTCTGCCCCCAGCTCTGTCTGCTGTGGGCCAGGCCAGGCCAGGCCGCTCCCTCCCAGGCACAGCGCCTGCCGCCCCATGGCCGAGGGTGGCACCCGGGCCGCTCTCTCAGCCGCGAAGGGCCCGGCACCCCGCCGTGAAGCGCGTGCCCGCACCAGCCTGGGCCACAGAACGACACCCGCGTGAGCGGCATCGGCCCAGAGCCACTGCGGCCCGGCCCGCCCGGCCCGGGGCAACCCGAGCTCGCCTGTGACCTAGCCACCCCCACCCCTCTCGTGGCGCCAGCATTCCTTCTGAAATCCCAGAATCCTTCGCAAAGGGAGCCTCGATTAAACGCGCGTCACGACGAGGCGGCTCGGCCACGAGCAGCGGTGACGCCCGTAGTCCGCGGAGGCCCCGGGGCCCTGCGCGCCTCGCTCTGCCGTGCGAGGCTGGCCGTGACGCACCGACTTTCCTGTGCACTGTCGGGGGCTCCTTCTAGGAAGCACTGGCCCATCAGAAACCGCGAAAACCCCACGTGAGGGAAACACATGTTTGGTCTGCCCCGCGAGCGACGCGTAAATGACACTCTTCCGACAGGCCCGGAGCCCTGGCGTGTGCCCAGTCCACGGGGCCGGGCAGTGGGACGGGCGCCCGCAGCCCTACCCAGCTCCCAGACCCAAGGACTAGGTCCCCGGAGGCAGAATTTCAGGCCAGAGCAGGTTCCTTCAGAGTACCGTGTCTCAGGACAAACGGCACCAGGTAACACGAGAAAGGGGTCCTCCAAAGAGTCAGTCCAGCCCCTCAAAACCCAGACACGGCAGATGACCCTGAGACCACCTCGGGCCACCCCACGCACCTGCCGAAGCACCTTCGGTGATGGGGGGACAGCCCCACGGGGAGCGCTCGTCAGCAGACCCCTACGAGGAGGTACGCCGATGACCTGCCAGGCCCCCAAGGCTCCTCCCTGGAGCTGTGACGCCAGAGCCCAGCTGAGGTCCCTCCACGCTCGCTGCTGAACGGCCTCGCTGCCAACGGCACCCACGGGTAGGTGTGGAAGTCCCCGTTTAATCGGACATTGAACATGAACCTGGCTGAATGCAAGTCACCTGCACAGCTGCCTGCTCAGCGGGGGGCACGTGTGAACGGACGGCAGACGCCGCACATGGCCCGCTGCCCGAAGGGAGCAGAGGTCAGCGAAGCAGTCATGGCAGTCATCAGCACGCGGGGACACGTCGACACGCCAGACTCCGAAAGCTCGGTGACAGCCACGTGCGTCGCTTGTCCTCGGTGCCGAAGTCTGACGCGGGAGACGGGAAATGGAAACAGCTCGTCCGTGCGAACGTGGCCCATGTCCCCATTTGTAACCAAGAGAGCTGTGGAGCCAGGACGACACGGAAGCTGCGTGCGTGGCGCACGGAGAAGTCTGCAGAACACGGCTGTCGGGTCTCAGGAGGGGCAGAGGGGTCGGGGGGAGCGGACGCCCCACCCACGGGAGCCGTCCACAGCCACGCTGCCGAGCTTGACCGGGCATCCGTGGCAACGCGGGCTTGCATCAGCAGTTCTGGGGTGGGGTGCCCCCCCGCCCCCCCACCCCATGCCAATGGGGCCACAGACCACACTTCAAAACGCGGGAGTCCAGAGCTCCTGGGGGGAGCCCTCAGCCTATCTCCACCAGGACCCTTGTCGTCGGAGCTGGGGACTGTCAGGCTCCCCCCATCATCCCCGCACCCTGACCCCTGTGGAATTAACCGCGCCTGAGCGAGTGCAGCCAAAGCCTCGTGCGACAGCTGCGCTGCTTACACGAGCGGATCCCGCACCTGCTCCGGGGGCTGCTCCTCAGGAAGGGCGGCCGCCTGCTCCCCACTCCGCGCCACGTTTCTGCGGGACAGGCGCCCGGGCGCCCCACCTCCGGCTGCCCCTCGAACCCACCCCCGCCCGTCACCCATCCTCATCCCTTCGTCCCCAGCCCTCCGACCCGAAGGTCCGCGCTTGTACTCGAAGAGCAGCGAAGCGTCCGGCCTTGCCCACCGCCTCCAGCTCCGAAGACACCTTCCCCCCGACGAGGACTTCGTCAGGGGATCATCACCCGCCCCGTGCACCCCACCCACATCCATCCTGCAGCTCCGGCGCCATGGCTGGGGACGTGGCCCGCACAGCCCCGGTGAAGTAGCGGTCCCCACACTCCCCGAAGCCCGCAGAGCACGCGGAACAACATCAGTGACAGGGACCCCTCGAAGGTGGAGGCAACTTGTGCTTCGTAATCTTTCAAAAGAACAAAAGGCATCGAACCTACCAGAAATCTAACAGGACGTCAACGTGACTTACGGCCCAGACGCAAGCTCTTACTATATATACACTTTCAAGTTCAGAAACTCTTCTGGGGCAGAAAAATAACGAGCCTTTAAAAAAAGGGGAGAGCGGCTCCTTCTCGTTCGCCCACGGAATCGGCCAAACAGAAGTTCCTTGATACAAATCCGAGCGCCACCTCTTTTCTGAAAGGCAGCTTTCCAAACGTGTTCATTAGGACACACGCTTACTTTGCCGTAATTAAAAGAAAATATGGTCACGCTCGAGTCTCTTGGCCTAATTAGCACGTATTTCTTCTCCGAGACTTTGTCAAACCTTCACATAATCTTTTCAAAATGGTTATTTGCAGCTAATTGCCCATCACGTCAAGGCCCCCGGGCTTTTAGCAAAACGCCACCAGGACATAACGGCCTCTGTGAAATGCACTCTGGCCGCTGCCCTAGACACTGGCTGCAGCAGGAGGCACTCGCTACACCCTTGGTGACGTCCTGCCAGCCTGCGGAGGCCACCTGGTGGGGGGTGACCATCCCCACCGTGGGCAGACCCGGGACGGCAGGTGAGGGACCCAACCTCTTCCGGGCGGGCGCAGGCATTTCGTGGGAGGACTAGCTGCCGTCGGCCCTCGAGCGGACTTCCTGGGGTTCGGCAGCGCCCCCGAGGGGTGAACGCAGTGGCCGGACCGTGCACGCACGCCACGGACCCGGACGCAGGCGGCCTGAGCACGCCGTGTGGGCCGTGGTGACGCCAGAGCGTCCTGTGTCCTCGGGAGCCCTCGCCCCCGCCCTGGGGACCACAGAGACCTACCTGCTCTTGGGGCCCCTTCGGCCTCTCCTCAGGAGTCCTGGTCTGGGCCTTGAAGCCTCTCTGCGCGTCCCCGGGGAGCGTGGCCTCGGGAGGCAGGCTGAGCGACTTGGGCCTTCCCTCGTGTCTGCTGGGGCCGCGGCCGGCCTCGCCGGGCGGGCCGGCCTCCGAGGGGTCCCCGGGCCCCTGCTCCGGGCCCCGCGCCAGCGCGTGCTCGGGGCTGGCCTCTCCGGCGCTGGCGATGCTGGTCATGCTCAAGCTCATCTTCACCTCGGCCACGATCCGGTCGATGTCCTCCTCCTGGTCGTCCGGGTCCCCGTCCCCACGCCTCGGGCGGCCGGGGGACACGCTGCCCGCGTTCCCGTTGGCCTCTGGCGGGTAGTAGTCTTGGTAGCCCTCTGCGCTGGGACAGTAGTGGACGCCGTCTTCCTGGTCCTGGGCCTCCAGGACGGAGGCGGCGTCCTCTGGGCTGGGGAGGCGGCCGCCCCGGTAGCCCAGGCCGCCTTCGCCCCCGTGGCCGCGGGGGTGCGGGCCCACCGAGTCCCTGTCCTCCACCGCCTCCTGGCACTCGTCCGTCTCCAGGTGGCCGGTGCCGCGGGCCAGGTAGGCCTCGCCGTTGCAGTCCACGCCGTCCAGGTAGCTGTCGTCCTCCGGGCAGTAGCGGATGTAGTAGGTGATGCCCTCCTCCTCCTCGGGCAGGCCCTCGTCGTAGTCCTCCTCCTCCGAGGTGTTGTTCACGTAGTCGGAGCTGGAGTCCCCGTCGGGGCTGTGGTCGTGGCAGCCCCGCTCGGGGGGCGTGGGGCTCTCGGGCCGCAGGGCGGCCGGCTCCGGGCCCTGGCCTTCGGGCTCCCGGCCCGGCCTCGCCCTGTGCTCCAGCATGCTGCTTGCCGTGCTCTGACGCTTGCGGTTGGCCATGGCGGACGCTCACGCGGCCATCGTCACCTGGGCGCAGCCGCTGGGGGAGGAAGGTCGGAGAGAACAGAGTCAGAACCCCGAAGAGCCACGGGGGCCGCCAGAGCCACGTCGGCGCACGTCCGTCCAGACCACGTGACATCCCACCCCAGCCGGCACGCCTGTCGGGAACCGGGCGTGCCCGAGCCACAGAGAGCGGGGGACACGCGGGGCCGGCGGGGAGGAGGCAGGCGCGTGGCACCGGCTCGCTCCTCACGTCTTAAAAGTGCGCACTGGGCTTGGGGAGCCCGGGTGACCGAGACAGAGGGCCACGAGGTCAGGCGATTTGCTCTAAGAGCGGCTTTCGCCCAGAAGACACGCCGAACACCGATGAGGCCCCGCACCGGCCACCGTCAAGTCCTCAGCCGCACGGACGCCGCGGAAGCTCGGCCCCCGCGAGCTCGGCCCGGCCTCCCCCTCCAGGGGCCTCTCCAGCCTCCTCGCCCCAAGGCCCACGTGTCGCCGAGCGGCGGGATCTGCCAGGCACTGTCCAGGCCCGCACCATCCACGGACAGTGAGCAGGAGCCCAGCCTCGTGGGCCCAACGGGGCAGGGGGTCCAGCAAGGCGGACCCCGGGAGGCTGTGGGCCCCCAAACCGGGCACTCTGGGGAAGAGAAAGCGCTTCCCGCTGGGGACAAAGGCGGAGGGGCCTTGGCTGCTGTCAGGCCTTGGGCAAGGCATTTCTTGGAGGGGGGCCTTTCCCGCTTGGGACGCGGGGAATGACGGCGCCTGTGTGCAGGGCTGGGCGCGGCTGACGGGACAGTAACCCACGCAGGCCTCGGCCCCACGAACGCTGGCTTTCTGGGCCACACGCAGGGAGCCGAGGCCCTGGGTTCCAGGAGGTGCGCCGAAGACCAGGCCCAGAGCTGCGGCGGGTGCCGACGTCGGCGGCCCTAGGCCTGCCTCAAACAGAGGCGTGGGGGTCTCCGAGGACACCCCACTGCCTACGGAACGAATGTCGCCTCCTTGCCAAGGAACACAGGACGCTTCCCAGAGGCCCAGGCCCACCGCCTCCCCCCGATTCCTGGGGCAGGGGCGGGGCCGCGACAACCCTCAGCCCTTCTCCAAGCTCCTGCTCCTGGATCCCCTCCCCTCCCCGCCACAGGCAGCGGTGGGCGACCTGGGGCGGAAGGGCCTTTCCGAGAACAGCAGACGCTTCGAGGGGGGGGCTACGACTGGGGGGCGGGGGAGCTGCCCCGGAGGGGGCGGGGGCCCTAAGGGAGGGGGAGGGGGCCCTAAGAGCTTCGCTGGGCCCCGCGCAATCTGGCCCCTGGCTAAGCTGACGTCGGGAGCTTTGTGCCCGGGAGATGACAGCTGCTGAGGCCCATTCCCGCCACGAATGAGAATTGTGACCTGCTGGGCTGTGCATTTCTAATTAGACTCTGGCACGGACACCCCCTCATAGCCGCTCCGCCCACGGACAGCGCTGTTAGCTCTGGGGTGTGTTTCTGTCGCCTCCTTCACGCCACTGAGGCTGCGAACTCAGCCCTTCTCTCTCCGCTTAGCAAATAATATAAAACAAAAAAGTAACGAGCGAACGAATGAACGAAACAAACAAAAATCAACTCACAGACACAGACACAGAACGCGGGTCACGACAGGAAGTGGGGGGTGACTGAAGTGGGGGTGACTGAAGGAAGGTCAAGGACATGGTGGCGGGAGGTGCCGGACTCCGGGTGGTGAGCGCACAGAGCACACAGACGTCGATTACAGATCTGTGCACACGAAGCTCACGTGACGTTAGGGACCTACGTCATCTCAATCAAGTTAGTTAAAAAGGTTTTTAAACTTTGCTTCCGCCTGAGGTCCAGGCCCCCGGACGGCTCCGGAGGGGCGAGGCAGGACAGAGCGAAGGGTCCCCGAGCGGGCAGCAGGGCGCCCACCCGCAGACGTACCAGGCCCTGCGGGTACGTCTGGTCAATCGGGGTCACGGCGAGCCCTCGCCGCGGCCACCGGAAGCACCCCGAGCTCGCGGGAGCGCGACGGGACCTGCTGCGCACCCAGGAGAACGTGGCCCCGTGTCCAGGCCGCTCCTTGCGTCCATCAGCGGAAAACGCAGGCCCCGCTCCGAGCTCGCCGGCCCCCTCCCGAAACACCCGGATGAGCCGTGGGAAATACAATTCTTCACCCCAAATCACGTTTTCCTCCGCCTGGGAGAAAGCGGACCAAGGAGGAGACAGCCATTCGGGGGCCACATCACACAAACGAGATGCGGACGCGGCCCAATGGTCCTTGTCCTGGGCCTCGTCCCCCGGCGGATCTCCCATGTCGTAAAGGGCATATTCTATCCTGCCTTTCGGATACGGCTTCGCTGCTTCGACGACACCCATTCGGGGTCGGCGGGCCGGGCGGACAGCCCAGCGCTGCCGACGCGCCATCGAACGCGTCCCTTGCTGAGAGATCACAGAAAACCGCGCGCGGTGAAGGTGGTTGATCGAGCTTGTGCACCAGCCCGGGGCCACAGCGGGTGAAACGCTGGGCAAAAACGTGTCCTTAGATCCTCCCTCGACGGCGGGATCTAATCACGCCCACGACGGCGCATCTGGAAGACGACTGCACAGGGCTTCGAGTATTTACAAGGGGGTCATCGCCTAAAATGCAGTTGTGCTTCATCACACGTGCACGCACGAAGAATAAACGGGGAGGCGTTACGTTAAAACGTCAGTGGGGCGGCCCGTGATGGGACAGGTGTCTTTACGTCCCTTGTTTTTCATTCTGCGGACAAGGACTACAGGACGAAGCGAGGGCCGAGGGGCGTAGGCCCCCTGCGGCCACGCCCGTCAGCGACCCATCCGCAGAGGCAGGTGCAGGCCTCAGCATCTCTTGACGGAGGCCCAGGATGGGGGTGGCGCGGCTTTGCCCCATCTGGACTCTCCACGAGCCGGGGGATCTGCCCCCCGCCCCCACGCCATCAGAACGAGCTCAAGCGCACGCCCGGCCCTCGAATGCGACAAAGTAGTCGGCACTGCAACGGCGAGTCCCCGGGAGCTGGCACTTTCGCTCACACCCGTGAGGGACGGCAGCGAGGCGCCTGGCGCGCTTCTGGGCTGGCAGGAATGCGCTGCTCCTTCCGGTCACCCCGGGCCGGGGCGAGTTCATTGTCTCCCGCGGGAACCGCTGCGCCAGATTTTTTTTTTTTTTTAAAAAGTGACCTTGGTGGATCAGAAAATTTACAAACCGCTGACCACGGGGGCAGACGGGATGACGCTGAAAGCACAGCCCGGACTCGCCGGCAAAGGTGGACGAGACGCCGCGGTCGCTCCCGAGTGGCAGATTCCGGGACAGAAGAGGCCTCGAGCCGGCAGAGGGCATTAGGCAAGATGGACGGGGACAGTCGACCCCACCCGTGTCCACCTCCAGGGCCGGGCGACCACGAGCGCGGGGGTTTTGTCACCGAGGAAGAAAGGGTATGGACAGTGGACGTCGGGAGACCAGCCACCCGCTGAGCTGCTTCCAGGACAGCGAGGGTGACGGCGAACCCAAGAGCTTCGCAAGGCCAAGGTGGGGATGGCACCGCGGGAAGCGACGAGCAGCTCCCCAGGCGGAGACGCGGCTGGCATCAGGTGACCGCACGCGAGGGGACAGCGTGCCTCCCGCGCCGACTGCGGCGTCTTCCCGTGCGCCGACGCTCCCGATGCCACCATCCACTCTGCGGCCGACGGGGGCACGGTCGCCCCCCTGGAGCCCACGGCCAAACTCTGGCGTCAATCAGAGCGTCCCTCACAGGTCCTGCCCCCGGGACCCCGCCCCGCACAGCTGTCCACACCCGCTTCCTCCCCACACCGCCTGTCACAGCTGTAGGGACCGCGTCGGGGGAGTGAGCGGAGGCTTCCCGCCCCAGGCCGCTGCGGCCTCTGCGGGCTGTGCGCTCCCTCCCACCTGGCACTGGCCGAGGCGCAGAGGGACGGAAGGTCATGTGATGCAGAGGCTCCGAGGCGCCCGGCGGGGAAGCCGGCTGTAGAGCGGGTCACCCTGTGGCGATCACACCAGCGAAAGCACAGGTACCTGGGCCGCCGCCCTGGCTGAGCCCCCGGCCCGGCTCCGGCCGCACGTCAGGACAGCGGCAAACTGGAACCTGTGTCGACCGGCGCGAGGTCACACGGCTGGCGTCCCCACGTCCCAGCCCGGGCCTGCCCTGCTGTCCCTTCACCTGTCCCCCACACACCTGACTCCTGATCTGCCACTTGGGTACAAACATCACTGTGCAAGCAAGAGCCTGACACAGTGGACGGACCTTCGAAAGCCCCATTAGCGTAATAGTCCACGTGCCCGAAAAGTCCTGGTTTTGTTTGTTTGTTTGGTAGATGTATTCACTCAGCCGAGAAAGGTTTTTCTTCTTCCTGATGTGACAATAAGCTCTTCCACTAATGGTGTCCAGGACCTGGGTCCCGAGCTGTGTCCACCTGCTCCCCGCTTCCCACCCGCTGGCAAACTGAACTGGTCAGCACGCACCCTGGGCTGGCAGCCAGGGACACAGAGGAGGGGGGCTGCCCGTCGGCGGCTGAGCTTGTCCCCCTCGAGAGAGCTGGGGACATTGTCTTTTAAAACAGGAAAATGTCTTCTACTAAAAATGCTGTAAAAGACACAAATGAGGGACTCCGCTCGTGGCGCAGGGTCCTCGCTCGCCGTACTGTCCTTGGTGGCATCCGCTTAAAGAGGAAGACGGCCTGGGGACATCCGGTCAAGGTGGCGGCGGAGGCAGGCGGGTGCTCGCCTGCACGCACGCCAGAATCACGACGGCGCGGCCGACCAGCCAACGCTCGAGCCGCCTGACGTCCTACCACCGGGGACACACCGAAGAGCCACCCCGAGGGTGAAGACGAAGTCACTGCTTCCTCCGACACCTGCACGGACCGTCGAGGCCTTTTGCTGCAGGCGGAGATGTCATTTCTACGCAAGACGTAGCTTCTGCCGGAGTAAGTGCCCTCTACAAAAGCTAAAAGTTGAGGCTCTTTCTGGTGAGACAACCGGGTACGTTTATCAATACCTTCGCCGTTTTTTGCCAATGTTTAAAATAAAAGATAAAAATAAGGAGGGTCTCATGAAAATCGGAGGCTATGTGTGCTTTCCAGGTGTCTTAGGCATCTGCATTTTGATTTATTGTCTCTGGATGAAGAAGTGGTTGTTAGTAAAATTTCAAAACAGTGGGCCAGATTTACGAGGGAAAAATTACCAATGCTGATAAATTTGGGATCCGGTTTCCACTGGATCTTGATGTTAAAAGCAAGTTTCCTGACATGTTGAGCTCTGGTCACAAAAATCAGCGTAAAAGAGTACGCCACAGGTCACTGGCGTCGAATTTTGCCAGCTCTCGGCAAAATTAAACAACTTGCCCTGAGAATATCTAAGTAAAGTTTTATTTCGTTAAAAAAATAATAATAATAATAATAGGAAGATAGGAAGACAGCCTGATGGCTGATTCTCCAAGGGCATAATCTGTCTCTAACGCCACCCAGAAGCAGACGCCCCGGGCCCAGCACCCCGGGCCCGGCACCCCGCAGCAGCTGCAAGGCCGTGGGCTCTTCGGCGGGCCCGAAGCGTCCCGCAGCAAGTGTGGCCGAGTTTCCCGCTTGCCGCAGCCTCTGGGGAGCCAAAAAGGCCGTCTACGGCCACCGCCGCGTGACGGGCCCGGGCGGGCCGCAGAGGAGTGGCGCCCGCGGGTGGCACTTAGGGCGGGTACGTGGGAAAGGCGACGGGCACCCGGAGGCTGACCACAGGGAGGCACCGTGCCGGTGTCCCTCAGAGCCAGACGATGACGGGGCCGCCTGCACTGAGCCAGTCTGATTCTGGACTTGGGACTTCGGAAGGTCCCTTCCAAAGGGCTGCCTGCTACGCGACACCAGCGTCTGGCTGCACTGCCCCACGTGGCCGGCTTCAGGTGCCTGGAACGTGGCTCGTTCAACGGAGCAAGGGAATTTCTAACGTGCTTAGTTTTAATTAATTTGAATTTAATTTAAACAGCCCATACGGCTACCCCGGGGAAGTTCTAAAAGGCACTTACTGATTCAAGGGCCGGTTCCACTTTGAGGAAAAGTGGCCGTCACGAGAGCTGCCATCGGGCTCGTGAAGTCGGGCCCGTCACCCTCCGTGACGGGGTACGGCGAGGAAGGTGAGTGCCCAGGGCCCGGACTTCAGCAGAAGCGCCCCCGGCGCTCCCCGGCGACCCCAAACGCGTGACTCGGGTGTGGCACGGCGAGGTGGCTCAGTGGCCAGCCGGTCGGCCTCGCCATCAAGCTGGGAAACTGTCGCGCGGGGCCTTTCCAAAGATTTTATCGACACGGACCACGATAACCCATCTGCAGACGACACGAAACTGGGGGGGACGGAAAAAGGCCGACCCGAACCCAGCGACGGCGGAGGGGGGCTCGGCGCGTGCGACGCCCCCACATCCTACCCTCAGCCCCAGCCGCCACTGTGAGTCACATGCTCTCCTCCCAAGCGCCGTTCTGGTCCAGGGGCCGCCTGACCCACGCGAGAGGCTCGATGTCTTTACTGCCTAAGCGAAAACCTGCGTCTGAGCCGGCGCCACCCGGGACCCCCCGAGATCGAAAGCCCATTCCCCAGGCTCTCCCCGCCCGCTCCTTTCGGCGAGAGCGTTTGCGATGCCGTCTGTCCTCTTCCAGGTCAGGTGTCCCCTGCCTTAGGGGAAGGAGGAAGAGAACCCTTTCCAGAGCCCCTGCCTAAGGGCACAGATGAAGGACCCATGAAGAATGCATCATTCTCCTATAAGATGTATAAGATCTGCATCACTCGGCGTATTTGATGTACAGGTGCACAGCACCGGGTCCTCGAATGTCACGGTTGATGGCCGAGGCACCGTCGACCACGACGTAGTGAGGAAGGCAAAACGATGTCAGACCTGAGGAATTCTGCTTCTGGCCACGACGCGTCCGCCTGTGCCCGACTAAACCTCCCACCAAGCACAACTAGAAACTCTGGATGAAAGTTAAAAAAAAAAATCCCCGTAGAAGCATCACACAGCTGCCTAGGCAGCTGGGACCTGGGGGGCCGGCATCCTGACAAGCAAGAGAATACACTAAGATGAGCTCGGGGTTCCGCTCTGCTTCTCCCCAAGGCATTTGCGGATTCATCTCTGGTGAGAGCCAAGCAGGAAGAGGCAACGGGACTGAGCAGAACGTCTGGCGGTCTCCTGAGGCCGGGGGAACAAGAAATGGCAGGTTAGGGCCGCTACGCCAGTGAGAACGTGAGAATTCACATTCCTGGAGAGAGGGGGACGGGAGTCTGACATTTGGATTCATCGGGAGAAAGAGAACGTAGGAAGAACTCAGACACAAACTCGTCCTGGATTATAACCTGAAGCACAAAATACTGTGAAATAAATGAATCCACAGGGATGTAAATAAATGAATGACTAAATAAATGAAGAAATGACAGATCATCTGTCAGATGCTGCCCCCTCCTGGAGACGGAGTATAACTCGCCGGTGAGTAACAGCGACGGTCATTAAGTGTGGGGCCCCAGGTATGAGACGGGGACTGGCACTTTTCCCTACGAGTTTACTGACCGAAGCCCATAACCTCTGTCTAACCACGAGAAACGTACCAGGCCGGCCTGAACGGAAGGATGTCGTATGAGATACCTGAGCGGTACTGCTCAGAGCCGTCAGGGTCATCAAAAACAGGGCAAGTCTAAGAAGCTATCGAATCCAAAAGCGCCTGAAGAGATACGAAGGTCAAATTTAACAGCAAAGGAGCAGAAAAGGGATGGTGGTAAAAAGTAAGAATATTTGAGTGCAGCATAGACTGCACATGATAGTCACGTGTCAGTATCGCTCCATCCTCAACGAGGGTCCCACAGACGATGCTAGTGACAGGGCAGGGCAATGTGGGTACGGGGGACGCCCTCTACTGTCTTTTTGACTTCTCTGTGATTCCAAAAGTATTCTAAAGCAAAAAAAAATATTTGTTAGTCTATGGCCACGCCACCCGGAACAAGCCCGATCCCGTCTGATCTCGGAAGCTAAGCAGGGTCGGGCCTGGTGAGTACTTGGATGGGAGACCACCTAGGAAGACCAGGTGCTGTAGGCATGAAAAATAAAAAATAACGGATTGTAAGCTGACAAGGTCCTTGCAATCTGTGAGGTCAACCAAGGGTCGTCTTGCCTAAAAAATATATATATATAAAAGTTATATACATATAACTTTTTTTAAAGGCAGTTGGTGGACTTATATTAATAATTTTAGGATTTTAGGAAAAGTGGTATCACTGAAGGAAAAGAAAGAATTCATGGTCAAGTAATCAAACAAACAAAAAAACCTGCTAGGAATAAATTCTAAATTTAATTCGAAATTTAGAATGTATTTGGTCATATGTTCTCAAAACTTATAGAGAATTGGCAGAACTACAAAAGACACATGTTTCATCACAGTGGGGTATTATTTAACACACTTCTCTCGATAAACGATATGACGAGTGTACAAAGAAAATTTTGTCAAAATTAATCACAGGGCAGGAAAGCCCGAAGTTGAGTCTAAACAAATTTCAAAATATTAAAACCACAAAGGATATGTTTCTTATTACAGTATCATCACGCTAGAAATAAGTAACAGAACTATAACTAGAAAATAGGCAGACGTTTGGAAATTTAACCCGCAGATCAAAGAACGTAATCGTAAAAATTAAAAACATCTGAACTTATTAATAACGAAAAGACGACGTATCAGGAAATGGCGTGGCGCGCCGTACTCACGGCCGCACTATTTACAGCAGCCAAAAGGCAGAAGCAACGCTCGGGTCCAGCGATGGCGGGCGGATAAGGAAAATGTGGTGAATCCCTCCGGCCTTGGAAAGGAAGGAGATTCGAGGGGTATCAAATGCTGAGGGACAGAAAGGAAGATGCCAGGGTCTGGGAGGCGGGGAGGAAGCACCGTTTAATGGGTAGAGTTTCAGGTTTGCAAGATGAAAACGTCCTGGAGATAAGTTTCCCAAGGATGTGACTATAGTTAACACTAACTATATTCTGTAAACCGAGAGATGATTAAAATGGTAAATTTTATGTCGTGATTTTTACCGCAAGTTTTTATAAAAGTATATTACAGCTAAATCAGGCTTGCGAGAACATTTATGACTTGAAATTCCTTTATTAGAAAATAAGAAAAGCTGGAAAAATAAATAATTCCAATATCCACGTACTTTCAAGTATTTCGAAAAGAACAACGAATTAAACCCAAATAAAGTTGAAGGAAGAAAAGAAAAAGTAGAGGGGCAGGAAAAAAATAAAACAGAAAACAAATGCCTAAGAGAGAAAAATCGACAAACCCAATATTGATTTGGGGGCAAAATTAAATTTATAAATCCCTAGCAAGACCGATGAAGCGGGGGCTGGAGGTGGGGGAGAGAGTCAGCACGTAAATTACGATATCGGAAAACGTGGTTATCGCTTGTGAGAGATAATAGCATATTATGAACGGCTAACACTAATAATCGGGACCAATTTAATAACACGAACTGATTACTGAAGTGCAACTTAGCAAAACCGACACTAGAAAAGAAAAAAAAAATCCAAATGGCCCTGTATCTACTAAAGAAAATAAAATCTGTATTTCAAAACCCTCTTCTCAAATAACTTCAAACCCCAGTAGCTTCTTAATTGAGTCCTTCCAAACGCTGATGCAAACAAACAAACAACAGCCAGAAAAACACCAATATTACTCCAAATCTTCCAGGTTACATAGAAAGAGGAGATGATTCTCAACTCATTTTAAATGACCACGATTACCTTGATACTAAAACCTGACCTTGACATTAAACGTAAATAAAATTACAGGTAAATGAATTTCAAACACAGTTGCGAAGAAACTATAAAAAAAAATCAAATTGAATGAATTATACATATCATGTATGTGTGTGTATATGTATGTATACGTGTGTGTGTACAAATATATATATATGTTTACATATGTATCCTATCACAGTTGGGTTTAGTCCAGGTATGCAAGGTTAGTTTAATATTGAAAAAATCAATCATATAACTCAGCACATGAATGAAATAAGGGGAAAATACTCTATTATTTCATTAGTTGCAGTAAAAATATTTGATGAAAATTCAACACTTACGATAAAAACTTATAGCAAACGAAACGAAAGGGCACTTTCCCAGTCTTATAAAAATATTCACAAAAAAATTGAGAGCAGTCAGTATAATTTAATCTACGGAAAGACTTTCTCCAGAGGGACGTCACTGAATTGCGGTTTGTAATCAATGCAGAAAGGAAAAAAAAAGTCTCATTATTCATAGTCCACATGATTATGCATCTAGAAAATGTAAAAGAATCTACAAATAAACTATCAGAATAACTGAATTTAACAAAATTGTTGGATACGAGGGACATATATAAGAAACGGTCTTGCTTATACGTACTTGTGAAAAGCAATTATAACACAGAATTTTCAAAAATGCCACTTATAATAAAAACGGCAGCAGCAAACCAAAACAACACCCAAGCGCCCTGGAGGAAATCTAACAAAACTAGAAAACCCAACAAGAGAAATTAAAGTAGACACAAGTAATAGCTCATGGACTGCAAGACCTAATATGATAAAGATACTCACTCCTCTTAACGAATCTCTAATTCAAAGGACTGTCATCAAAATCTCAGCAGGGTTTTACATTCCGAATCTCACATGGGAATACAAAGGGTCAAACATAGCGAGACAACTGAAGAAGAACGAATATGAAGGACTTAAAACTAGCAGAAGTAAATACTCCTAGTAAAATCGCGGTCATTAAGATATTGTGGTATTGGTACGAGTACAGGCCAGTGGGACGCACGAGCTTGTCACGACAGCCCGCCCCGATGGGGGCAGAGGGAAGAGCAGGAGGCGGGGGTTGAAAGCGGTCAGCCGTCAGTCAAACCCGAAACCGGATCCAGACCCACTGCAGAGCGCAGAGGGGACACAGAGACTGTGCTGGATCGACGGAAAAAGCATCGTTAGAAAAACGAGTCTCGACATCCACTTCCCAGCATCCAGGAGATGTAAGCGACAGTTCCAACGAGAAAGCTCAAGACGCCCTCACAGGAGAAGGTGCTCCTGGGGCACGCAGGGACTTCCCTCATAAAAAGTTAAAGACGCAGACGGCCCACTTCTTCCGATTTAACGCGCTGACCGCGCTGGGCCAACCCAGTGACGCTCACGGCATTTTTTCTTAACCCGTTTTTCACCTTTTCGAAGACGGCATTGGTGACTTTTTCTCTCCAGGACGTGCGTCTGTTAAAAACAAGTTGGCGTCGCAGCAGGCGCATCCCGGTGCTCGAAAGCGCACTCGCCGGGTCTGGACACGGGTCCCGGTGGCCCGCGCCAGTCCTCTCTGTGCCCCCTGCCCGGAAGGACACTGGGTGCCGTCGTGTGCGCTGCACGCTGCGCCCGTGCTGCGGTCCATTCTCACGACGGTCCCCCCCAAACCACGAGCGCCCACTTTCCAGACGGGGCAAGCGAGCACGTGGGAGTTTGGGTCGCTGGGGCCGAGTGGGGGCGACAGACGTCCTGCACGGCCAGGCCGCGCTGGGCAGAGGGCCGGATGTGGGGAAGGACGGGGAGTGAGCTGGTTCCAAGGCCACAGACAGGAAAGCGCAGAACAGGCCAAGATGTGGCAAAAATGTCCAGCTAAAGCCCCCATGTGGTGGCCACGAGCCTCGTCTGTCAAGACGGGGAGAAGCGCACAGAAGAGGGGGCCCCATGGCCGAGAAGAGCAGTGACCGGACGCTGGTGTCGACAGAGCCGGGCCAGGGCCACGTGCGCGGCCCGCTCACTCGGCCAAGAGGTGACATTCACCCAAACGTCCATCGACAGACGGAGGGATAAAGGGAACGCGGTCTCTGTGTACGATGGGAGGCCGGTCGGCCTTCGAAACGGACAGGCCACCCTTTGCCACCAGTGGATGGGGGGTGGCGGCCGCGGCAGGACGGTGGCCGCAGGGGGGGGAGCTGCTGTTCAGGGAGCGCACAGTGTCAGCTGTGTAAGATGAATACGGTCCGGACGTCTGTCGTGCGACACGGCGCCCGTGGTTATCAGTAAGGTGCAGGATTTGTAAGCAGGTAGGTCCCGTGTGAACTGTTCTTACCGAAATAAACGGAAGAAAAACAAGGGGCAGACAGAGCTTTTGGAGGGGACGGTGTGTCTACCGCCTGGACTGCAGTGATCGTAACACGAGTGTGCGCAGGTGCCCCAGCTCGCCACACCGCACGCGGGAATGACGGGCGGCTCCTCCCACGCGACGGGGCCGGGGGCGGGGGATCCGAACCATCTCGATGAAGAGGCGAACGCGGAACCGCCTGTAAACGGTGACCGGGGAGTCGGGTTGGGGCGTTGACGATGACTGGCATCCCAGTAG
>NW_024354501.1:1833175-1837558 GCF_902729225.1 Pteropus medius | reverse complement strand
GGCCGTCACGAGAGCTGCCATCGGGCTCGTGAAGTCGGGCCCGTCACCCTCCGTGACGGGGTACGGCGAGGAAGGTGAGTGCCCAGGGCCCGGACTTCAGCAGAAGCGCCCCCGGCGCTCCCCGGCGACCCCAAACGCGTGACTCGGGTGTGGCACGGCGAGGTGGCTCAGTGGCCAGCCGGTCGGCCTCGCCATCAAGCTGGGAAACTGTCGCGCGGGGCCTTTCCAAAGATTTTATCGACACGGACCACGATAACCCATCTGCAGACGACACGAAACTGGGGGGGACGGAAAAAGGCCGACCCGAACCCAGCGACGGCGGAGGGGGGCTCGGCGCGTGCGACGCCCCCACATCCTACCCTCAGCCCCAGCCGCCACTGTGAGTCACATGCTCTCCTCCCAAGCGCCGTTCTGGTCCAGGGGCCGCCTGACCCACGCGAGAGGCTCGATGTCTTTACTGCCTAAGCGAAAACCTGCGTCTGAGCCGGCGCCACCCGGGACCCCCCGAGATCGAAAGCCCATTCCCCAGGCTCTCCCCGCCCGCTCCTTTCGGCGAGAGCGTTTGCGATGCCGTCTGTCCTCTTCCAGGTCAGGTGTCCCCTGCCTTAGGGGAAGGAGGAAGAGAACCCTTTCCAGAGCCCCTGCCTAAGGGCACAGATGAAGGACCCATGAAGAATGCATCATTCTCCTATAAGATGTATAAGATCTGCATCACTCGGCGTATTTGATGTACAGGTGCACAGCACCGGGTCCTCGAATGTCACGGTTGATGGCCGAGGCACCGTCGACCACGACGTAGTGAGGAAGGCAAAACGATGTCAGACCTGAGGAATTCTGCTTCTGGCCACGACGCGTCCGCCTGTGCCCGACTAAACCTCCCACCAAGCACAACTAGAAACTCTGGATGAAAGTTAAAAAAAAAAATCCCCGTAGAAGCATCACACAGCTGCCTAGGCAGCTGGGACCTGGGGGGCCGGCATCCTGACAAGCAAGAGAATACACTAAGATGAGCTCGGGGTTCCGCTCTGCTTCTCCCCAAGGCATTTGCGGATTCATCTCTGGTGAGAGCCAAGCAGGAAGAGGCAACGGGACTGAGCAGAACGTCTGGCGGTCTCCTGAGGCCGGGGGAACAAGAAATGGCAGGTTAGGGCCGCTACGCCAGTGAGAATGTGAGAATTCAAATTCCTGGAGAGAGGGGGACGGGAGTCTGACATTTGGATTCATCGGGAGAAAGAGAACGTAGGAAGAACTCAGACACAAACTCGTCCTGGATTATAACCCGAAGCACAAAATACTGTAAACTAAATGGATCCACAGGGATGTAAATAAATGAATGACTAAATAAATGAAGAAATGACAGATCATCTGTCAGATGCTGCCCCCTCCTGGAGACGGAGTATAACTCGCCGGTGAGTAACAGCGACGGTCATTAAGTGTGGGGCCCCAGGTATGAGACGGGGACTGGCACTTTTCCCTACGAGTTTACTGACCGAAGCCCATAACCTCTGTCTAACCACGAGAAAAGTACCAGGCCGACCTGAACGGAAGGATGTCGTATAAGATACCTGAGCGGTACTGCTCAGAACCATCAGGGTCATCGAAAACGGGGCAAGTCTAAGAAGCTATCGAATCCAAAAGCGCCTGAAGAGATACGAAGGTCAAATTTAACAGCAAAGGAGCAGAAAAGGGATGGTGGTAAAAAGTAAGAATATTTGAGTGCAGCATAGACTGCACTTGATAGTCACGTGTATCCAACAATTTTGTTAAATTCAGTTATTCAAACCCCAGTAGCTTCTTAATTGAGTCCTTCCTGGTTTGCAAGATGAAAACGTCCTGGAGATAAGTTTCCCAAGGATACCGGTCCATCCTCAACGAGGGTCCCACAGACGATGCTAGTGACAGGGCAGGGCAATGTGGGTACGGGGGACGCCCTCTACTGTCTTTTTGACTTCCCTGTAATTCCAAAAGTATTCTAAAGCAAAAAAAAATACTTGTTAGTCTATGGCCACGCCACCCCGAACACGCCCGATCCCGTCTGATCTCGGAAGCTAAGCAGGGTCAGGCCTGGTGAGTACTTGGATGGGAGACCACCTAGGAAGACCAGGTGCCGTAGGCGTAAAAAATAAAAAATAACGGATTGTAAGCTGACAAGGTCCTTGCAATCTGTGAGGTCAATCAAGGGTCGTCTCGCCTAAAAAAATACATATATATAAAAGTTATATACATATAACTTTTTTTAAAGGCAGTTGGTGCACTTATATTAATAATTTTAGGATTTTAGGAAAAGTGGTATCACTAAAGGAAAAGAAAGAATTCATGGTCAAGTAATCAAACAAACAAAAAAACCTGCTAGGAATAAATTCTAAATTTAATTCGAAATTTAGAATGTATTTGGTCATATGTTCTCAAAACTTATAGAGAATTGGCAGAACTACAAAAGACACATGTTTCATCACAGTGGGGTATTATTTAACACACTTCTCTCGATAAACGATATGACGAGTGTACAAAGAAAATTTTGTCAAAATTAATCACAGGGCAGGAAAGCCCGAAGTTGAGTCTAAACAAATTTCAAAATATTAAAATCACAAAGGATATGTTTCTTATTACAGTATCGTCACGCTAGAAATAAGTAACAGAACTATAACTAGAAAATAGGCAGACGTTTGGAAATTTAACCCGCAGATCAAAGAACGTAATCGTAAAAATTAAAAACATCTGAACTTATTAATAACGAAAAGACGACACATCAGGAAATGGCGTGGCGCGCCGTACTCACGGCCGCACTATTTACAGCAGCCAAAAGGCAGAAGCAACGCTCGGGTCCAGCGATGGCGGGCGGATCATTAAGATATTGTGGTATTGGTACAAGCACAGACCAGTGGGACGCACGAGCTTGTCGCGTCAGCCTGCCCCGATGCGGGCAGAGGGAAGAGCAGGAGGCGGGGGTTGAAAGCGGTCACCTGTCAGGCAAACCCGAAACCGGATCCAGACCCACTGCAGAGCGCAGAGGGGACACAGAGACTGTGCTGGATCGACGGAAAAAGCATCGTTAGAAAAACGAGTCTCGACGTCCACTTCCCGGCATCCAGGAGATGTAAGCGACAGTTCCAAAGAGAAAGCTCGAGACGCCCGCACAGGAGAAGGTGCTCCTGGGGCACGCAGGGACTTCCCCAACAGCACCGAAAGCATCACCTGACAGCAAAAGATTCGCGACATTCTCTCCATCAAAAACACCTCGGAAAGCGAGGAGTGTGAGAAAAACATTTTCGATTCACCCGTCTGACAAAGGTCGCAGGTGCTGACTATGTAAAGAAAACCCGACAGCAACACATTGGGCAAAAGATGACACCCAAAAGGACAATAAAAACAGCCAAAGAAAGATACTGAGCGGTATCGGTCCTCAGTGAAATGCGAGCTAAGACCACCGGATCCCGGTGTACGCCCGTCGGGATGAGATTAAAAGGCCTGAGGCCACCGATTAGCAGCAAGGACGTGGAACTCAGACACCCGCAGGGGGCAGTGTGACTTCTTAGGACTGGAAGTGGCCAGCACTGTTCACCCAGACGTAAACGCAGCCATGACCCCTGACCTATCGATAAGTCCATCCCTAGGGAAACACTCAACAGAAAAGCAACGGTGAGCACACCGACGCTCGCAGTGGCAACTGTGACCCGACACTGGAAGAGAACTAAATGTCCCTCGACAGGAGGATGGATGAGTTCCTGACGCGGGGTCACACTTCATGACAGTGACAGCCAGTGAGCCACCGCCACGCTCAACACCCTTCAACGACCGTCACTGAGCAAAAGAAGCTGCCACGAATGAGTACACGGTGGAGATTTTCATTCAAGAAATTCTAAAAGTTAGCAAAAATAGTAGCCGGTGATAGGATTCTCGTCACCTGTGGGCACGGAGGCTGCGGCTGGCAGGGGACGGGGGAATTCTTGGTTCTAGTGCTTTTTTCTTCTCTTGGGTGGCAGTTACACGCATGTATTCACGTACAGAAAATTCGTGGCCATAGACACTTTTTGTACTTCAAACGAAAAGCTAATTTTACAAAAACGTCACGGCCTGTGTCCCTGGTTTTGCGCACTATTCGGAACAAAGGCTTGGTGGGCCCCTCCCAGCGCCAGCACTGGTCAGTGCAGTGGGTTAGCAGCAGGTGTGGACTGTCAGTGAGGGCAGGCGACCGGGGTGGCACCGGACAGGACACCGCAGCGTGGGCCCCGCCTGCTGTCACCGTAATGCCGTGTGGGTCAGGCCTCCCCGGGCCTTGAGGCCTGGTGCGCCCGCGGCCAAGGACGCTCGGGGAGGAAGACAGGCCACGGTCCCTTCCACTAGTTCAGGTTCTGGACGGAGGGGCCAGCTGGCTTCTGCCAC
>NW_024354501.1:1831036-1832341 GCF_902729225.1 Pteropus medius | reverse complement strand
ACCCTGCGGACATGTGAACTGACGGAAGGACATCAGTGACTTGTCTCCCGAGGACAGAGGTCAGTCTGCGGCAGCCCCGGACCGTACGAAAACACTCCTCGCGGTTCGCTCTGCCACCGGAGGGGACCCGTGGAGCCGCTCGGACGGACTTGGGGTCTTCGGCAAACGCGCGTGCTGCCGACCGGCCAGTCCCCGCAGAGGCGGCGGGCTGAGAGCGGACCCCGCCGTGCGCGCGTGTCACTGTGTCGCATGTCACTGTCTCGCAGGTCCGCTCCAGGCCCTGGACAGGGCGCACTGCGACTGGCTGCGGGGGGGCAGAAGAGACTTGTGTCCCAGGCCGCTCTGAACGCGGGGTCTCATGGGACGCCACCGAACTCGGACTGAGAATGTCGCCGTTGATCTCGTGTAAGTAATTAGAACCGGATGTAACTACTTCGATCTGAACGTCACTCATAAAAAGTTAAAGACGGAGACGGCCCACTTCTTCCGATTTAACGCGCTGACCGCGCTGGGCCAACCCAGTGACGCTCACGGCATTTTTTCTTAACCCGTTTTTCACCTTTTCGAAGACGGCATTGGTGACTTTTTCTCTCCAGGACGTGCGTCTGTTAAAAACAAGTTGGTGTCGCAGCAGGCGCTTCCCGGTGCTCGAAAGCGCACTCGCCGGGTCTGGACACGGGTCCCGGTGGCCCGCGCCGGTCCTCTCTGTGCCCCCTGCCCGGAAGGACACTGGGTGCCGTCGTGTGCGCTGCACGCTGCGCCCGTGCTGCGGTCCATTCTCACGACGGTCCCCCCCAAACCACGAGCGCCCACTTTCCAGACGGGGCGAGCAAGCACGTGGGAGCTTGGGTCGCTGGGGCTGAGTGGGGGCGACAGACGTCCTGCACGGCCAGGCTGCGCGGGGCAGCGGGCCGGATGTGGGGAAGGACGGGGAGCGAGCTGGCTCTAAGGCCACAGGCAGGAAAGCGCAGAACAGGCCAAGATGTGGCGAAAATGTCCAGCTAAAGCTCCCACGCAGCGGCCACGAGCCTCGTCTGTCAAGACGGGGAGAAGCGCACGGAAGAGGGGGCCCCATGGCCAAGAAGAGCAGTGACCGGACGCCGGTGTCGACAGAGCCGGGCCAGGGCCACGTGCGCGGCCCGCTCACTCAGCCAAGAGGTGACATTCACCCAAACGTCCATCGACGGACGGAGGGATAAAGGAAACGCGGTCTCTGTGTACGATGGGAGGCCGGTCGGCCTTCGAAACGGACAGGCCACCCTTTGCCACCAGTGGATGGGGGGTGGCGGCCGCGGCAGGACGGTG
>NW_024354501.1:1813148-1831025 GCF_902729225.1 Pteropus medius | reverse complement strand
AGGACCGACTGAAATTAAGAACATCGGACGATACCAGGTGTGTTGGGGGTGCGGGGGGCGGGGGGCCGCGCTGCAGGCGGGAACGCTCACTATCAACACCTGGAGAGCCACCTGGCCGCGTCTAGTCACTCTGAGGATGCGTGCGCTCCATCCCACAGCGACTCCGATCCTCGCTAGGTGCCCTCCACGAGCCTGGCCCAAGGTCACGGACACACACACGAGCACTCCGAACACCCCGTCTGTAGCCGCGAGGGAGTGGGACCCACCCATCCAGCCGCCGATGAGAGCGGACAGACGCAGGTGGGCGTGCAAACGTAAGTTACACACACCCCAAGCTCTAACGGCAGTGCCCTCCGGGGGGGGGCCTAGGCGATGCAGCCGGGAGGGGCTCCAGCTGTAAAACGTGTCCACAAATCCTCTGACGCGCTCTTGAGACCGGCCACGTGGGGACACCACTCTCGCTCCGGCCACTCGCTCGGGAAGCAGCACCACGGAGAGGTCCCCGCGGGACGCCCCTGAGGCCTCCTGCCGCCAGCCCCGCAAAGCCCACCTCCGAAGGGGATCCCCGGCCCGGCCGGGCCTTCAGATGCCTGGCCGTGACCCACACCTCCACCCTGAGCCCGGGCCACCCCCGAGCTGCTCCCAGACGGGCTCCATGTTCACTGCTTTACGACACGAAGTTTCGGCACAGTTGGTCGCATGGAAATAGAGGCCACCACCCGCTCGAAGCAGGCTGTGGGGACACGCTGCCCTCTTCGCCTTTCGTGGTGGCAAGTATTTTATAATAAAGTTTAATTTAAAAAACTGGAACGCGGTCCGCGCTCAGGTGAGCAGTCACAAATGGTGGACACTTAAAGGAGGAGCGTGTCACCCTGTAGGCCATCGGGACGCAAAGGACTCGGCGGGGAGTGGCTTGGCAGGTTGTGACTGGGCCGGAAGAAGGGGCGGGGGATTCGCTCTAGTCACGGAAAACAGACTTTTGGGGCTAAGAAGGTGGGTGCCCGGGACGCAGGCCTGCAGGGGCCCGGGGTGTTGGGCGGCACCCAGGGTGGCCCGCCTCCTCGGCCGCTCTGTCGGCCTGGGGGCCATCAGAGGGCGGTGAGCCCAAAGCCAGGTCCCCGTGTCCCTCTCTGTCTCCGTCTCTGTCCCTCCTTCAGGTTCCAGAAAAGGCAGACGTGGCGGAGCTGGTCTGAGTGAGCCGACCCAGTGAACGCAGTGACAACCAGAGTGTGCGGGCCCGGTCGGCGTGAGCCCCGAACTACTAAGTCCCCTTGCTAAGACCCTCTCTAAGACCCTAAACCCGAACCCTCACGACGCGTGCCATTTCCCCGAGCGTGCTCATGCAGAGGAGGACTGTGTCCAAAACCCGTTTCAGCCGAGGCTGCCACCGTTCTCGCCGTGAAGCGACAGCTGAAGCTGCACGAACGCCTAAGGCATTCGGAGCCTGCGTTCCTCTTCCAGAAACACTCAGCTGACGTGGCGGACGGGTTCGGGCTGCCACTTCACTGTGCTCCTCCTGACCCTGACTTGGGACAATGACCGCCGAGGGGCTGGATGCGTCTCTGCTCTCGTCATTCCCCAGGGTCCACCAGCCCTGGCGGGCAGAGGAGGAAGACGTGGCGGGGAATGCCAATTTTAGACAGAAACCTATAGCATGTTGGTGGCCATGTGACAGCACCATGCACGGTGTGCGTGAGGCAGAAGCCCCCACGCCCGGCAATGCGCGGCCGCCACCGTGCGGGGCGGGACGCAGACGGGACAGGCCGTGCGCAGCCGCTCAGGACCCATCACGTGAGGACCCCTCTGCCCCCTACGGGTTTCCAGGATGCAGAAGAGACTAGAAAATAACCTACAGGCCGAAAAGAAACGAAATTGCCGTGCGTGGCCCAAACCGAATATTCGAGCAGGATGCTAAGTCTCATCCACGTCTACGCTGCTCACCACACGCGCTCAACGACACGCAGCCTCTCGTCCGGAAAATGCGGGCGAGGGCCCCCCCTGCTCATCCCGCCACAGGGCTGAGTGGGACAGGGAGACGGTGGCCGCGCCGGACGTGTTTGTGGACACGTTTACACGTGTCGCAGCCCCGTGCTCTTGCAGATAATCCACGCCCACTGAGAGGGGGCCACTTGTCACTCCGGGGTCTGCACGAGGGAACCCCACAGCCCGCCTGCAGCGTGGGGGGCAGCGTGCAGTGACTTCACGTTTCGCCAGCCCGCCTCCCGCGCTGACACGCCCGTGAGCCTCACACGAGGATGGCTTTGGTTCCGACGACGCGTTCCACGAGTTCCGCTTTTACACAGAGGCGACCAGACCCTGGAGTCGTCACCGACGCTGGCGGACACCGACGTCTCGAATCTGCGTCCACAGAGCAGGCCGGATGCCGGCCCTGTGTGCAGGGCTGCGAGGACCCCCCGGCCTTGGCAGGAAGCTGGCTGTCAACCCACATCGCTGTGTCCCTGTCCTTGAGGTGGCATCACAGACACCTCTGCCTGGTCTTGCTTGATCACGATCATTTGTTAGGGTCCTTCCTTACCAATTTATCTTCCAATTACTAGACTTTAAATAAGACGAGAGTACTTCGAGGGTGAAATATAAATCTCCTGTTGCCAGAGCAGAGACACACATCACGAGAATATTCTTGCCAAACTGGCCTTAGGATCAAGCTGATATGGACGACAGGGCTGAGAGGAAGAATTCGGACCTGTGACAAGAAGGTTAAGCTGCTGGATCGAGCCTGGCCTGAATCCCTCCATCTGGACCTTATCATTACACCAGAAAAAGTGAATGGTGCTGTGGGACAGGCTTGTATCATTCGTACGAAGTGTCTTAATGGGTGAGAAACAGGCCCAGGGACTTTGCCGGCCCAGGAAGCCACGGGATGCACGCTCACCCGTGTCCCGTTAATCTGCGACGTGCTCACCGTGCTTTGCACGAAATCCTTACACCGTCGCGAGGGTTCGAGCCTCACACGGTCGAAACCTAGCGGGAACGAGAGTTACGTCAATCGGTTCTTGTCGACGTCGCCAAAACCAGGGGGACGAGCCTGCGGTCGGTGGGGATTTGACCACGCGGGCCGCGTCACCGACGCTTCTGTCTGAAAGCGGCTCTGAACGGAGCTCACACTCTCGTTTACGGAAAACCTGCAGGCCGCGTTCAGGCCGAAACGCTGTCTTAATTAACCGCGTTAACGGGCACGGCTCTGCCCGTGGTGGCTTGCTTTTCTTTTCCATTTTTTTTTTTTTATGATAGAAGGATCTAAAAATCATTTCTTTTTTTATGATAGAAATGATCTAAAATCATTTCTTAGCCCGACTGTCCGTGCGTTTCAGACCTGAGGATACGGAGGTAGGTGGCTCGCTCAGAGTCACAGCCGGGGCCAGACCGACAGGCTCGGGGAGCCCTGGGTTCCCGTCGCCCCATATCGAGTCCTTCTCGAGACGCTGTGCTCTACAGAACACCATCTGCTCACACAGGCCTGGTGACACGCCGGTCCCCAGGACCCCGGTGACATCAGAGAAGCGGGGGCTTCGTGCTGCCCCGCGACCCCTGCCGGCCTCCCAGAGGAGCCACCCACACGGAAGGGGGCCCCCCTCGGGACACAGGTGTGGGGGTGCGCTTCACAACAGCCCAACGGGAACGCCCGCCAGCAGCAGTGCTGAAGATTCCAGAAACCAGGAGTCACGTCCGACCTGGGGGAGCTGCGTCTGTCTCCGGAGCCCGCCCTGCTCTCTGTCCTCAGACCTCGCCGCGTTTGCTGTCCTCGTGTGCGAAGTGGCAGGTGGGGCCCCGCCCACGTCTGGCCGCACCCCTGCCCGCCCCGGCAGCCAGTCTGGCCCGGCCCTGCCCGGACGCCAGCGCAGCCCTCCCGGGTCACCCGGCCACCCAGGACAGGCCCCCTCCACCCGAGCTCACGTCAGCGCTGTGTGAGTGACACAGGACAGGGCGTGTCCCCCTCCGTGTCCCAGCTTCTCCGTGGGGAGGCCTCGGGGAGACGCTCACTGTTTCTGATAAGAAAGGCCACTCACTTCCTAAGTTTCTCGGCCGCATCAGGCCGCTGGGGGACAAATGGTCTCCCTGGAATGAAGAGCAGGCACCTTGCCCCACCTCCACCTCCCACTTGCCCCCCCCCCCCACTAGCACTGAGGAGCAGAGGCGAGCCTGGCAAGACCACCCCTGCCTGTGCCAGCACCCGGGCCGCCCAGGGCCTCCCGGGCCCCCAGGCTGTGTAGCAGCGGCTTTGGCTCAACTGTGGCCCAGTGGCCCTCAGGTGGCAGCGCTGTGGGAGCTGGGGAGCCGGGAAGGGGGAGCCGGGAGGCGGTTCCGGGGGGTCACCTGGCCCACTAGGCTCTGAGGGGCCAGCGACACAGGGCCGGCTCCAGAGCTGACGGGGAGGGCAGTGGGGAGCACGTGGGCCACACACGGCCACCTGCAGGTGCCGCCACGGACAGGGCGGGGCTCCCGGGCGGATCCAGAGCAGCAAACTCGGGGCTGCACCTCTGGAGAAGGGAGCCCCGCAGCTGCCCCGCCGGGCGCCCCAGAGAAGCCGCGCCATCACTGCGAGGTGGACGGGGCCCCCGACCCCTGCCGGCCGGGCGGCAGAGCGCCCTGGGGACAGCCACGGGGCGTCGGGAGGACCAGGTCACAGCTCGTGCTGCAAGCCGAGGCACGCTGAAGCCGGCGCGGGCGGAGGGTCGGACCCCAGGGCTCCAGGATCTCGGCGTCCCCTCCCTGCCAGGCGCAGCGCCCCGTGCACCAGCCAGACGCTGCGGCCCGTCGAGCAGCCAGGCCCGCGTCCCCCTGGGCCCGGAGAGCCGCAATCCAGCCCCGGGAGCGGGCAGAGCCCTGTCCTCCGCCTGCTGCGCTTCGGGCTGTGGGGACGGACCTGCCGCTTGTCGCGAAGGGACGTGAACCGCAGCCCAGAACCACACACGAAGGTCGTCGAGGCTGCTGCGGTCACAGCTGGCAGCTGCCACATGGCTCCGCTGTTACGCGGGGACAGTGAGGACAAGCGCCCCGTACGGAAAATCCGCGGTCACTCCCTGCGGGTGCTCCCAGCGGGCGGGCCTCACGGCCCAGCCGGGGGACCCGAGGGTCCCACTATTAACACTGTTCACACCCCACCCCATCCCTGGGGGCAGGGGCGGGAAGCGCCACAGCCGCCCTGGCCCCAGTGACTTCGGGTGACACTCCCGTCCCAGCAGAGACTGGCCGTCCCCTCTGCACGAGACGCGGCGCACGCGGGGAGGGAGAATGGGCCCCGAGCACCCCGGGCCTGCACCGCAGCCTTTGAGACGCACCTGCTTCGTTCTGTCCTCGCGCGTGTCAGCTTTGCGGTTCCGTCCTGCCCGCCCAGTCGCACAGCTCCCGAGCGTCAGAGCCGGAGCTTGCACCAGGGTCTGCCCGCGTCACAGCCCCGGCCTCCCGGATGGGGATGGAGCCGGCAGGTCAGCGGCCCGAGCGGCCCAGCTGCGGACTGGGGCCTGGCTGCCAGTCGGGGGGCCCTTTCTGTCCACTGCTCGACGTTTCAGTGCCAGGCGGGAGGCATCTTCTAGAAGGGCAGAGCAGGGCAGGGGCTGAAACAGCCACACGCCTGACGGGTACCTCACTTCCCCGAATTCCAGAAGGTTCCAGCAGGCTGGAGTGCTGGAGACAGGCCGCCCGGGAAGCAGTCCCGCCACTGCCGCCGAGTGTGCCCCGTGCTTTTCTCCTTGAGAAGCCGGCGCCTCCCCCTCTCCTTCAGGGGACAGCAGGGCCCTCGGCCCCAGCCCGCGGGATCAGGGAAGACCCAGTTTTTCACATCCGGGTGAGGAGCGAGGCCGCGGACCATGTAGAGGACTGTTTATTCGGTTGACAGAACGGGGCTTGGGGAGACCTCACACACGGTAGTCCCGAAGGATGCCGAGGGGAGGTCAGTTTCTGCATTAATAGACGAACTTCAAAGGTTGAGGAACAGAGCTGCCCACTAGGAACCAGCCAGGACTGGAAGGCGTTGCCTGCGAGCTTGAAGGAGCCCAGTGAGGAACAGACGACACGTCGCTGTCCAGAACAGGGTGGTGCTGAAGGCCGCGGGCCCACCACAGCCCCGGTACCCAAGCCCGAGGAAGGCGGGCCGAGAAAGGTAAATCACGAGTCAAGCTCCCCGATACACACGGATGCAGAAATCCGACACGAAACAGCCGAGGGAACCCGGCAATGTCTAAGCAAACGCATGACGAGGAAGTGTGGGCTCATCCCGGGAACGTAAGCTGGTGCGAAATTAGAAACGCTATGAACGCGACCACGAGCAGATCATCTCGATCGACGCAGAAAAGCCGTTGTATAGAATCCAACACGCGTTCGCAACGAAAGAGGGGAAAAGACTCTTAGCAAATGAGGACCAGAGGGGATCTTCACCGCCCATGGCGAACAGCCCGCTGAATGGCGGGCCATGAGACGTGGCCCCGTGGGAAGGAGACACAGGACTCACAGCATGACAGCGTCTGCCTAAGCAACTGTCCCGTTGCTTATAACCCAAGAAACGAGAGAACAGAATGAAGTCAAAGGGTGAGGACCAGAACGGATGATCCGACGGGCGTTATTCGCTGGGGGACGCGCTGTCCGCGGAGAAAATCCGAGTCTGCAAACTGCTCAGCGAGGCTGCTGGACAGGTCAACATGCGAACTCAACACCAGCCACGAACGCCCTCTCCAGAGACGCCACCTGGACAGCAGCCAGGAAACAGATGCCCAGGAATCCATCCAACGTAAAAAAATACCAGATCTCTACAGAAACACGCCGATTACCTTACTGAAGACGGAAAAGAAGATGTGTTAAAAATGAGGGTTCCACGTGCTCTGAATATGTTTTTATCTGGGGTTTTTTTCTGAGTACGTTCATGGAGCGGCTGAGTCCAGCTCGATGCGGATCCATGGGGTCTGCGCTGCCCGCCCAGCGGGGGCTGGACCACCTCGAGCTGCTGCCACACGAGCTGCTGTCCACCTGGGTTTCTGTGTCTTGGCGTCATTTCAATTCACGTTTCTCTTACGTGAGGGGTCGAACGTCTTTTCGTACACGTAAAAGACCCTCTGCCTTTATTTTTCTGGAACCATCTGTTCTCATCTTTCACCCATGTCTCTCTGGGGCTTGGTCTTTCTCTTTTATTTTTTATTAACTCTTTATAGTTTAGAAGAATGAGCTGTTTGCGATTTAAGTTGCGATTATTTTTTTCTGGCTCATTATTTGCTTTTTTACTTTGCTTATGAAGTTTTCCACCTTAAATGAAGGTTTCCCCCCACCGATGCATTTATGAATTTATCCATCTTTTCTTATGTTGCTTTTGGATTTTGAAGCGTAATCTTCCCCAGCTACAGATTATGAGAATTCACCTGTGTTTTCTTCTAGTATTTACGGTAATGTATGCTGGTAAATAGTAGAAAAGTAGCAATTAAATTTTATCTTTATCCAAATGGCCATTGTGACACATGAAAATATATATCGGTCTCTGCCACAGTCTCTGTGGAGCTTCTGAAACCCTTATAATTTCCTAAGTTATCACGTAGGGGCATCTTTTGTTCTAATAGTTGATCGTGAACGACGTTCCTGAAACCCACAACTTGTGATTTCCCGGGTGACGGGACTGTCTCCGTTCTAACGGGGTGACATTGGGTGCGCTCCTGGATGGCGGCTGGTCAGCCGGAAAGCACCTGGCATGATCGGAAGCTTGGGTTTTCCAGTCCTGGCCCCCATTCCCTTGAGTAGAGAGAGGGGCTGGGAACGGAGTGAGTGATCAGTCGCGGCAAAGGGATGAGGCCTCCGGAAGTCCCAAGGATTCCGGGTTCTGATGGTGAGCTTCTAGATGGCGAGCACGTCCACCCCAACGCCACCCCGACTTCGTGGGGACAGAAGCTCCACACATACCCACACCGTCCACACCCCCACACGTCCATACAATCCACACGACGCACACACCCACACATCCACACCGTCCACACACGCGCATACCCACACACATCTGCATCACCCGCACCAAGTCCACGTGGACAGAAGCACCTGCTTGGGAATTAATGGAATTAATGGAACCCAAGCAGGGGGGGGGGTCACGGAAACCTCAGATTTATGACCAACCGGTCAGAAGCACGGGTGACAACCCGGACCCATATGTGGCATCTGAAGTGGGGTGGGGACAGTCTTGTGGGACCGAGTCCTTAGCCTGTGGGATCTGACACTGTTTCCAGAGAGAAAATGTCAAAATTGAGTTGGATTGCGGGACTCCCAGCGGAGCGTCACTTGGCGGGGGGACAACGCCACATCTGGTGTCAGAAGTGTGAGCGCGGACGGCGTGGCAGTGAGCGCGTCCCCAAGCCGCCGTCCAGCTGCTCCCGAGCGGTTTTTAAAAGGCGCTCTCCACCTAACATCTGTATTAAGTATTTTATGGGATCATCGTGAAGCGTCCATCTCTAGAACAATTTACAGAGCACTGAGATGTTCCAGTCTTTGAAGATTTGATAGTGTTCTCCTGGGACGCTATGCGGGGTTGGAGATTCTTCTGATTTTTTTCGATGGAAATCGTTTTGTTTAAACCGGATGTGTCTGCTGGGTCCGTTTGCGTAATTGTTTTCCCAGAGAAGCGCCCTTCTGATCCAGGTCTTCGCATTTATTTGCGCAGCATTGTAAAACGTGGCTTCTGATGATTTTTCTAACGAGCTCTGTTTTCTCGATGATTTCCCTATTGCCATTTCTAATTTTGTTTATCTGTGCACACTCGCCCTCGTAATTACGCTTAACGGTGGTTTGTCCACTTGATTTTTTTCTAATGATCCCTATTTTGTGTGTTTATCGGTACGATCGCTTTCTTCTGTCCGAATTCACGAATTTCCAACTTTATTCTTATTTCTATCGTTGTCTCATTGGGCTTACTAGGTTGTTGTAGCTAACGTTTTAAGTTAGATTTTTTTTCTTTTCAGTTAGATTTTTTTTCTTTTCAGTTTTTGTTTTTAAATTTTAGATTTTTAACTGTTCGGTTATAGTTGACGTCCCACATGACATCAGTCTCAAGGGAACAGCACATTCACGTCATGCACTAAGTGACCCCCGATCAGCCCAGTGCCCACGCGGCCCCACACGCAGTTATTACGGCGTTATCGACTCTGATCCGTATGCTGTGCTTTGCGACCCTGCGACCTTATTCTAACTACCAATTTTTACTTCTTAATCGCATCCTCTGTCTCACTCGGCCTTCCAAGTCCCCTACTATCTGGCGAATTTCAGTTTGATCTCCGTCTGCATGAGTCCGTTTGTTTTGTTTATCCTGTTCTTTAGATCCCGTACAGAAGTGAGATCGTAGGGTATTTCGTTCTGTCTGACTTATGTCACTCAGCAGAATACCCTCTAAGTGCGTCCGCGTCGGTGCGAATGTAAGATTTCATTCTTTTCATGGGCTGAGTGATACTCCATTGTACACATGTGCCACCTCTACTTCTCCAGTCAACTAGTAATGAATGGGCGCTTAGGTTGCTTCAAAATGAAGACAACCCGCTAAATGGAAGATAATTGGCAATGATAATTCAATGAAGGGGTTAATATCCAAAAATTTATAAAGAACTCAACACCAAAAAAAAACAAGCAAACCCGTTAAAAATGGGCAGAAGATCCGAACAGGCATTTCTCCACGAAGGACACACACGTGGCCAACAGACGTATGAAAAGATGCTCGATGTCACGCATCATCGGAGAAACGCGAATCAAAACCACAATGAGACATCGCTTCACACCTGGCAGAACGGCATCGTCAGTAAATCAACCACAAGTGTGGGTGAGGAGGTGGAGAACAGGGAGCCCCCGGGCGCTGTTGGTGGGACTGCAAATTGGGGCAGCCGCTCTGGAAAAGTCTGGAGGTACCGCAGAAAAATTATAAATAGAACTACCCCGATGATCCAGCCATCCCACTTCTGGATATTTACCCGAAGAAATCCAAAACACTAATTTGAAAAGATACACGCTCCCCCGTGTTCACTGAGTTGGATGTTTACTTTGCTCGTTTATTTTTTATTTTAAGGCTGGAACCGCAGCTCCCTGGCCTTCCCACAGATGATACTCTCAGAGATTTTAATCTCGGAGTTTTCCAAGTCGAAGGGCCTTTTTGTTTTTATGTTACGACTGACTTCTAGTCTTGTCCCACTGTGATGACGGAACGTTTGTCTGTATCGTTTCCATGTTATAGAGTTGACGGGTTTTCTTTGTAATCTAACGTGTCAACTTTCATAAACGTTCCATGTAGCTTCGAAACAAAGTTATACTCTCTATTATCACCGTACATAGTCTGGGATGTTGGGGCATATTCCTTTGTCCCCGTCACATGTCCGGGACGGAGGTGACTGTCACGGTCTCTGGAGTGAGCGTGTTCCTCTCTACATCTCCTACCTCCCGGGGTCTCTTCCTTGATGTCTGCAAATCGGAGCCTTTAGCTTATACGGTGTCTCTCGATCTCAATGTCATGCTCTGGGCCTGACTTCTACCTTGGCTGAAATCAGGGCCCAAACCCTTGACTTCTTTTACTTTCTGTCGGCTTCATTTCTAACGCCTTCCTGCCACTCCCGGCCCTGCTACGGAACTTTGTTTCAGGTGTGAATCTCCCACTCGGCACGGAGCTGGGGGCCACAGCGTGAATCAATCTGAAAGCTGATTTCAATACGTGTATTCAATCCACTCACGCTTTTCGACGTGGCCGGTGTGTCTGCTCTCGGCTCGGTCATAGGGTTGCGTCCTGCAGCTACATTTCACTAAGCGGTGTGTCTGCTTTGCTCCTTTCAGAGTTTGTAGTTTCTCTGGGTGTTCAGGAAGGTCCCCATTTTTGCCTCGGGGTTATCCTTCCTCCAACACTTCTTACTATCGAGCTTTCACACCCGCAGGGCGGTAAGAGAGGTTTTCTACTTTCTTCCTATTTCCCTTATTATCTCTATGGACTACTCCCATTTTGTTCGTTTATGTAATTTTCATATCTATTCTTACACATTTATCCCTACCGTTATTTTGGATCTTACCTGTAGAATTAAAAAACATTCAATACTCACTGCCAGTCATACTCAATATTTCTGCTGAATTTCCCCGATTTCATTCGGCTTTCACGTGAATGAAATCCATCCTTACGTGGCCCACGTAATGTATCCGGCGCCCACAGTGGCCCGTTTTTAATACCTCCATTCTCTATACTACAAAAACATTTTTCAGTAATTATCGTATAATGATCGTTATTTCCTCGATGTGGTGCGTGATTTAAAAAAACGATGTTTTAAAATAAATTTCCATTTCGAAGATACAATTCGAAGTCGGTAAAATGTTTCTTGTGTCCATTATTCTGTGATCCATAAAACCAAAAACATTACACCTCGTAGCGTGTGCTGTTTTCTCGTTTATCGTTTCCTGGCCTTTCAGTTTCTAAATCTGTTATTTAGAGGCAGGAATGTGTAGCTAGTCCCACAGAAAGGGCCTGAGCATGAAGGCGGCTTCAACGCCCTACACGGTTACGAACCTACTGACTCTCAAGATGCGCACGTGTGCCCGAGCCCGCCGCTGTCAGGGCACGACGCTGTGCTGGCAGCTCTCCAGATTACCTGCCGTGGAGAACGTGCTGTTTAGTAAAGCACAAGTAATGTAAACGGGCTCACGTGAAGCTTATACGCATTACCGACATGCAACAGTCACAGGAAAAACTGCTTAGAAATTAGACCAACGGAAGGTTTTTTGGGGGGAAGCATTTTTCCAACTGAGATCCTTGGATTGAATGAAATCTGTGCTAATAAAAAGCATAGTGATAATAAAAAGCAAACCGACTTTTAGTCAGTTTGTTCTCCTTTTTAAATAATAACTCCTTACGGCCGGCATCCGGGGCAGCCCACTCTGCCCCCTCTGACATACTGCTAATTCTAGTAGATTCTTTAAATGGGGCCGGTGGGTACAATATGCTTTCGGTTCTTACATCTTTTTTTTTTTTAGGCTTAAGCAATCCTCTAGTTGACCACAGGATTACAAGGACCTTAGTCGGGTTTACAATCTCTTTATTTTTTATGCCCAGCACCAAGGTCTTCCTAGGCTGTCTCCCATCCAAGTATTTTCACCAGGCCCCACCTCGCTTAGCTTCCTCGGTGATCAGACGGATCGGGCTCGCTCATGGTCGTGAGACTTGCTCCCACATCTTTAAACTGCTTTTTTTTTTCTTCTTCCTATAACGTTGGTACTTAAAGGACAGTCGGCTGGCTATAAAATCTTCAGTTCACATTTTCTTGCGTTTCTTGAAAACGTGCCACTGCGTCTTTCACCGACCGTCCCAAAGTCCGATGCCATCCGATTCTCCTTCCTGTGTGACTTGGTCATTCCGCCTGGCAGCCCGGCCGATGTTAACGTACCCTTAAAGTCTGATCTCTCTAGAGCACAAACCCCGAGTCGGCCAATCCCAGGAGGATGGTGGATGGACTAGTTCCACGTACATTCAGATCTCATTTATGTTTCGAGGAAATTTTCTAGAATTGCCCCTTTAATATGCTTTTCCTTCTTGAGTCTCCAACTATAGGAAGGCTGGCTCTTTCCCCAACGACCGCTGTTCTGTCCTTTCTGTCTCTCTGTTTCTATTTTCTTGTTGTTTTTTTTTTTAGTTTCTACCCTTCCTTTCGGTTGTGACTACTATCCCCTTGAGCGCCTTACGACTCACTGTTAATTTCAGAGATGGTTTAGATTGTTCTTCCTCAGTTTACTAAGCTGTCACTTCGCTTCGCTTGCTTATCCATTTCCAGTTTAGTTTTCTAGATCCTTGACTCGGTATTTTCCACAGGCGCGACTGCTCGTTAATTCTATGCCATTCGTGTCCTTCGATTGCTCACCTGGCTTCGTACGCCCGAGTGTTTCGCGGCTCGTTGCTATTCTTCCTTCCTGTGGGAACGGACCCTGTGTGTTTGGATCCCTGTCTCTCTCGGTGGCGCCCCCCAGTGCGGCCGGGCAGGAGCAGGTGCAGAGGGCGGGGAGCGCGCGTGTGGCCCGGCTCAGCCCGGCACGGGGTCTTCTCCGCCGACGCCGACGCGCAGCTTCGTCCGCGGCAGTGGGTCGTCGCTGTCACCCTCCCCATCACCTCCTGCCCTGCTGCGCCCTCTGGGTCTTACTGCTCGGGGCTCTGGTGGTTCACCGAGCGCCTCGCCATCAACGGACGGCTTCTTCCCCTGTGGACTGCGCCTCCAGCGGCACTCGATTTCCAAGGACTGTCCTCTGGTCCCACAGCCTGGGTAGACGGCCGGGCCCTTCACTTCCTCAACTCCCACCCCACGGGGCTCGGACTGCAGGAAGTTTTCGGAAAACTGCGTCCCCGATCGCTGTAGGGTCACGAGGCGTTAGGATGTCGCACGGGGCCAGCAGTGAGGGCTGCAGGATGCTGTAACCGTGACGAGGCGTAGCCCTGGGCCTCGCTCCACGGAGAAAGACAAGAGTGGTTCCAAACTTTTCTCTAAAAGTCGTAGTAGTGACGATAGTGGTGACAGTGACGGTCACAGCAAGAGGTTGGACGCCAGGTGTCGGACTGCCGCCCGTGCGCTCGCGGGTCTTCGGCAGGTCGTGCAGTGCGCGTGGTATGATTCACGTTTTGCAGAACAACGGGAAGGTTTTAATATTCTTCTGCCACATCAAAGAAACCGTGAGAACAGACAAGAGGCCAAGTCGCCCGGTCTGAAAAGCACGTTTCGACTCCTAAGCAGCAAAGAGCTCCAGTGTGCTCCTGAGACACGTGAGCTCACAGAGCAGGGTGACACTCTGCGACCCCGCCTCCCTTCGGAGACACCCCACGGCCCTGGCGGGTGTGACGGCCTCGCGGGGCTCCCGGGGAGCTGCCACCCCGCCTCGGACTCCGGCTCCCACGCCTCGGCGGGAGGAGCCCTGACCCCGGCGGGTCACCCTGCTCCCACGCAGCAGGTGGGGGTCACAGGCCCCTAACGACGGCAGGCACAGGAGGGGGCATGGGCACAGTGTCAGGGGGCCGGTCACTCAGCAAGCAGCCGTAACCGGAGCCCCCGCCCTGGGTCTCAGGCCCCCGACCGCGGGCCGCTCGTGAACCTGCCAGGCTCCCCCGGCCACCGGGACCCAGCGCGCTGGCCCCGCCACCAGAGGCCTGTCCACCCCGAGTGCCCAGAGGTGCCCTGCCCTGGTCCCAGGCAGCGCTGTTCACGGCAGCCACAGGCAGAAACAACTAAGTGTCCATCAATGGGGACAAGGATGGATAAATGTGCTGTGTACACACGAGGCGGTGTCATTCGGCTTTAGAAAGTGAAGGAATTCTCATACGTTACGTGATGAAGGACAAACAGCCCACAATTCCACTGGATGAGGTACCTAGGCGGTCAGATTCGTGGTCACACAGCAAACTGACGGTGGCCGTGGCAGGGGGCGAGGGGGTTTGTTGTTTAATGGGGTCAGAGCGTGAGTGTGACAAGAAAATAGTTGGAGATGTTCACACGACAACGTAAATGTGCTTAACGCGACGGACCGAACACTTAGAAATGGCTAAGACGGTAAACTTCCCGTTACGTGTATTTTGCCACGATTAAGATTTTTAAATTTAAAAAGGCAAGGAAGGGTTAGAGAAGAAACCGCAATCTACAGGAGGCTTAACGAGACACGTCAGCCGCCAGCTCCAGAATGAGGGGACACGGACCGCCGCCTGTCCTCCGCCGCACCGTGTGCAAAACGCAGAATTCACATCTCACTAAGTCAGACTGGTGACGGCTCACGACTCGGGAGATACACAGAAAACCAGCGAACTGCACACTTTAAAGGGATGAGGTATGAGAACTGTATCTCCTTAAAGCCGTTACTATAAAAAATTTTAAAAAAAATTCAAAAGAACTGAAACTCATTAGAATATGTTCTCAGACCAAAACAGAATCGAACTAAAAATCGGTATGTCCAAATACTTGGAATTTAAACTATATACTTCTAAATGATTCATGAGTCAAAGAGAAAATCTAAAAAAAAAAAATTAATGAATAGAAAGAAATTAAACACACACCGAATTTATGGGCTGTAGCTCAAAGAGTGCCGATGAAAATATATAATTCGGTGAGATTGTAGGGCACGAAATCGACACACACAAGTCAGTCGCATTTCTACGTACTGACGAGAAGCAAGTGGAAACCAAAATTTAAAAATGCGATACAACTGACAATAATGAGATACTTATAATTAACTCTAAAAAAACCTGTATAAAATATGTATGATGACAATCATAAAATGCTGACGAAAGCGAGCAAAGAGACCTAAATACTTGGAGAGCTAGAGCACGTCTATGAACAGGATACTCACGGAGCAAAAATGCCAATTCTGCTAATTTGGTCCACAGGGTTAACGAAAGTCCATATCCAAATCTCAGCAAGATTTTTGTTCGTTTTGTTGGTCTGGCTTCTAAACAATAAACATTAATTTCTCACAGTCCCGGAGGCTGGGAAGTCCAAGGTCATGGCGCCAGCTGATCTGGTGTCTGCTGTGGGCTCACTTCCTAGACACTGTCTTTCACCGTAACCTCACGTGGCTGCAGGGGTGAGGGGTCTCTCTGTGGCCTCTACTTTAAGGGCACTAGTCCCACTCAAGACGGACGGTTCTGCCTTCGTGACCTAATCACCTCCCAAAGGACCCACCCCCAACACCAGCACCTTGGGGGTTAGGATTTGAACACGTGAATCGGGGGCTGGGGCGCAAACACTCATGTGCTAGGAGGTACGTGTCTGGCCCTGTTCTAACAGGAGCCCGCTGGAGCCGAGGGTGATCAGAGCACGGCGTGGTCCAACAGAGTTAACGACAGAAATTTAGGAAATTTCTAAATGAGAAGATGATCTTTAAATACCTTCCAGCCCAATTAATCAGAACCGTTTTACAGCAGCAAGCGCCTTGCAGATATAGACGAACGTTCTAAAATTTATCGGAAAAGATAAAAATCCTAGAAGAGCCTGATCTTTTTGAAAAATAAGAATAAAATGGGAGGAACCACTGTCCCCGATACTGAGCTACAGCCATCGAGACGGTCCGGAGTCGGCAGAGGGAGAAACGCGTATATCAATGGAACAGCAGAGACAATGCAGAAAACCCGATTCGCTCTAAACATCTAAAATATGCCCGACTAATTTCTGACAAAGGGGCAGAAGCCGTTCAGTGGGTGACAGGCAGCCTTTTCGATAAACGGTGCCGGAGCATTTGCACGTCCATAGGGGAAAATATGAACTTTGAACGAAGCCCCGCGCATTATTCACAGATTAACTGAAAATGTATCGTGGACTTAAAACGTAAAACCGTAAAACTTCTAGAAAAAAAATCACAGAAGAGAACTTTGAGACCTAAGTTTTGGCAAAGAGTTCTTAGACTTGACACCAAAAGCAGTATCTGTAAAAGGAAAAAGTCGGTGACGAGAGCCAGCGCTGGAGCGCACGCGGAGAAACCGGGTCACTCAGACACCGTCGGGGGCACCAACACTGCAGCCGCTCTGGGAAATGGTCCGGCGAGTCCTTTGCAACCAAAAACAGATTCGCCACGTGACCCAGCGACTGCAGGTGATTGGGCCTTTATACCAGAGAAGTCGAATCTGTTTTCACACAAAAACTGGTACAGGGACGTTCACGGAAGCTTTATCCGTAATAGTGTGAAATTGAAAACTACCCCAATGTCCCTCCATGGGCGAGCGGTTAAACCGTGGTCCGTCCACACCATGGGACACCGCTCAGTGACAAAGAGGAATGAACTACCGACACGCGAAGTGACGTGGATAAAGCTCGAGGGGATGATGCTGCTAAAACCGATCTCGAAAGCGTATGTGTCGCGAGTGTCCTTTTACGTGACATTCGTGAAATAATGTAGACATGGCGGGTGCCAGGGGGTCAGGAAGCAAGATGTCTGTGTGCGTGTGTACACCGAGGGCCAGCAGGACAGTCTTCTGGCGATGGTACAGTTAGATGCCTCGCTCGTGCTGGTAGCTACAGGAAGCCGCACAGGAGTGCGCACGACTCCACACGCATGTGCGCACGTGCACGCACACACACTAGTGCACGCACCGGTGATGACACCTGAACGAGTCCTCTTGGTTACACGACGGCCATCTGCTGGCCGTGGTGCTCGTGGTGGTTGTGTGAGACGCTGTCACTGGGGGGGAGGGGGGCAGGCGACAGGCGTGGGGCCTTCCTGACATTTCTTTACACCTTCCCGTGGATCTGAAATCATTTCGAAATGAAGAGACTCCATCAACCCACCCCCAAAATATGGCATCGGTGAGGACAATGCTTCTTTCAGCTTTGTACTCTGAAACAAGCCTATTCGGCCACATTATGTTGTCAATGAGACTCGGGTCACAGCCGGACCCTGTGAAGTGGCCCGTGGCAGGCTTTCTGCGGGAAACAGAGAGACGGACCTGAGTTCAAACGCTGGCTCTGCCGCCGCTGGCTGTGTGGCTCTGAGCACGTGTCCGGAGGGCCGTCGCCAGCCTCCACTTCCGCGCCCGTCAGACGACCCTGGGAGAACTGAGCGACGTGTCCCCGGCAGGCCCCGAGCCGTGCGCTGGGCACGGGGGAGCACGGTGCCTCTGCGCCTTCCCCGGCCAGCTGGCGCCGTGTCGTGTCTCCTGTCACCTGAGTGACAGGAGCGTCTCTGGCAAAACGGGACCCTGCTCTCCGGATTCTGAAAGGACCTTTCGTCGAAAATGCCACATCGGGCCACACCACACACACGAAACCAGAATTAGAAAAATGTTTCTAAAAATATGACAACCGCTGAGGAACTGTCCTCGGGCCCGGTCACTGAGGACTTCGTCCTCTGCCCTTCAGCTGTCAGCTTCCCCAGTACCCACCGCCCGCCCCACAACCCGCCCGCTCAACCCCGATGCCA
>NW_024354501.1:1774900-1810775 GCF_902729225.1 Pteropus medius | reverse complement strand
GTCATCGTGTATGCAAAACCGTTGTGTCTGCGTGTGTGCAAAGCCATTGTGTGTGTGCATACGTGTGTAGAAAGTTCTCATGTGTGTGCACGCACACGTGTGTGCAAAGCCCTTGTGCTGCCCAGGGAGTGGTTAAAGCCCCGTCTTAAAGAAGCCTCTGTAATCGCTCGAGTCCCCTGAGTCTGGGGCGATCGCGCGGAGGACGCGCAGGGCCACGCGCCTCACAGGCGGCCGGGGGCGGGATGGAAAGCGCCACCACCTCACTGGAACCGGCGCGGGGGCTGCCGAGGAGACCGGGAAGGCGCCCGAGAGTCTGCGGGACCACGGTGAAGACACGCCCGCCACAGGCAGCACGGCTGAGCTCCACCGCTAACGACGAGAAGGTGCGAAACCTGTCGCGTGTGCCCCAGTCCCGGAGTTCGTGACGACAGTTAAGGCCACAAGAGCCGGCGGTCCCCCGGGACGGCCCTAACACCTCCGCGCTGCTCAGCGACGTCAGAGCCACGTGTTCCCCTGAACTGTCCCCTGGGGTCACCACATCGGGGAGCAGCGAGGGGCTCGTTATGGAATCGTTCCAGGCGATAAGCCGAAAAGGAATGATAGAAGTAGAATATCATTTCATTTGAAAATATCTTTAAAAATGCACTGACTCTGGGATCCACCCCCGATGAAACCCAAATCCCCAAGAACAGGACCCAGGCATCTGTGCTTCGAAAACGCTCTCCGGGCGGCCGGGACGTGCGGCCACAGCTGAGAGTCACTGGAGGGTGGGGTGGGCGCCTCCGTCCGTCGTGACCCGTCACCCCGACAACCTCGCCCACCCTCCTCCACCTCGGTTCTCCCGCCCTCGCCCCCAGCACCGCGGCCGCCTCTCCTCACCCACAGGCGCGTTGTGACTCCTTCACGTGCAGCTCGGGGTCTGCTTCCTCCAGGAAGGCCTCCTCGATTTCCCGCTGAGCTGAGCGTCTTTTGCAGCTTCACCCAGGTGTGATTTACACACCACGCAATTCGGCCACGAAAGGCGGTGACGATGTTCGGCGAACGTGCTCAGTGGCTCGGCCATCACCCGACGGTTTCAGAGCAGCCCCCTCGCCTCCAACGCGCCCCGTGCCCGTTTGCGGCCGATGCGCCCACGTGCCCGGGCCCGGGCGACCCTCCCTGTCACGAGGCCTTTCCCGGAAGCCGCGTTAACGGAACCGCGCGATACGCACGCAGTCTCTGTGTCTGGCGTCTTTCGCTCAGCGAAGCGTTTCTGCGTGAACGGGGTATTTTTAAACGTACATGAAGATCTGGCATTTACAGGAACGCTGGCTGAACCCGTCTGCAGGCGAATGAGTCACTTCTCGGTGTGGCTCCTCGCCCCCGCTTCTCCCGTGTGGCGACGCCTGGCTCCCCCCGGGGCTGGCTTTCTCACTGAGGCCCGGTCCACGTGGCGGGCTTGTCCCGACGGGGGCGACGCCGCCCGGGCCGCCCCGTTCGCCCGTGTCCGTCCATGTGCAAGAGCCGCCCCCCTGACGCCCGAAGCCTTGGTGCCAGCACGTTGAGCCGAGGGCCCCGAGGTTCCTGCACCCCCCACGCTGCTGGAGACTCGGCTGCGCTCCGTCCCGGCCACGGCTCCTAAGGAACACGGGCGTCGTGCGGTAATGGATTCAGAGTGGGACTAGGCACGTCTCCTTGTCGACGTCTCCGGTCCCCGCAGACGCCGAGCCTCACGGGCGCAGGCGCTGTCCCCGACCGGCCACCCACGCCCCGAGCTGCTGGCCCCGCACAGTCCTGCTGTGTGAGTCGCTTAGGGAGGCCTTAGCGAAGTGTCACGGCCTGGGCGGCTCAAATGACAGAATGTATTCTCTCCCAATTCTGGAGGCTGGAAGTCCAAGTTCGAGGTGTTGGCGGGGCTGGTCTCTTCTGAGGCCTCCCTCCTTGGCAGGGAGACGCCACCTTCCCGTGTCTTCATACCGTCGTCCCCACGCATGCCTGTGTCCTAATCCTGTTCTCACAGCGACAGCACTCCTGTTGGACTGGAGCCCACCCCAAGGCCCCTGTTTTAACTTCACTGCCCCTTCGAAGACCCCTCTCCACACACAGTCCCATTTGGAGGTCGTGGGGGTCAGGACTTCAACATATGAATTTGGGGGGCTGACACGACCCAGCCCATGGGGGGGACTGGTGACGTAATTCTCTCCGATTTTGTGGGCATTGGAAAACTTCTATAATGAGAAGTTAAAGCTATGACAGAAAGATCTGTTTCATGAATAGTGACCGAATGACCAAGATGCCACCAAAAATGGCTACGGCCGAGCAGCGGGGTCTCGGAAACGTGCTGACGTGCAAATGGCACTTCTGCACTCAAAAATAGCTCCCTCCTGCTCTGGACGTGCTCTGAGGTCTACAGGGTTTGGGGTGTCTCCTAAAACTTAACTCGGCCCCGGGTTTGCTAAGCACGGAAAAACGGAAGCCACGTGCTGCCGGCAGCTGCTGCCAGCCCCACCTGGCGCGGGCCGCGGGCGGCCACAAGCCAGAGCTGCGAGCTCCCGGCACGATGGCACTGCCGACAGCTGGTCGCACCCTCGGCAGCCTCGAAACCGTCCTGCGTGATCTCAGGGGTTCGGCGCCACGCGGTGCGGAGAAGCTGACGGAGTCACCCCAAGCGCCGGGTCCATCTCAACCCAGCTTCGCATCTTGACACTTTCCAGCCCCCTCCCGGGTGAGTCAGGACCGGGCGGGCCGACGCCGAAGCCCAGGCCGCAGCTCAGTCCCTGTCTCTGCCTTGCTCACTCAAAGTCCACTGCGGGCGGCTACTCCCCAGGGCCACGGTCAGCCACTCGGACGCTGTGGCTCTGCCTTCTGCACGTGCGCGTCCGAGAGAGCAGGGAGGGAGCATGGGGGTCTCTTAAAGCGTCTACTGACACGTCGCTGCTGCTCACGGGCCCAAGCAAGTCACTCCGAGGACGTGGAGAAGCACAGTCCTCCCATCAGCCCGGGAGGCCGCTCCCGCAAAGACACCACGTCCCCAGACGTGGCCTTCACACGCTCCCCACCTGCCTCGGCTCCTCTGACTTCTACCCAGTAAGCGGGGGAAACGTGGTGGGCTTAGTGCAGACAGGCCACGTGTCCCAGACTGGGACAGCATCCTGGACACACGCGCCCCACGGACGCCACCAGAGCGGCTTGTAGGAGGCTTGATCTGCAGGTGCCAGCGGGCGGCGTGACCACCAGTCCAAACCTCCCCGCCACAGAACTGCTCCAAAGGACAGTGCCCCACGTCGGCAGAGACGCTGTGCACCCCCGATCCAGGGAGACGCAAATCGAGGCCGCACCGAGACGTCGCCCACTCCCACTAGGACGGCTACGACCGAAGGAACCCAGAAATCCGCACGTGTTGGCGAAGATGCGGAGACACGGCAGTGCCCTGCCCGTGGGAACGTCACCCGGTGTGGCCCGTGAAAACGGCATGGCGGCTCCTCGAAGAATTACAGACAGAACCAGCATGGGACCCAACGATGCCACTTCCGAGTACGCGATCAAAAGGCACTCGAAGAGAGACGCACCCACAGACAGGAAGCAGAACGCGGGCTGGGGGCGGCGGGGGGCCGTTTTGAACGGGGACAGAGCTCCGGCTTCGCAAGATGAAGACCGTTCTGAAGATGGGTGGTGGGGAGGGGGGCACGAGCATGAGGATGCACGGGTGCCACCAAACGCTGCGCGCGGAAGCGGTTGAAACGGCCGATTTCTGTGCATTTTATTGCGACGATCTGAATGTTCGTGTCCCCCAGATGACGAGTGCTGAAACCCCAATGCGCAGTGCGAGGGTGTTAGTAGGTGGGATCTCTGGCAGGTGACTAGGTCATGAGCGCTGAACCCTTGCGAATGGAATCTGGGTCCTTATACAGGGGACCCCGAGAGCCCCCCCACTTCCAGCACGAGGACACAGCGACCACTAGGAAGCCGTCAGTAAACTGCACCTTCCGGCACCAAGATCCCGGACGTCCGGCCACCAGAACCGTGCGGGATCCACGTGAGCTGCTTATCAGTCACCCCGCCAAACGGACGGAGACAGACCACGATTTCTAAAGATGGGGAAGTGTTTTTATTATCCGGTGGCTCCCGTGACCCGCTGGATAAAATCTAAATCTCTTATACTGTGATTTAAAACCATCCCCAAATCTGGACGTGTCCTGCCACCACTTATGTCCCCTGACACCCTCCCCCCCGGGGAGCCCCGCCCCTTTCCGCATGGAGTCCCTGGGGCCCCACCGCCCTCCTGTCCTCCCTTCATGCATCTGAACCCACAGCTCTCCGACGCTCTGAAGCACCGTGATCGTGGTGATCATGGCTGTGCACCGCGCCCCTCCCTCCCGCGTGGCATTAAGTCCCCAGAGGGCGGGGAGAGCTCTGCCAGGACCTGTGTCATCCTAGCACCTCACGTGCTGCCCCGAGCAGGTAACCAAACCCTATTAACTCCTGGTTGCTAAGGGCAACCGGCCTGATGATAAAAGGCTGGAAACCCAAAGGCGCGGACCAGAGCCGCCCGACCGAGACGCACGCGGAGCCCTGCGCCGGGCTGACGTGCGGGCTGAGCCCCGGCCGGCGAGCGGCCCGCGCCCTGCACCTCTCACGGCTCCGGGCTGGTCCACGGCCTGGAGCAGCAAGTAGCTGGAAAACAGACCAACCCGACACCCAGGGCCGGTTCCGACCCAAGCACACCTACTGGAATGGGACTGTGGCCTTGCCCAAGCCCGCTGCCCTGCCCCGGGGTGCCACTTGGAGCTGGCCCTGAGTTCTGCAAAGGCCTCCCTCGGCACCTGGGTGGTGCTTGGGTGACACCCTTTCTAATTTAAATCACTCGAAAGCTCCTGCAGATGGAACCAGCCTTTTAATTTAACTTCGTTGTTATCTACATTAAATCCTCGACTATAAAATCAGCTTCTTAGACCCTCTCAATTACCCAGGAGAAATCGTCCCACAAAAGATGCATTTCCGTGAATCGAGCAAGTGGGCAACTATAATAAAATTTCTTTAATGGAACCGATATTCCTTCTGGGGTAATTTAAATAAGCCACGACGGCACAATCGTTAACATTAATTATAAGAGCCTAAAAAAGCCACAGGACGGGAACCAGAAGGCAGGGCTGTACCCTGGCGCGCTGGCAAGTTCAGTGTGACCTTGGCGAGGCCCACGGCCCCCGTGGCTCAGGTGTATCTCATCTGTAAGGCGACAGGTACGGTGGAGAGAGCCACATTCACAGACCGCTGGGGACCCACAGGCAGAGCACGAAGGTCCCCACAACCAGGATTTAGAAACGAAGCAGCACACTCTGCAGAAGGCGTCACCTCTAAGGAGCGCGAGCGTCGGTTCCTGACACTTGTTAGAGACCCGCCAAGGGCACACGTCCCAGCTGGCGAGTGAATGACGTGTATTTTTGACTGTGGTTTACAACTGAAAGGTCTGGAAGAGACCTCTGATTTCTAGGTTGTAGTCAGTGTGACGAACACAGATAGGTGGTGTCGGGATGGCCCCAGGTACCGAGTCAACCATGGGTGGCAGGCCTGGAGGGCGGGGTGGCTGTGCCTCTGTCTGGCTCTCTCTGCAGGAAACCAGGCCCGCCCGTCGGTGGCCACGTGCACGGAGGGACCCTCCTGGGTGGAAACTCACAGAGACCAGGCGGCCGAGTCGTAGACAGCTCCTGAGGACACTGAAGCAGACGGGGCAAGAAGCGACCTGACTTCGCTCCGGCGGGGGGGCCAGGGCGAAGGCCCCGACTGCAGACCCGGAGGAGGCCCTCGCTCTGAGGGTGACCGTCACCGCACCAGTCGGCGGAATCGCGGGCCCTCCGTCCAGCCCCGCCCCACACCGGACACGTCGGGTGACGCGTGAATTCGGCCGTGGCAGGTCGCCAGGGCGCAGGTGTCCCGTGGAGGGCGGCACACCTGAACGCGGCCATCGCAACACGGCCCGAGACGCCGCCCGTCCTGCCCGAGCCCACGCGGACGGGGGAGGAGACAGGAAGCTCTGGCGTCCTAGCCGACCCCCCCCCCGGCGACAACGCCCCTCCTGCTCTTCCTGCCCTGCAGGACAGCGTGTGCTGTGAAGCCCAGGACGACCGTGAGGCCACGCCAGGCCGCAGAGCCTCAGCGTCGCAGGCGGGCGCACTGGCCTCACGGCTGTGCCCGACACGGCCCACCCACTGGTCTGTCACAGGCCCGCTCTCTGCGGGTCGGGGTGGGGGTGTCCTGCTCCACAGCTGTCCCCACACTCTCACTTCTAAACTGTCCTTGGGAGAATGCTGACCTCAGCCTGAGGCAGGGCCCAGGCCCACCCCCGACGCCCTGCCCGGCTCACTGGGCTTCGGACCCCAGACAGCATCTCTGCCCAGGCCGGGGCCAGGGAAGACACCAGAAGCAGCCAGCAGGTCCTGCTTGCAGAGGGTCCGAGGGGCTCCCTTCGCCCTGAGCTGCCCCTGCCCAGCTGCTCTGCGGGATGGGGTTGGGGGGGCGGTGGACAGCACGGACTGCCCCGGGACTGACAGCTGGGCGGCGGCGAGGCCCCTGAGGACACTGCCCTGGGCCAGCAGGCCCCAGTGCACGTTGGTCAAGCGGCTGCCCAGTGGCTGGCAAGCACCCACATCCTGTGCATGAGCAGGGAGAGCCCTCTGAGCCCCTCTAGGGTGACCCCGGGGAGGGCCGCCCTCAGATGTTAAACCCCTCTTCAGTGGGCGGTGCCCCCAGCACCCCCACAAGCTCCAGTGTAGCGTGTGTGCTCACACGGGGTGCAGAAGCCGGCAGCCCGTGCTCCGGGCTGCGCAGGGGCACCAGGAGCTCCAGGTGTGGGAACGCCCAGGAGTCTGAGGCCCCACGGCCAGCTCCGATTCCGGAGCCTGTGGCACCGCGGTGATGTCCCCGTTCCCACAGACGCCTCGCCAGAAGCAGAGACCGACTGACACCCGCTCAGGCAGTGCCCTGGCCACTAGGTGGCCTTTGCTCCCTAGGACCTGGCCGAGCAGATTGGGGAAGGAGGGCTGCATGTCATGCGAAGGGGTTTCACCTGCGGCCCCACCAGAGCCTGGCCGGGTGGATGGGGCGCCTGCTGTCCGGGGCGCCCGCTTTCCCGGACGCCCTCTCCACTGGGGCTGAGGCTCACCCCTGGGGACCTATCCACTCTGACATCTGTGCATTTCCATGTAACTTCCCAAAATATTACTCTGCAATTATTTCCAGTGACTTAAGTGGGATCCCCAAGTACATACAATTAAGACTAAAATTGTAATTTTAAATGACTGCTAATTTGAATAAACATAAAGCTTCCCATCTCCGAGCCAATGCAGAGAACAATTTCCTAGTTAACCCTAGAGGCCACCGAACCCCTGGAAACGAGCACTCTGGACCCTCACTGAGACGAACAGCTCCTGAAATGCTAGAACCCCCCGCCACATTCTGGAAAGGGTCATTTTCCAGCTTCGCAGAATGGCAGTGTTTCTCCGGTCACGTCCAGAAGGAGCAGCGCTGCCTGGCTGAGTGTGGCGATAATTTGGACCCACGGCACCGGCCCAAGGACCCAGTGGACAGGGGGCAACGAGGCAAGGCCGCCCCTCGTCAGCCTGCTCCACTGGACGGAGGCACCCCCTCCGACACACGGCGGCCTTTAGCCAGCCGCCCCCCTGCAACCGCCCATTCTGGGTCTCCTTAAAAGTCCAGGAGCCCCAGAATGACCGCCATGAGGCTGGCTGTCCCGGGAAGCCAGGACGAGGGACAGGACGTCCAGCGTGACCCGTCCTGCTGCCCGAGAACTGGCAGGAAAGGCAGGCACACCAGATCATTCTCCGACTGACACCCCACCGCACCCCACTCCAGTCTTCCCCATGTCCCGGCCCACACGAGAAGGGGCTTTCATTGAATGGCCGTGACCCATCAGGAGGGGCGGGTGGCTCCGTCTGACCCCCGGAGCAGGGCTTCTGGACCCCTCGGACAGCTGCCTGAGTCCCCAGGGCCGGGGGGCTGGAGCCGGGTCTCGTGAGAATCCACAGGCAGGAGGCCAAGGCCAAGGCCAAGGCCACAGTCTGCCCTGAAAAGGAGGAAGGAGAGTTTCCCGGTGGGAGGGGGATGTCAGTCGGTGGAGGACGCCCAAGGGGCCCAGGGGGACACGACTCCAGGGACAGATGGCACCGTCACGGGCACGTCCCGCGGGTCATGGACATGAGTTGCAAGTTGCCAAAGGAGCGACTTGGCCTGAGAGACCCACAAAGCTGGCCCTCGAGGGTGCGGCTGAGATGCGACACCTGCTGGACCCTGAGTGGTCGGGCCGCCCCCTTCCCAGACACCCCATCCCCCGGGGCCCAAGCTGGGCCAGCACGGACAGAGGCACGAGGAGCGGACACGCACAGCCCTCCCCGCCCTGCCAGCTGCCGAGACGGGGCGGGCTCCGGCCGTCGTACGAGCACTTGTTCTTACTGCTGAAATGAGGCTGTTCCCAGGACTGAGGGTAACCGGAGAACATTCTGGCGCCTGAGAACCACGAGAGCTGCAGGAGCCGCCTGGAGGCAGCTTCGGAGAGACGGCGGGGGTGACGATAAAGCCATTTCTCACCGGTCCCTCACTCGGCCCAGGTGACTCAATGTCGTGGGCACAGTGCCACCGGCCGTGATGTCTCGGGGACACCAGCGCGGCCACACGGCGGGTACGAGACACGGCACACCCTTCTCCAGTCGGGTCCGGCCTGGTGTCCTCCAGCCCCACAGCACAGGGGCCACACGCACCCTGTGCTTTCTGTTCAGCGTGTGGCCCAAACTCGGTTTAGAGCCACAGACAACGCGGTCCACACCCGCCCGCTGGCGGGACGCACGGTCTGCCCCAGACTCGGGAGCTGCGCGTTCAGTCCCACGCTCGGTGGTCAGCGCCACCAGCTGGACGCCAGCCTGTGCCAACCTCACAGCCTCCGGAGGGCAGACAGTGACAGCTGGCGGCTCCCCACGCGCCCCCGCAGCGGCGGGCCCACGACGCACGCCCGCCCGCCAGCCCGCCACCACCCCGGGCTGGCGACACGGGGCCGTGGCCTCGGACAGGCGCAGGGGACACGACCGCGGGGCTTCCGTGTCAACCGGCCTGTCCGCCTCGCTCCTAACGGCTCCTCGCACAGATGCGGGCGGGCCGCTGTCACCCCGTAAGGAAACCGAGTGCCAAGAATGCTTCGATGCGGGCAGAGGCAACTCCACGCTCGGTGCGGGGGCGGCCGTGCCACGCGTCCCCACGCGCGAGCTGCGGTCTCCGGGAATACGCATCCGCCCCCCTCCTTGATGCAATGAGGGAAATAATATTTGTTAAACTTGTCATTAAGAGCAGAACAGATGGCGACGGTTTAAAAACCTGTTCCCGAGAAGCGGTGTCAGAGCGGGATCGCCGAGTAGGCGAGGAGGACGGGGCTGACTCTGTTCTCCGCGGGCACAAGGCCCCCTGTCGCAATCCAGAAGCAAAGCGCCGGGCACGCAGGGAACGGGGTGGGGACGAAGGTCCGTCCCCAGTAAGAGGACACGACGGGTGGCAATTCAGGAGCGACCGCGGGAAAGGCCACCTGCCGCCCACCCAGCCAGACGCCCCGCACCGGGAGAGGCGAGCGGCCGTGGTCCCGCGTTTCGAGCGGGGGCTGCGGGCTGGTCCCCCGCTCCAGTGAGGACATCTGGGAACCTCCCACTCACAGTCCCGCCCGTCTGTGCTTCAATATCACCGAAACCACAGTGAAAACCTACACGGTGGCAGCCGGGTGGCTCGGCCCCGTGACCCACCGCCTCGGTTTACCCGTTCGGAACGTGCCCGGCACTCTTCGGGGTGAGGGGACGAGGGGGAGCAGACCGGCGAAGGCCCAGTGCCTCGGAGGGATGACAGGCATCAAGAAGAGGACGTAACCCCAGGGGGTGATGGACCCCGGGGGGCGACGAGGCGCGGGGCCATCGGAGCAGAGGAAGCGCTGGGTTTCGGCGCCAACGTGTAAGGAGCTTGGAGGCCACCGCGCCCGTCCTCGCCAGAAGAAGCAGCTGGACAAACTGAAAATCAATGACTTTTCAATGAGCTGAGTTTGCAGACTGTCCCCAGCCCCGGAATCTGAAGGGCCAGGAAACGTCTGCCCTTGGCCGTGGCAGAGGGAGGGAACGTAACCACTGTGACGACGCACGCCCGGAGCCTTGTCCACAACGAAGACCCCTGTCTAGGGGAGGGCTTGACCAGAGCCTCGTCCCCGAGCTCCGGGAAGGCCACCCCTCCCACTGAACCCCTCGCACCTTCCTGTCTCAAGAAGGGGGTTGGAGAGGCTGTACGAGAAGAAACCCTTGTGGACGTCACGGCCTGGGAACACAGACCCACCGAAAGACAGGGATGTCACCAGGGGACTGTGGGATGCTTCCCCTCCCCCACGCCAGCCCCCTCCCCAGCCCGGCTCCAGCGGCCAGGAGAGCTGCAGCCGGGAGAGCTGGAAGATGCAGACTCTGACGAGGAGGGCCGAGGGGAGCCCCAAGCCAGGGAAGAGGCAGAACCAAGGACAGCGGAGGAGTCTGAAGTCTCTGTGGCGCCTCCAGCGACACCACACTGACACGCAGCACACCTGCTAATGAGATGTACATAAATCCTCGCGGTCAAGGCTTATGACCTCAGTTCCTATTTTCCAGTATAACGTGCCTGGCTTTCAACAACAACTCTTATACAGCATGTTGAAGGCAAATTACAAAATAAGTAAAATTAAAAACAACAACAACAACAACAACACATTCTTAAGAGAAAAAGCAAGCACCATAACCAGACTCGGAAGTGACACAGATTTCGGAATGATCAGAATGAATTTAAAACTCCTAGAATTAATACGTTAAGGGCTACAACGAGAAAAATGGAAGACGTGCAAGAACAGATTAGTAATATAAACGGAGAGATGAAAACTCTAAAGCATCAAAAAGAGATCTTAGAAATTAAAAAGAAAAAAGACTTGTGACAGAAATGAAAAATGCACATCAGCGGACTGAACACGGCTGAGGAGGAAAGCAGTGAGCCCGAAGGCATTCCGGTGGCGACGTCCCCAAATGGAATGCCCGGGAAAAAAGACTAAGGGGGCGGAGGGGAGGGGACAAGCATTCAGGAACTGCCGGACGATCTCAAGGACGGAGCACGCGTGTCATCGGAACACCAAAAGGCACAAGAGAGGGGATGGAGAAAACACATATTTGAGGCGATAAATGGCCAACGTGTTTCCAAAATTAATGACAGTCACGAAACCACAGATCCAAAAAGCTCCAAAAACACTATACACAATAAATGCTAAACACGTTTTTAAAGTTAAAAACGCTACATATCATACTCGAACTGCAGGAAACCGAAAAGAAAATCATGAAAGAAACCAGAAGAGAGGGAAACGTTTTTTCTATAGAGGCACAGAAAAGAATTTTCTGGAGACTTCAGAAAAGAATTTTATAACGAAAAGAATGTCAGCAGACTTCTCCCCCCAAAAAAACATGTAAGCAAGAAGACGGTAGAAGAAAATCTTTCAGGTTTGAAAAGAGAAAAACGTCAACCTAGAATTGTATCCCCAGCAAAATGATCCCTCAAAAGTGAAGGAGAAATACTTTCTCAGACAAAAACTCAGGGAATGCGTCACCAGCAGACACGGCCTGAAAGAAATGTTAAAAGTATTTTCTCCATGCAGAAGGTTGGAAACTTGAATCTTCATAAAGGAAGAAAGTCCAGGAAGGAATAAATGAAGGTAAAACAAAATCTTTTATTTTTCTGACTTTCGTTTGGTCTAAAAAAATAATTGTTTATTTAAAGCAACAATAGGAACGATGCGTTTTGCTGTCACAGCTTACGGACAAGTGGGACGCATGCCAGCATTGTCACGGGGACAGGAGGGGAGAGTCGGGACTACTCTGTCTTAAGGTACTGGCACTAAATGAGAAGAAGCACAGTCGGTGTTATTGGAGTCTTTTAAAACGTATAATTTAAACTCTTAGGTGAAAAAATTTTAAAAGAGGTATAAATGACAAGCCGAGAGGAGATAGATAATGACATAAGATACTCAGTGAAAACCAGAGACGCGAGAAAAAGAAGCTCGTGGCAAGAATAAGGGACGGTTAGTTAAAGTCTGATACTAAGCTAACTACACGATTCAGTATCCCCCCCGTCTACAGGGTTCTGTGCCGACTCCCGGAGGACGCACGAAACCACGCGGTGTCCCAAACTCGGTATGAACTAAATTTCCCCTGTGATTACGTTTCATTTATAAACGAGACACCGTAAGAATAACGGGAAAAACGAGAATGACCAGTAATAAAACGGAACAAGGTTAACAACGTATCGTAATAGAACTTACGAGAACGCGGCACTGTTAGGTAAAACGGGGATTACCCGAACGTGACCACTGCAGTGGTAGGAGTCGCCCTCCTCAGAGGTGGCTGCTAAGTGACTAGCGGCGGGAGCAGCCAGGGCGCGGGCGCACTGGACCAAGGATGAGTCGCGCCCCGGGGCGGGAAGGAGCAGGTGGCGGGAGAGTTCATCGCTCTGCTCGGAGCAGTGAGCAACAGAGAACGTGTGGACTGTGGATTTCTGGAATGTTCCATTTCATACATTCAGACCACAGTTGACCACAGGTCACCGAAATCACAGAAAGTGAAACCGAATAAGCGGGGGACGGACCACGGTCACCATCTTCAATGCGAAGGGTCTAAAGAAACCGATTAAAAGGCAGGTCGTTGGAGTGGATGAAACCACAAGACCCAGCTACACGCTCTCCACAAGAAACCCATTTTCCATAGGAAGACTCTGACGGGTTCAAAATGAAGCCATGGAGAAGGATGTTAGGGTCCCAGTGCTGATTTCGGACAAAGCGGACTTTAGAACAGGAGTATCATCATGGAGAAAGAGGGGGCGTGGGTGGCGTGAGACGCAGCTCAGTTCGATTCTCGGGGAAGAGATCGCGGCCACGCCCCTGACAGGACTGTGGAAACACACAAGGCCAAAGTGACGGGAGGGAGGAGGGACAGACGGGGCCACCGTCGTGACCGGCGACGTGCACATCCCTGTGGCAACCGCCAGAACGAGCAGGCAGAAAACCAGCCAGCAGAGTTCACGCGATCGGCACTACCGATCAACAGGATCTAAGTGACATCTGCAGAACATTCCAGCTCACGAGAGCGAAATACACATTCTTCTCAAGCGAGCTTGTGTGGAACATTCGCCACGTGTCTTAGTCCATTCGGGCTCTTTCTTATAACGAAATACCACGGTCTGGGGGGCTTCTTCTCACAGCTCTGGGGGCCGGGCGGCCCCAGAGATCAGGGTGCCAGCACGGTCGGGTGAGGCCCTCGGCAGGTCTAGACTTCTCACTGTGTCCTCACATGGCAGAAGGGACAAGGGATGAGGGGGCTCTGTGGGGCCACTTAGACAAGGCAGGCACCAGTCCCATGAGGGCTTGGCCTGGTCACCTCCCAAAGGCTCCTGATCCCATCACCTTGGGGGTTGCGATTTCAGCGCATGAATTGGGGACACAAACATTCAGACTACAGCACCACGACAGACCGTGTGAGGGGGCAGAAAGCTGCCTTAACAAGTCTTTAAGAAACGGAGATCCTACAAAGTATTTGCCAGACCAGAATGGAATGAAACTAAAATCAGCAACAGGAAGTAAGTGAAATCCCCAATTGCGTTTTGATTTGGAAATCAAATGAAAATGATAATACCGTTTGTCAAAATGTAGCAAAAGCAGCGGCTACGGGGAAATTTATAGCATTAAATGTACATGAGAAGGAGAAAGAGCTAAAATCCGTAACCTAGGAAATAAAACGAAGAACGATTTAAGCCTAAAGCAAGCAGAAGAAATATAGTAAAAATTAGGGCATAAATCGATGTAACTGAAAACTGGAAAATAACAGAGAAAAACAACAAACTAAAAATTTGTGGGGTTTTTTTGTTGTTGTTGTTTTTGTTTTTTTGGCTAAGCTAACCAAGAAAAAGGAGACACAGATTACCCACGGATGTCAAAAGAATAATAAAGGAATGCTGCAAACAACTCTGTGCCCCCAAATTTGATAATTTAGATAAAATGGACCAATTTCTTAAAAGATGTACACTACCGAACTCACACGAGGAGAAAAAGACACGTTAAATAGCTGCGTGGATTAAATCGATAATTAACGACCTCTTAAAAAGAAATCACCAGGCCCAGATGGCTTCTCACGAATTCTGCCAAACGTTTAAAGAAATGATACCCATTCTTTAACTTCTGTTCCAGAAATGAGAAGAGGAAGGAGCATTTCTTATGTCATTCTATGAAGCCAGTATTATCCTTATGTCAAAACCAAAGACATCCCAAGAAAAAAAAAAACCATCGATCCATCTCTCTCATAAGCACTTCAAATACTTTACAAAATACTAGCAAATAGAATCCGACAGTGTATAAGAAGAATTAGACGTCACCACCAAATGGGATTTATTTCAGGGGTGAGATGCTGGGTCGACATGAGAGAAATCGATCCGTGTAATCCACCATGGAACAGACTAAAAGAAGAAAAATCGTATCCATTGATGCAGAAAAATCATTTGATAAAATCTAACACCCACTCCTGCTCAAACACTCACCAAGTCAGGAATAGAGAAGACCCTTAGCTTGATAAAAAAAAAAAATCTACAAAACCCACAGCTGTTAGAGAAATGCAAATCCAAAGCACAATAAGATGCCACCTCACAGCCACAGGACCGGCCATGACGTCTTTAAAACAGAAAGAAAGGACGAGAGCTGGCGAGGACGAGGGCCGCGGGAGGCCCCCCGCACGCCGGCGCGGGTGCGCGTGCTGCCGCGGTGCGGGAAACGCGGGGCGGCCGCTCAGAAATGACCGCGCGGCCCAGCAATTCCGCTCCCGGGTGTCGACAGCGAGGACGTGAAATCGGGCGTTCGAGCACATCCTTGTACACGCGCACTCGTAACAGCTTTGTCCACGGTGACCAGAAGACAGAAACCACCCAGACGGACACGCCAGAAGTGTGCAGAATACGGCGGAATAGTATGCAGCCCGGCAAAAGGATGCAGCGCCCGCTCGTCCCAGCGCGGTGGACCTCGTGCTCATCATCCTCGTCAACACCGCCGGACACGAGCGGTCACGCGGCGCACGATTTCTGGTTTGCAGGAAAGATCCAGACCAGGGAACTCCACAGAGAGGGAAAGCAGAGTGAGGGGTGCCAAGGGGTGCGGGGGGGGGGAGTGCCTGCGGGGTCAAGGGCGAGCGGCCTGGGGTGCAGAGCTGCTGTCGCCAGGTCCTGCCTGGCCCTGCTGGCCCCGCTGCCTGGACGCCCAGGGCCATCGGCACGTGGCGGAAAGGGCGTCACTCATGGAGGCGACTCGATGGCACTGGAGGACCAGAGTGGCAGAGAGGGACGTGGCGGGTCTGAACGGAGCGAGGGGCAGGGTCACGTCTGCTGGGTGGCCCTCTGTCCCCTGGGTAGGCCCTGTAGTGCTCCTAGTCTTTCTCCTTAAAACAAAGGTGACTTTGTAAAAACAGAAAGTGGCATGGCAGCGTTGGAGCCATCGTGAGAAGAGAATGAGGACGTCGCTGGCCCGCCAGCTCCCGCTCGGCGCGGAGGAGGCCGCCACGGGCCCTACTCACTCAGAGTCTCGGGGCCCCAGAGGACGCTGGGCCATGCGCGGGACGCTGCTGGCCTCGGTGGCGGGCTCGTGCACACAGGGTTCGGCAACGCGGGGATCCCCCGGAGGCTGGAACGGAAGAGAGACAAACGGGGCGTCACTGGGGCGCACACGCCAACGCTCCCTGACGACGGCTCACACCCCGAAACACGGCGGGACAGACGGCTCCCTGCGCCGCGCCCTCAGAGGCAGCTCGGGGCCCAGGCTCCGCGGGCCCCCAACACGCCGGGATCGGAGTCCCAAGCCGCCGTGGGCCTCCCCGCGTGTTCCGGGGCCAGCAGCACAGACGGGGGAGGACGCGGCGAGGCCCGGGCGCGGGACGCGGGGCGCGGGACGCGCGTCTCAAACCCCGCCGGAGGTGACACAGCCCGCGCCGCTGATGCCGCAGGATCCCCTCGCTCCGACGGGAAACGCAGTGGCCTTCGAGGTTTGTCCCCGGCCTGCTCTTCCAAAGCAGCGATGGGCTACGGGCGCCGCAGAGCGTGTTGTCACTGGGGTTCGCGCCCTTAAAATCGCGTGTGCCGCCCACGGGGGAAAAGTCCTACCGAATGCACAGAACGAGCCTTTGCAGGAGACGGGGGGACCGTGCGCACGCGCAGGTGCCCGGAAGAGCCGTCCCGCGCGCAGGTGACAGTGCCTCCTCCCGCCACGTGGGGGTGCTGGCGCCCAGCCCGCGCCCGTGGGACAGCGCCCGCCTGGGTCCCCTGCGGGCTGCAGCGAGGTGCCCCGGCTCACGTCCCCACCCTGTCACTCACGGTCTCGGAGGACTAAAGGACCCGCCGTGCCTCAGTGTCCCTTCCCCCGAGGATCGTGGGGCACTGAGATATTGGGGTTCGCTGCCCACGTCAAGCACCTGACGTGGCCCCCCTCATCCCCGTCTCCCTATTGAGTCACGACCCGGCACCCATCCTCCCACCCTCCGTCCTGCCCTCGCCCCCAGCACCAGCTACCTGGCTTCCTCTTCCGCAAACACACCAGGCCGATGTCGCCCGGGGCCTCTGCACGGGCCACCCCCGCAGCTGTCCACACGGCTCCCACCCCCGCTTCGGGCTGCTGCTCGGCCGCTGCCCTCCCGACCGCCCTCCTGAGACCCTGACCTGGCCTCCCCGCTCCGAGTCTCTCTGTGGCCCGCACGGCCGCCTCACACGTGACACGTTTCCTGTACCCATCTCCATTATCGTGTGCCTGCCGTGGAATCAGTGGATGGGGGAGCCCCCTACCGGGGAGGAGAGCGGGGCCCGTGCACCCACCGCCAGCACCAGCAGCCCGGGAGGCCGACGGGCACGCGCACAGAGAGACATACAGTGACACACACACCCGCAGCGACCCTGACGAGCAGCCACCGTCCAAACTCCCCGGAGGCAGGAACAAGACGCCCTGAGAGCCGGAGCCGACTGTCCCCTCGCAGTGAGCCCCGAAGGCATGCGGGCGAGAGCCCAGAGCAGGCGCCCAAGCCCAGCCCCTGGCTCTGCGGGGGAGGCCGAGGCCCACAGGGCGGCAGGCCCCTCGGTGTCCGGTGGCCCCCTCGGTGTCCAGGGCCCGCCACGCCCCGGGCCACGCCGAGGTCTTGAATGTTTGAAATCCAAGTATGACCGGACCGTGTGGATCAAACTGCGCTGTTCTAGGCTAACCTGCACCGTCACCTCGGGCACCAGATTTCAACAGGTGACTCCGGGGGACACAAGCGTTCAGTCCAGGATGTGTGCACCTGCCTGTGTGGTGGTTATACCTCACTCAAACTGTCGCCTGAAGGAGTCGAGGCTGGGTGGACAGGGGCGGCAGGGGGCAGGAGAAGGTGGGGGACAGTGGGCTGGGCAGTGGGGGGGCAGGGGCAGTAGTGGAAGCGGAGGTGGGGCAGGGGAGAGTAGTGAGGGCAGGGAGTAGGGGGCGCGGAGGCCGCTGATGGGTACGTGAGGGGCCTGATTAGGTGAAGACGTTCCAATAACGCCGAAAGTGGATTATGAACCACTTAACTGTGAACCTAGAGTCAACTTATGGCACAGGAACGCGATTCAATGAAGCTGGACAATTGTCCGGTGTCGCAAGGGTGATCACAAGGCCGCCCCCCCCTCCATTCGTCTTCACATCCCGCCTCACCAAAGGCACCAAATGCTGGAAGGGAGGCTGGCGGATGGCCTCCAGGGCTCACCGCCACGCCCGGGTTTGTTCTGTGCCTGCCCCCCATGCTGTTTGCCGGGTCTCGGACACGCCAGGCCCGGCCCTGGAAGCCCCCGGTGACTCCTGACCCTCCGCATCTCTGCTGCACGCCCCGTCCGCCCCCCACTCAGGTGCATCCCGTCCTGCCCTGAGCCCGTCGCGCCCCAGCCCATCGGCTGTGCCCTGTGACGTGTCTCCGCACCGCCCGCCCCAACAGTGCTTGATGGTGACTCACTGAACGCTGACTCAGTGACAGGACCGTCCCCAGGACACACGAAGACCGATGCTCAGGGAGGCATCGTGGCCACTTCCGCCAGGGTCTGGGGGCTTCCAGCTGCTGGGCTGGGGGTGACCGATGGTGAGGCCCCTCGTTGTGCCCTGGAACCAGCTCCCACCTGTCCCTGGAGGGAAAGCCACCTCGCCCCCAGACCTCCAGCCACACGGGGCCTGCGAGGGGCAGGCCCTGCCTTCCACACGGCCGCAGCCGAGAGCCTCTCTGCAGGCCGTGGAGAACAGGCTGTTCCCAGGAGACACCCACACCCAGGCGACTTCCTGTTCCAGCACCGAAAGCTCAGGCTCCCCCCCCCATTCATGTCCTTGCCATGAGCGAGCCAGACCTTCTAGGGCGCTCGCGAGGCCACGGCAGGGGGAGGACGGCCGCGTGTCCCCCGCGTGGGCCCACTGACTCCCACTGCCACCCACTCTCGGCCCATCACAGAGACACCAGGGCCCAGTGGCAGCCAGCCCGCTTCCTACTTCCACAGCCGGGCCCCAGGCGCCCCCATCCCACACACCCAAACCCGCTCAGGGAACCTTTTAAAATACGTCTCACCAGAACATTCCAAGACAAAGGCCGTGGCCCCCGAGAGGGAGTAAGCAGACCTGGAGAGAGCACGGGACAGCCTTGCGGGCATGAGGGGCGGGGGGGGGCCACCGTGCTTCCCCTCACGCCTCTCAGAGTCTCGCAGAGAACCGCTGAGCTTCTTACCCTCCGGGCTCGGTAGCCAAGCTCCAGCAGGCAGCTGAGTCCGCCAGCACCCTCGCCCCACGGTGGTCCCTAAGCAATGGGCGGCTGTGCTGAGATCGGGGGACAGACACGGCGGCAAGGGAGGGTGATGAGACCGGAGTGGGGGGGACCAGGACAGCACAGGAGTCCCCAGAGATGAGCCAGCACCTGGCCCTTCCCCGCACCCCAGGAAGCAAAGAGCCAGCAGGCTATCACGAAGGACAGTCAAAACAGGAGGAAGGAAGCCATCGAGACCGCGACGCGACCGACGATCTGGCAAAACAAAGCGATGGCAGGTGCGTCATCGCACGCCTGTCGGGACCCACAGGATGTAAATGACGAAGACGAGCCTCATCCTCATTTGCTCGATAATAATAAATCCATATCGGCTCATCGACGGTAACTGATGCACAGCACTAAGGCGAGATGTTAACGGGGGGCCGGGGCGGGTTGTGGGGGGCAAATGGAAACTCTGAAACTTCGGCTCGACTCTTCTATAAACCTTAAGCCGCTGAAAAATTAAACCTATTAATTAAAAAAATATGGGCGTTGCTCTTCAGAGAGCAGAAAGATGGAAACGACTGAGGAGCTGCCCAGTAAACTGGAAGATGGAGCCAAGAGATTCTCCCAGAATGCAGTGCGAACAGACCCCGGGCAGCAGCCTTGCAGGACAGCTTCCCCTGACTTCAGGGACTGCCACCAGGCTCCAGAAACTTCCTTCCCACGCGCCCCCGCCACAGTCTCCCTGTTTCTAAGTTGAGGGACATTAGTAAAGCCTCGGGATTTTGTCTCCCACCTTCTACCCCGGGGGCTGCGTGTTTATGGGTGGGGAGGGGCCAGGAGACAGCACAGGAACCTCCGAAGCCATGGCAGCTTTTGCCCGGGTCCTCGGCCTCTCCAGGCTGCCCCGTGTCACGGTTTCCTGCCCGAGGGAGTGCGGCTCTTTATCTGGCCGTTGAACTGGATTTTTGCTGGTTTTTCTCCTTTTCAAAAAAAATTATTTCTTTAGGAAGAGTCCCAATGAAGCCTTCCAGAAAAGCCACTCAGCATTCTCTATTAAACATTTAAATGTGTGCGTCCTTGTGCAGGATGGCGCTTCCGCAAGGGCCGCGTATCCACGAAATGATGACGTCTGTGTGAGGCTTTTCCAAACCTGGAAGCAGCCCGAGCGCCCATAAACAGGGGAACGGGGGCGTCCGCCCGCTGTGGTTCTCAGAGGCGTTTTTAAGGGGCGGGACGATACACCCTGATGGAGAGAACGCTTCGAGGCCTCCCGTCGCGTGGCAATGGCGAGTTGGCCGGGGCGCGCGTGGGGCCCCCGGGGACAGACGTGTCGCGCGAGCTGGAAAACGTGCATCGCGCCCGCAAGTCCGCGGACGGGCGGAGGCACGCAGAAGGGGCCGGAGGGCTCCCGCCAAACGCCTGTCACCAGCTTCCTCCGGGGGCGGGGTGCAAACAGAGGCCGGGGCCGGGGCGAGGGGGGCCTCGCTGTCACCTGCAGATCAAATACGTACGTGCCGCTCGCGTCCTTGACCAAAGCGCGTTTGTCATTCCCCAGCCGCATCGCGGAACGCCGGGTCTGCCCCCCGCCCCCGAGGACGGCACGTGCCGGTGGGGACCCGTCGGCACAAACCGCCTCCGGAGCGGGGCGGGCCCCCCGCGGCCTCTGCCCCCAGTCGGGGGGACAGCGAAGACGCACTGCGGGCAAGTCCAGAGGGGACGCGGACACGAAGGGAGGCGACACCAGAGAGGGAGGGGCCGGGAACCGGGACCGGGGACCAGGAGCGCTGGGGCGGCGCAGACTCTGGGCGCTAATTTGGGAGGAAACCGAAGAATTCAGTCGCACTCACCAAGCAGCTCACGTGCAAGTGCCCGTGCTGGGCGCGTGGTGCGTGTGTGGTGTGTGTGGGGCCGCCAAAGACGTACCGCGCGCACGCCACGGTAACCGCGGCACTGCGTATTCAGGTATTCATGCGCGCGTAATCCTGGCGTGCAGATCACCGCGATACGCAAGAAAGCACTTGATCCAGGTGGCGTGCGTATAATGAACCGCAAAAATGGCGTGCGTGGTTATGCGTGGCGCGTATTGAACATGGCGGCGCGTGGCGGCCGCAGGCGCGAGTATATGCGCAAGCGGTATAATGCGGTCCATACCGCCTGGCGCAGAATGCGCAGGTGTGGCGCGCGTGCGGCGTGCGTGCGCGCGCAGCATGCGCGGTCCCATACTGTCATGCGAATGCAGTGGCGCAGGTGCGCGATGTCCAGCACGACGTGCGCGAACGGCGCGCAGTTACCGCATGGCGGCTAACGGTCTGGCGCGCGCGGTGAGTGCGGTATACGTGGAAGGTCCGACGGCGGAGGCCGCGAAGGTTAACCGCGCATCGTCAGTATTCATAATGGGCGCGTATAATGCGTGCGGCGCGCCGGTTAATGCGTCCCGACGCTGGTCAAGGGTAGATACAGGTGATCCGATCGCGCAGTTTTTTTTTGCGAGTGCGGGTGGTGTGTACGCATGCACACGCACACACACGTGCTCTGGGACGACAGGCAGGCCGCAGCCTGGGGGATGCAGCGTTGACCAGGTTGTCACGGGTGTACCTGGGGGTGCAGGTGGCAGTGCGGGTGCCCGGGGCGCTAAGCTTCCGAGTGACCAGGAGCGTCCCCGGGGCGGGCCCCGAATCCTCGGCGCAGCTCTCTCCAACCGTCCCTTGGTCGAGGAGCTGGAAGGAAGAGCCCCGTGTGGGGCTGTGAGGCCGGGGAGCAGAGTCCCCGAGAGGCAGCTGCCGTCCTGGACCCTGGGCGGATGTCACTGCCGCACAGAGGGACACGGGCATCCAGCGGGGCCCCCGCCACAAGACGGCCCGGGCCCCGCCAGCTCAAGCTTCCGCGCCACTCCGAACACTGCAGGCGGCAGGCCCAGTCACCCATCAACATTAACCCCCTGACGGCCACGCCTGCGCACGGGCCTGCTCCCCGGGCCCAGGACGAGCACGCAGCGGCGGCGGGCCCCGGGCGCCACAGCCCTGCAGCCGCTGCCCCCCGACGTTGCACCAGGCGGACCAGCCCCGGCCCCCGTGCAGACGGCCGCGGGATGAACCGCCCGCAAGCGATTCTCGGCCGAGGCACAATGAAACCCTGAAATGTTCTGTGAAGGACCGAAGTCTCGTCTGCGAAAGTTTCTGTCCTCGAAGAATTCCAGATGGACGGAGGGCATGATGACCCAGGGCCCCGATGCTTACGACCCTCTGTGGACCCCGCGGGCCTGTCCCTGAAGCCGGGGAGGGGGCTCCCGGCAGAGGCCAGCGCCGACAGGTCAGACCCCGAAACAGGCACCGAAGCATCGAGATGCCGAAAGAAGCTAAGCGATTTTATGCTACTCCGAGGAGTTTTCTTCCACGTTGCAGTAACCGCTGAAGTTCTGAGCGTGACACACATCACGCGGTGAGCATTGTCCCATGTGATCAGCTGCTGCGACGCCGTCACCTGATCCCGGAACACACTGCGTGTGGGTCGCTGCTGAGCCCCTGCCCACCCCTGGGGCTACTGTGAAGACGAAACGGGTGACACGTGGGGGCCTCGGTGTCACAGACAAGTGAGGGGTCGCTGTATTAGGACGGATGCACCCACACGCTTAAAACTCAGCTACTGGGCAGGCTGACCCAAGCCTGGCCATCTGTCCAGCAGTGCTTGCCCATGACAAACTGTGGTGCGGAGGCGTGCCACTTACACGTGACAAAAGTCAACAGTCCCTGCCCAGCCAGTGCGGATGTGTTAACTACCAGAATTCAAGCCCTGTGAAGCAAGGAAGCCCCCGGCTCGCCCCCAGAGGCCTGGCACACAGTAAGCGTTTAATATCTGGAGAATGAACGAATGGATCAATGGAGAGATGTTATAGGTCTTTGAAATCTTTTCTTCGCCGATTTTTAAATGTGTTGATAAAGTAAATACACACTCGAGGTACTGAAGGTCCCTGGAGTAACAGGCCCAGGGAACGAAGGCTAAGAAGCAGGACACGTTAGGGCTGGGGACTGGTCCTCCGACGCCCCGCGGCCGGAGGACTGCCCGGGACGTACAAGACGGGGATCAGAACAAAGGGGGCCTCTGCTCCCCGGTCTCCAGGGGGTCTGAAGCGTAAAGAGGGGCAGCCTCGGGCGGTGCCAGGATGTGACGTCCCACCAGGTGAGCATCCGGCCTCCTCACCCCGCTCCCGCCCGAGCCGCGTGGCCAAGAGTAGGACTCGGGGCTCCTTACGTCTCCCCTTAAAGATGCCGTCTGAGCCGACGTGGAGCCGGAATTTTTTTAAAGCCGGCCCCTCGTGAGCCTCGCGCAGACCCCGCAGACCCCGAATCTCCACGGTGCTGACGCTACGGTGTCTCCACTTCGGATTTGAAGGCACGAGAGGACAAATCTTTGAATAGCCCAGGCCTCCTGCTCCGTAGCAGATTCTCAGAAAGACCAGGCCTCTCGTCCGGCCTTCCCCGAAGTGGCCTCCCTTACATTGCAAAGTGGCATCTCCGTGACCCAAATGCGGTCACTGGAAATCCCTCTGGGTCTTCCGAGGGGCAATGGAGTGTTTAAAGTAACTTAACATCAAGCCCATTCAACGGAATTCGAAAGAGCCCAGGCCGATGCGCTGCGTGTGGGAACAGGTGTGCAATCAAACATGCGAACAGGTACGGCTGGATGAGCGAGGTGGGAAAAGGGAGAAAAACATTTCATCGCTACACGGGCTTGGCAAAGACGATGCTTCGAAATCTCTTTTAGGACGACACGGCCCCACGGCCCACTGACCTTCGGCAGCCAGCAGCGCCCACGAAGCCTCGTTTTCCTGGGACCGGCAGGGACGGGAGGCAGCCAGTCCCGTCACTAAGGCTCACGTGCATCTGGAGTCTGAATCACTTCGGGACAGCCCAGCGGACCGTCCCCAAGGCCACAGCATCGCTGGGGCAGGGGATGGCCACAGCGGCCACCTTTTCTTTTAGTAAATGTAAAACACTTCTGAGTGGCTTAAGCGAGGTGGGTTTTTGATTTAAAAACTCCATTAAGTTGAAGACAGAGAAGGAATCCATACAGGCTCTAGCCAGAACGAGTGACTGTCCTTAGCCCCCAAGCTGTAATTAGGACGAGGGGTGCTGGATTCGATTCCTCCCCAGACCCCCGCATAGCGGCCCTGGGACTGGGCGTTGGCCTCACGTCTGCCCATCAGGCAAGCTGCGGCCACACAGTTCAAAGCCAACGTCACGCTATCGCGTTCGTCCGGGGAAAGCAACGTGGCCCGGCACTGGTGGCTGTGCTCTTTCTTCCCAGCAAGACCTAACTGCTACCGTCCTTCCCTGGGGCCCGGTGTCCTGGGGTAAATGGCCGAAGGCGGCCAGCAGAGCCCACACCGCTCGGCTCACACGCCCCTCCCTCCTAAATCGGCCCCAAAGCTGAAAAGTGCAGAACCCGTGCCCAGGGCACATTCTGCCTCACGAGGTACTTACATAAAGCCACAATTATAATCGCATCTTCTTATGGTTCTCTTTAGCATGATTAATCATTGCTTCTCATCAAAAAACAAAAAACAAAAAAACCCCCAGAAAATGTAAGGTATTCATTTAGTGGCCCTCCCTTCTGGGAGAGAATCACATTTATAGAATTGGGACGTTCCCCCAAAATCCATACTTACGATCCTTGAAACTCTCAACATTTGAATTTTTAAATCATTTCCCAGCAAGCCCAGTCGACAGAGAGCCAGCCAGCTCGAGCGGACGCAGCACCGCAGCCGACCCGAAGCGACGCGTTCCAGTCGGCGCGGCCGTCTGAGAAAACGGAGCAGCGTCCCCACGTCACCGCGCGGGTCCCCAGGGACGGCGTCTTTCAAACAGCCGTGGCCGCGACGTCTCTGAAAGCAAATCGCTACCGCGGCCACGGCGGGTGCCATGAGGCCACAGCGGGGACACGCGAAGCAGAGGGACGGAGCCGGGGCGCCGCCGCCCGACGCCGAGACTCACTGCGAAGCTGCAGCCGTCCGGGCGGCAGGCACTGGGGACAACGCACGGTCGACGGGGCTGAACGGAGCCCGGAGACAGGCCCGTGTCACAGAGGCCGAGCGATCGCCTCGCACCGGGGAGCACAGGCGACCCAACGGAGAGGACACGGTCCTTTCAACACGTGGTGCTGGATCCCCCGGGCGTCCCCACGCCAAAAACTGCATCCGGACACGAAGTTCTCGCCCTTCGCAAAGATTAACTTGGAACGGATCACGGGAGAGAATCTAGGTGACCTCACGTTCGGCCGCGACTGTTTTAGATACGACACTAAAGGGATGACCCATGGAAGGAAGAATGACCGAGCTGGACTTCGTTCGAATTAAAAGTGTCCGCTCTGCAAAAGATACCGTCAGAAGACTGGACGGACCGAGAAAATATTTGCAACGCGCGAAGGCCCCTCACGACTCAACTGCAAGAAAACGGCCGGATTATAAAGTGAGCCAAACGTGTGAGCAGACACGTCACCCCGGATCCACGGATGGCCAGACGCTGCGTGTCACGGGTCCCCAGCGGAGGGCGAGTTAAAACAGCAGCGAGACCTCACTGTGCACCTGCCAGCGTGGCCATGGTCCGGACGCTGACCCCGGCAGGTGCGGGGGAGGACACGGAGCCACGGGACGCCACACGGCACGGCCCTTTAGGAAGACGGCTCGGCGGTTTCTCACGAAACTAAACACGTTCTTATCAGGATCCGCACTCGCCGGCCTTCACCCGAAGGAGCTGAAAACTCGGTCCACACCAAAGTCTGCAGCAGCTTAGCCATAACGGCCAACGCTCGGAAGCGACCCGGACGTCCTCCAGCAGGTGATGGATAAGCACACTGTGGTCCCTCCAGACAACCGAACGTCATCCAGCACTAAAGGAAATGAGCCGCCGGGCCACGAGAAGACGTGGCGGAACCTTGAATGCACACGACTGAGTGGAAGGAGTCACCGGAAGAGGGCCGCACACCTGGTGAGGTGGGGTGAATTGCGGCACGCTGATCTTTTAGGGCGGGTGGGTCCACTCTGTGTGGCATTAATCGACGGGCGGATTCTGGATGTCACACATCGCCTGTTCACGCCTTGCCAGAGGCACCCCAGCAGCGCATCCTCACGTGAACTGTGGACTCAAGACTACGCGGTGACAGTGTGGGTTCCCATCAGCTGCAGCAGCAGACGGCCCCACTCCGGAGGGGTCACGGTGACAGGGAGGCATGGGGAGGGGGGGGGCCCACGAGGAACCTCTGTGCCTCCCCTCAGTCAGCCGTGCGCCTGTGACCGCGAGCCCCCCGCTGACTCGGCACCCCCCAGCCCAGCGGCGGTGCAGACTTCGGGCCGGGCAGCTGTCCCGGCCTGAGCTTCTTAGCCAGCCCCTCTGCAGACGCGAGGCGCCCCGACACTGGCTCTCGGGGACCCCGCATCCACGCCGCCTGGGCCTCCTCATCCTGGCCACCCCCTCCGGCCACCACGGAAGCCACGAGTACTGCTCCACCTTGCTCCTGCTGAAGGTGACAGCAGGACAGCTCTGCCCTGAATGTGACAAACACAGGCAAGTAAAAGCCACAGGGGCCTCCTGGGCCGTGGCTGCCAGGTCCCACCGTGCGCAGGTGGCCTCAGAGGTGAGCGCGCTCCACCCGGGCCACCGCGGGCGGCGGAGCTGTGACGCAGGCTTGGGCCACACGCTTTCCATCAAATGCAAGAAAAATGAGCTACCGTGAGCAGACGCACGAAGGCAGCGAAGCGCTGTCACAGTCCAGCCATTCGAAACAAAACCCGTCCCATTAGAAACTCCGTAACTGACACCCGCTCGCGAGGCCGACTGTCGGCCATCGGAAGTCGGGGTTAAAGACTGGAAATCAGACGGCTGTCCCGGGGTGATCTGCGGGAAACGAGGCGCCCGCGGCACATACAACGAGCTGCCCCGCCCGGGGACCCGGGGGTCCCCTACAGACTGCGGACTCTCCCAGGACAGCACCACCTCCGCCCTCACTAAAGCTGCACGGACGGGGTGACCGGGTGGTGACGACGCCACCTCCCGCCTCTGCGGCCTGACGAGGCCAATGCCACCATCCCGAAAAGCGGCCTGTCCCTTTCTCGCCACGGAGACGAACCCCATCCCAAAGGGCAGGGGACAACTCAGGAGCAGCAGAACGCACGGCCGGCGACCAGGGAAATGCACCCTCCTCCCATACCGGAGCCCCCCACCCCGGGCGGCGGCGCCCCCAGCTTCCCCCCCTCCGCCCCCCACGCGTCCTGCAGCCGCCTCCTGTCCCCGGTGGGTGTCCTGCTCCGCCTCCTGGCCATCCCTCTGACCGGTTTCCAGAACCGCCCGCTTCTGCCTCCATCAGCTCTCCTGGGGGCGGCAGGTGCAGCCCCTGCCCGCTGGGCGCCCTCCCGGGAGCGACAGTGACTCAGACCCGGCCGGAGGTGGGAGTCTCGGGGCCTCAGCTGGGATGGCTTCCTGGCGGGTGGGACAGTGGGGACAAACGGAAACGCCAGGTCTGCAGGTCACCCGTCCGGGCAGGCTTCACTCCTCCCCATCAGATCGGGCCTGGGTGGCCCTCGAGGAAGTCCCGGACGCGGCTGGCTCGCCACCAAGGGGCAGCGTGGGGTGGTGCCACACCCCCTACGGCTCCCTCCCGTCAGCCCCAGAGTGCCAAGCGCGGGCCGCCCACTGCAGAGGCGCTAGGCGGCCACTTTACGTCATAAAAGAAAATTACGTGCACCCCAAACACGGAATGAACAGGTATTGACAGCTACAGCGCCCTGAACAAGGATGACTAAGCTGGAGCAAAACGATGCAAAGACTCAACCAAGTGCCAAACGTCATGAGGATCTAGACTCACAGAGCAACTCTGCCGCCGGTCCTCAGGAGCCCCGAGACCTCACGGCGACCGGCGGCCTCTGCAGGGCGTGGAGCGGCACGGCCAGGCGGGAGCCCCGGTGGGAACGATGTTTTTGTCTGATGGCGGAATCTGGGCGAGGCGTGGGGCTCCCGTGTCCCTGAGTTTGATGCATCCCCGGGGGGCCCGGCATCATAGAACCCAGGGTCCGCCCTGGGCCATGGGGTCCTCGTGCGGGTTTGGTGGTACAGGCCGCATTTCCTGGAGCACTCAGGGTATGGTCCCTGCTGGGGGCCACCTCATCGCCCCCCAGCCTGTGACTCACCCGTGTGGCCAGAACCACCTGCAGAGGAGAGCCTCGAGAACCAGAGCTGCAGCCTACACCCCCCCATACACACCTCACCCTGCCACCCACAGTGCACCCACAGGGCCACTACCATTTCCTGGAGGGGGGTCCCCAACGTGGGGGGAACAGATGCCAGGCTCGCATGCGGGGTCCTGATACCCTCACTCTCACACGTCCCCGAGGAGGAGGTGGCCCTGAGCCCCTACTGCAGGGCAGAGCCGGGTGCAGACTCCTGGGGGGCGCACCTGCGTCACAGTCCCTGAGACCCCCTCCACAAGGCCCTCCTCCAATGCTTCCCCCCACACAGGAAGACCCGCCTCTCCCAGCCGCCTCCGCTGGGGGGTGACCGGCCTGAGCCCCGGAAAGGGTCCGCCCACTGGCCGTGAAGCAAAGTGGCTATGAGACCCTCAGAGCCGAGTGATCAGGTGACCCCCTGACCCCACCCACCCCAACAGCTGAGGAGCCAAGCAAGAGGCAGAAAAGATCAGGCAGGAAAAGGAACACGGGCCCCAGATCCCCGCTTAGAAAATCCAAGGGAAAGAACGAGACATTGAAACCAAACGAGACTCAGGCAAAGGGCGCAGACAGGCTGCAGTCTCAGAGGTCACCCCGGCCATGACCAGCCGAGGCAGGAGGCAGGGACCCCCCCTCCCCCGCGCCCACGGACAACAGCGACAGGAACTAGGAGACACCCAGAAATAAATCTAATGGGAACGTACCGAACGGGTGGGGACAAAGCCATAAAACACTAGTGAAGGACGTAAAAGGGCCTCTAAATAAACCAAAATACCCAGATAAGGACAGAGAAAGAAGTCTCTTCTCCCCCAAATACACCTCTACAGCAATCAGATTTGGGGACGAATTTCGCTTATTCTAGAGTTTATCTAGTCGAAGAAACATATAAGAAAGGTGAGAAAAATGGGAAAAGAATAATGAAGAGGTGACGGCCTCCCAAATAACAAAGTGTAACAAAAGCCAGAGTAATTTCCACAGCGGACGTCGGCACAGGAATGACCAGTCGATCAGAATGTGGAGTCCAGAAACGCAGGAGAAACAAGCCGAACACGAAACGACTTAATATGTGACAAACACGGCATCTCAAAACAGAGATAAAGATGAGCTGTTCATAAATCATGCTGGGAAACCGAATGTTCATATGAAAAATTGACATCTCCAGCTCTTGCCAAATCTAAAAATAAACTCCAGATGAATAAAATATGTAAACGTAAAAACTCAGAACCATCGTTAGCAGGGGAAAAAACAAATGTGTATATATATATGTATGTGTATATATATATGTGTGTGTGTATGTATATATATATATATATACACACACACACACGAAGGTGTTTACATACATTCAGGGTAGGGAAGCGCTTTTTCTAAGCAAGATACAAAAAAAAAAAAAGCCCGATAGATTTAACAACATAAAAATTCCACATCTTTGTACGAAGATGCCTTTCAATGAAGTCGAAGGACAAAAGATATCTGAGTGAAAACGTCCGCAATGTCTATAAAACCAATGGAAGATAACCCTCCCAGATTAATAACTATAAATCGACAAGGAAAAGATGAACGAGTGACCCCAAAAAACAAGCAAGGACAGAAAAAGACGACGAAAAGAAGACATTCAAATTATTATTAAGCACGTAAGAAATGAGCTTGTTCTCATTCGTAATTTTAAATAAGTGATAACTTCACGCTCACGGGACTGAGTGAAACTACAAAGACTGACCATGTCCGGGGAGTGTCCGCTGGTGAGGACCTGGGGACGGACACAGCGGTCCCCACACAACCGGCATCGTGGAAAATGGTCACGGCCTCACCAGAGGGCGACTTGGTGCTCTCAAGTTATGCTAGAAATACCCATCCATTCGGCCACCCACGTTGCCCCTGGAACCTACCTGCCTTGCAAAGACGTCCCACGTGCAAGGGTGACGTAAGGCTCCACTCCAGCGTTATCCGTGAGCGTGAGCCACGGGGACAACCCAAAAGTTCATCAATAAGCGAACAGTCAAGCGTTACGCAGATGTTATTATGTACAGGGGACAAGGGACAACGTCTAAGATACACTACTGGGGATCTAATTACAAATCGTATTGATCATGCAATACCGTTTTGTCGGAAAATGGTATTAAAAATAATAACTATGTACGATGTACGTGTAAAATTTAAGTTTTCCTATAAACGAGGGGAAAAAAACAGAGGAATCTGCACCGAACTGTTAAAAAGGGTTGTCTTTGCAGGCGTGGAAGGAGGCAGGCAGTGGAGGGGGTGGGCTTTCATTTTTCTACATTCCGGACGTCTGTAAAGTCAGACTCTTTATAACAAATGCCTATTAAGTTTACGACCAGAAAAAAATTTTTTAATGAAAAAAAAAATTCGCTCATGCTAAACCAACGCCAGAAGCATCCGGGATCTAGAGCATGCCAGATGCCAGCCGGCCAGGAGGCCAGCATCCTCCTGAGCCTCAAACGCTGCCGGCAGAACGACACCGCAGGTGACACGGCTGACCCTTGAAGAACGCGGGTTTGGACTGCACGGGTCCACTATCCGCGGATTTCTTTTCCAATAAATGCCGTAAATGTATCTGGTGAATAACGTTTTCTTTTCTCTGGCCTACTTTACTGTAAGAATAAACACGATGATACACGTTACGCACGTTACACGTAGAATACGCATTATAACATGTAGCACGTGCTAGTTGACTATATTACTGCTAAGGCTTACAGTCGACGGGAGGCTATATTAGCAGTTCAGTGTCTGGGGATCGAAGTTACGCGTAGATTTCCGACTGTGTGTGGCGGGGGCGGGGGGGGGGTTGCCGCCCCTAACCCCCAAGTTATTTGAGAGTGAACTGTATTTGTCATATCTATTCTGTTAATGATTAGCTCTTTCCCGTTCTATAACGAAACAATACACAGACACCGCATCCCAGCGGACGCAGCACATACGCAAAGACAAGTTCAAAGGCACTGCCGGCTCCGCTGCATTCTTCGGAGGTCTTCGGAATCTGCAGGCGGAGGCGAAAGAGGTGCCGACCTCGTCTGTCGACCTGGAGAGAGGGGACCTCTGCGGAGAAGGTCCCCTGGCTACCCCCAGTCCGGGTTGGGAACTGTCTCCAGAGGCCTCGATCAGGCAGCTCCTGCTTTTTAAGACTCGGGATCTGAGAATGAGGCTGAGCAGACAAACGTTTTAAGATTCATCACGAGAAGATTCCAGGGGCTCTGCTTCCACGCATAGAAAATCGGCCACTTTTCCCAAGAACTTGCATAAAAGCCGCATTTGGGGGAATGGATTGTTCCATTGCAGGTTCTTCGACCAGAGGAAATTGAAAAATTCCTCCTTCCGGCTCAACGGAGCAGATCCGTCCATCTACTCTTTCTGCAAAAGGAGGACAAAGCTCCCCCTGGGGATTCGGCAGCTCTGCCCTGCACTCTCGGGCCAGCCAACAGCTTCGGGAGGACAGGACGCCAGGCCCCGCGTCCCACGGTGGCAGCCGGCCATCTGACTCACACGCACCCACGCGGAACCGGCAGCTCAGGGAGAGAGCGCCTGGCGTCGACGCATTCGCCCAGTCACCAGAAAAACAGGACCTTGCTCAGGCAGCAGCTCGCGAGCCCAGCGCCCCAGCCCGGAGCGGGCGGTGGGAGAGGGACAGCCCCTCGGAAGAGCTGTCATCACACCTGAGCCACCGTGTCGCTGGGAAGTCTCTGAGCGTCCCCACAGGGTCCTCTTCCAGGGGTGGCCGGCCTGGGAGATGGGCCACGGGAACCCCGTGTGCCGCGGGCCACAAGCAGGAGTCTGGGGGACAGGTCGCCGCTGCCACCGGGCCGCGGGGGACAGGCTGGGTCCCAGGCAGGCCCTGCGGCTCCGTGAGCCGACCCGCGACGGCTGCGCACCCTCCCGGCAGAGACCCTGACCCGGCTTCTCCCCCAGGGGTGCTCCTCACCGCATCCTTCACCCCTCCAACAACACAGGAGGCGAAACTACGTTGGTTCAAGAGGACGGAGTCACCCAAATCCAGGGTTTCGGTGCCAGGCGGCCCGCCTTCCTGTGGGGACAAAGCCTTTCCCACCGTCCACTCGGCGTTGGCCACAGAGCCCCAAGCCGGCCCCGCACACACAGCAGCCTTGGTCCACGCTGCCTCCTGTGACCACGGTTAGGCTCCTAAAAATGGCCACCGGTCACTAACTCTAAGTGACCCAGTGGGTGACCGGGGGAGGGCGGCCCCTCAGGACGCTGACTCTTGGTGTGCTTCCCTTCCCGGTGACGAGAGGTCAGCAGACCCGGGGGACCCGGCCAGCACGCCCGCGGGTTTAGTGGCGGGGCGCGCGTCACCTGGGGACGGCCCCCAGCACCCGAGACACCGGTTCCTTCCCACACCCAGAAATCTGGGGCGTAAGGAAAGCCTGTTCCAAAAACTAAACCGAGCTTTCCCCGGTTCTCACGTGGACAGTGAAGAACGACCGACCGGGGTGACAAAGCCAAGGGTCTGGGGCTGGACGAGGGGGACGGTGACGCTCAGAGCTGGGACGCCCGGGGCGATGAGACTCCAACCGCCCCATGATTTTTTCAATAGACTTTATCTTAAACATCAGCGTTAGAGCGACAGAAAAAGCCAGCGAAGAGCGGAGTTTCCACACGCCCCACATCCGGACCCTCCCCGCCCCGCCGTGAGGATCGGACGCAGATGTCGCCCACGTGGCAGTTCCGAGCCAACATCCGCAGAAGACTGTCCGCCGGAGCCCGCTCTCCACGGCGTGTCCTCGCTCGAACCCGATGTCCCACGCGACGCTCGCACACCCCGTTCTCCTGTCCCGTCCCCCGCGCGCTGACCCCGCAGCGCGTCCGGCCCCGGCGTGTGCTCCAGACCGCAGCCCCGTCCACGCACGGAAGGAAAACCCGCCCCTTCCGGGTGACTCGGCGTGTCCGTCACGTGTGTCTAGATCTCAGCGTCCGACTTGGCCTTACGGGCTCTGATCTCATTTAGAAAACATGCTTTGAATCTAAATATTAATAAGCACCCGTTGAGATGGCAAAATCGAATTATCTTACACTAAATTAAATGTGATCCTGATCTTGATACTATTATTCCGGCAGTAAAATAAGCCACGAGTCAGTTGACTGACAGTTCTCCTCGGGAGCTCCAAGATGACGGGCTGCTGGGTTTCTCCCCACTTTTTACTGAAGCACGACATACGTACTGAAAAGCTCCGTGTCGTAAATCGGAGCTCACCCGTAAGACGGGCATCTGAGTCACCGGACTCAATAAAGCGGATTTTCCTCCGCGTTGTGGGTGGACATCACCCCTCCCGCGGGGGCCTGAGCGGAGCAAAGGGGGAGCGCGTCCCTTCTTTCCCACCTCACTGCTGACCTGGGACGCCCCATCGCCCCCGCCGCGCCCCGGTTCGCGGGCCTTCGGCCAGGGACTGAATTAGCCCCCCCGTTCCCCTCGGCCTCCGGCTGGAGACCATGCGACTCGCAGCCTCCGTAACCACGTGAGCCGATTCCTCATAATAAGCCTCCAAATATACATATAACGCACACACGCGCATCCTATTGGTTCTGTTGCTATGGAAACCCCGATTGACACAAGCTATTTTGCATCTTCCTGCTGACTGAGGGCGGTGAGCACCTCTCCGGCTTCACTGGGCCTTTCCCAGGGGAAGCGACTGTTGCCCCTTCGGCCTCGCTGTCTGCCTTCCTCCTGCTGCTGAGCGCGTGATTTGGGGAGGAGCAGAATCTTAGAAAATGTTCCACGGAAAAAGCATGTGCGGACGGGAGACAAAGGTCGTGGTGTCAGGGCTGCAGATATCAGCGCCAGGTGCGTCCGAGCGACCGGCCGGCGCGGGTTCTGGACAACGAACGGCCACAGTGGACGGCGGCCTGTCAGCCGGGACAGGTTCCGCGAGACGTGTGTAAGAGCGTGAGGACCACTGTCCGGACGGGGACGGGTGACAGAGGAATCAGGCCCCAGCCAAGGGAGGACGTCCCCATGTCCTCCCGTGAAACGAAAGCTAACGTCCCCTCGGGGACGGCCCCGGGGACAGTAAACTCCATGTGAATTTCGTGGGACTTCTGACTCCGTAGGAAGCAGCTGCGGACCCAGTCGGCATGGTGACAGCCAGTCCCGGCACTGAGGTCCCCTTCCCTGCGGCGGTGACCACGCCTGAGCGCGGGGAGGCGGCCAGGCCACCGCCGCGGCCACTGCGTTTCTTCTGTGGCATTTCGGATACGGTTTCTCTATGTCGCCATAAAGGAAGAAAGCAGTTTGGGGACATCGGTCACTGAAACGCAGCGTAGGGTTGCGTAGTGTTTGACGAAAACCGTCAAGAGACCCGCCCCCGCCCCGCCTAGTGTGGCCACGCAGCCCACGGGAAGGGACGCCGACTTACAGAGATCGTCCCCATCAAAAGCGGCTTTCTCCCGACAAACCCCCATTCCCGACCGGCCCGACCATCAGCAGACCGGTCCCAGCCACGGCACGACGAAGGAAGCGGCCAGCATCCGAGCCTGGCCGTGGGCCTCACTGGACGGAATGGCGCCCGCCCCACCTGTGCCGGGGCAGAGGCAGGCCGGCCGCTCCCCAGAAGCAGGGTGACTCCGAGGGGCGTTTTCTGAGCCATCGGTAACCAGGACGATCCGCCGCCGGAGCCCATGCGGGCCGGAGCTGTGGGCACCCAGGGCATCGGGCCACTGAGGAGGACCCCGGCCCGTCAGCTCAGAGCTGACCAGCCCACAAAGGCCTCCGGGACGCAGTGTCCTGTCTGTGCTGGGCCAGGGACATCTGACTAGCAGCTGCGGCTCTGCCCTACCAACGAAGAGTCAGTCCCCTCCCAACGAAGGGCCAGAAAGCCGCCGGGAGCCAACCCACCCAGACAGGCGAGGACGGCCACCGCGACCTGGGACCCGCTCATCTTTCCTGCTCGCTGACACCCGGAGACCAGGCCCCTGGATTCACAGCCACACAGGTTAACGCTGAGGGAGCAAATGAATAGCGTGATTTACGGTCTGCCACGGACTCTGCCGGGCTCGCGGATAGTGGCAGTTTAATCCTAAAGCCTGCCAATCTCTAAGGGGCGAGATCAGACGTCCACACTAGCGAGGCTGCAACTTGGGGACAGCTGCCCCTCCCACACGGGGTGGCGGGGAGCGGAGGCCCCCGGGCCACAGCGCACCAAGCGGACCACGCCCATGCTGGCACCCTCCCTGAGACCCTCCCATCGCTCCGCCCCAAGCCCCCCAGGCGCCCTCCACGCACGGCTCACTCACCTGGCCCCTCACTGCACCCCACCCACGCATCTCACCTATGACGCCACAGGTACCTCGCCTCTCCAGCCTCCCAGCGCCCCTTCCCATGCTTCTCACCCCCGTTCCAACGTGTGACACTTGTCCACGGAAAACAGTCTCCGGCAGATTTCCGGGCAGTGCGTGTGCCACCGTGACCCCACCTGCTCTGCTCCCAACCACAGCACCGATGCCCCAGGGCCGCCAAGGCTCAGGCAGGGCCCCCCACCTCCAGCTCTGACCTACACAAACCACATAATTCTGCTGCCACTCAGCCCTCCCCCTGTGCACCCCACTGCAGGCGGCCCCTCTGCCTGGAGGAGCACACCGCCCACTCTTACAGGACGGGGTTCGCGACCCACTCCCACCCACGCTGGGCCCTCACATCTGGCTGCCGCTTTTCTAGGTGAGGTTTGAACCCAGAGCCAGAGTCAGGCTCCGCTGCCAGCCCACACTCACCGACAACCCCCTCACTCCCTCTGCCCTGACTTCACCCAGCTCCAGACGGGTCAGGAAAGACTTGTATGGATAGATGGGTGGGGGAGTGGATGGATGGGTA
>NW_024354501.1:1713130-1773814 GCF_902729225.1 Pteropus medius | reverse complement strand
GCAACCTCCTGCTCGCTGGCACGGCCCTCCCCAGCGCCCGGGGGCAGAGGAAGGCCCCAGGTGGCACCGTCATCGTCACCGTCCCCGTGCTCACACGCAGAGTGAGGCCCGTCGAGTGGGGGCTGGGCGCCAGGCCTAGCCCGCTGCCGTTTCCCGCAGGAACAGCCCCCACAGCACCGACTCAGCCATCACGGTGACCAGTCACGCCAAGTGGGCAGCGCTGGGAACCGTGGCCGGGATCCGCCACCCAGCAGTCAGCTGCCAGGCTTCACCGTTCCCAGCCAGGACCAGCTAGAGAGCCCAAGGCCGTGCCCGGTGTCCGAGGCCTGGCAGGCAGGGTAGGGAGAAACACCCCCTCGCCCCCAGCCCCAGGACGGGCACGCCAGGGGAACGACGAGGCGGGGTACGGGGCTGCACCTTCAGGGCCCGGCACCCGTTTCTGTTCCATAAGCCGTCCCACGTGACGGTGACAATCAGCGACGCAGAGCTCTGTAAATGATGTAAAGCAGCGAACACAGAAGGACACACACGCCACACGGACCCGACGCCGCCCGGAACCAAACACGCAGATGTGTCCCCCGCTCCTCCCTCGCGGAGACTCAGCGGCCCCCGAGGAAGGACACTCGCCCCGTGCGCCCTTCTTAGGGGTCAAGTCCAGCTCTGAGCAGTGACACTGGCCGCCCGGCTTTCTAGAGCTTCCGATTGCCAACGCAGGCTCTGCTCCACTCGGCGCCGCCCGGGCCAGCTGTCACCAGCTCCGGACAATATGGACGGATGTTACAGCACGTGGCCCAGTCGTTACGGCAAACGGCCGAGCCACGTAACTGCGTTTTGGGAGAACGAAGCGCCCACTTGCCGCCAGAGGGACCCCAGAGAGCGCCATCCCTAAGCGCACGCGCTCACTCGATGAACAGGTCTCCTGTTTCCGAAGCAATAGATTTTTCCACGGCAACTGAGAACGAACCCAACCGAGGAAAACTATACACTACTTTTCCTATTCAACGAATGATACACAAAACGGGTCAGAGATTCATTCCTGCACGGAGCTGCCTTGCTAGGGACTCAAGTCCACGAATGTAAAACCAATCAAACGAGAACGCGTGCGTGCGTGTGCGTGTGTGTGTGCGTGTGCGCGTGTGTGCACGCGTGCGCATGCCCCGAGAACCCTAAATGCCAATGCTGCCCGACTCCTCGTTGACTCTCTACGAATAGAAGTTGTTCGGAACGAGGACCCGAGCATTGCAGAGCCCGGCGTCCGTTCGCACAGTCGAGTCTAGGGACAGGCAGCGCAAAGAACCCACATCATAGTTCCAGGTGCCAGAAGGAAAACACCCCACAGACCCGCCAACGGCGTCCGCTGTTCCGGACGGCGAGCGCCCGAGCCCCCTTGCTGTCCGTCCCCAGGAAGGGCCCCCGGCTCTTCTGTGACAAGTCTGTCACTCTTCACGGCCACCAGCGCTCACGGCCACTGGTCGCCAGCCACCAGATTCTCTAGGCGCACGTTGAAAATTAACCCCTGTACGCGTCACGCGAGTGGTCATGAGCCCACCTAGTTTAAAAACAAACTTGATGCAAACGGGGCCTTGGGCGGGGGCGTACGGGGCGGGGGGTGCGGGGTCGGGGAGAGAATCAGGGGGCGTGAGCCTCGCTCTGCTCAACGCAGGCGGCCGGAACCCCAGCTCCGCCCTGCAGAAGCCGCATTCTCTGTCCTCCGGGACAAGTCACAGCTGCCGGGTTCTCAGCCTCCTGGCTGCCAAGAGAAGAAAACAGATCCGTCTCTCGGCCTTGGTGGGAAATTATGTAAAACAGCAAACACAGGGGGCCGGAACTCGCCTCCAGACGCTGATTATTCCAGCCGGTTCCGCCACCAGAAACCTTTCGACGCTGGAGAGCTTCGATTTCCAGAAAGGCACAAGATGCAAATGTGTTCGCAGTCGGGAGATGCAGACATCTCAACACACGGTTCTCCTCTCTTTAACGTGCATCCTTCAAACACGGAACGACAGCACCTTCCAGTAGGACAGCGCTCTACAGTCTACGCGCTGCTCACTACATTCTCTTACCAGGCTGTAGCCGAAAGCGGCAAATCTGACCCCTGAGCTAGGAGAGGCCACACGGGCGGCGACGGAGAACACGCCACCCGGCCATCGTCACAGCACGACCCCGCTTCAGTTCCGTACTGCGTCTCATTCGTGCCTCGAAACGACCGTGGCGGGAGGTACGTGTGACCGCAGATGCCGAGAAAGGCCAGTGACGTGTCTAAGGACCCAGGGTGAGCGGTCGAACCGAGCCGTCCCCAGATCCCCGTCTCATAAACCGCCACGCGGGGCGCGGCCGAGAGGCCCGGACGGGGGAGGCTGCGGGAAGGAGGGGCTGGCAAACGGGGCCGGGCAGAGCTGCCGGAGCCTCAAGGCTCCGGGCCTGACAGAAGGTACCAGCCAAGTTTAGAAACATCCAGATGGAGGAGGAAGGGAACCTGGGCAAGCGGGCGCCTCGTTCCCAGTGCTCCGTGCCCAGGTGGCGGCAGGGGTAACGCAGAGCTGGCTCTGGCATGGGGACGGCCCCACTAGACCATCCGGATGACCGAAAATCCAAGGGACTCTCCGCGAAGCATCGCGGTGCCCGCTCTCTGGGCTGGACCGCGTTCCTCAACCATGCTGTCTCCCGACCTAGGTGACAAATGACCGACGCACACGGTTCCCCAGCTGCTTCCTGCCTGCCCACGGATCTAGGAAAGGTTCCAGGCCTGGGAAGCCAGGGTTCCACTCCTGGGATTTCATTCGCTCGCTCTCCCGGCAAGCGGCACTGGCGTCTACGAGGCGTCAGGCACCGTTTGAGCCGCCAGGGACACGGGTGACAGAGTCCTGACGTTGGAGTGGGAAGAGACAGACGATAAATGAAGGGGACGTAAATAAAGCAGAAACATGAAGCAGAGTTAATAAGAGGGGGGACGTGATGCTGGGCAGGGAGCCGGCATATAAACCGGGGACCGAAGTTAAGTGACACGGCAAGCCAGGTGGACATCTGGACCGAGCATGTGCCAGGACAGGGAACAGGAGGTACAAAGGCCCTGAGGCAGGCGTGAGCCTGGCATATTTGAGGACCAGGAAATAAGAGGCAAGGGCCCACATTCAGTTGGGATCAACAGGACGGACATGAGGGCCCTGGGCCAAGGTGGCAGGTGGGGACGGGGCAGAGACAGCCCAGGGCAAGCCGGGCAGTGAGCCTGTCCGCCCGGAGCCTGGACAGCTTGGACGGATCGTGGCTGGGAGCAAGGGACGGAACTTGAGAAAATCAGGCCAAGGGTGTGGGTGTGCAGCGGGCACCGGGGAGCCACTGAGGGCTCGAGCAAGGGACACCAGACCTGGCATGGGCCCAACCTGCCAAGGGTCAGCCCCACAGCCCAACCTGAAGAACCCCACGGCTGGCACAGAAACCCTAACGCACACGGCAACAGCATCGCACCAATACGTACGGCTCCCAAACAGACATGGGAATCTCGAGCCCCAAAGAGAGAGCCTCGCTGTGACCTTGAGGTCACTGTCCTCTGTGGGCTCCCTCGTGCATCCGAGAGGGCCCTGGGGGAGAAGGGAGGACAGGGAGGGGGGACAAGACAGCTGACTCCGCCTGTGCCAGCAGGCTGCCCGAGACACCAGCTGGACCCAACCCAGGGGGTGGGCGGGGCCTCGGGCACAGGGCCCCGGGCCAGAAATCCGCCCCTCGGGCACACAGCCTGACCAGCCACTGGCACCTGGGCAGTCATCTCCAACGTGCCCTATGTCAGGGATCGAGCTGCACGCCAGCCAGTGCCTCCACCGCCCCATCTCTCACGGCCGCCCAGCGAGATCGGAGTGTGCCCCCAAAGCCGTCTCCCCTCCCTCCGCTCCTCTGAGGCCGGGCTGCACGGCAGTTATTCCAGAAGGCCCGCGAGGCCGGGTGGCGATGTGTCCCGGGCTCCGTGCCCACCGGCCCCTGCCCTCTCGGCCTGCCCCCTACCACAGAGGCTTCTCCGGGTCATCAGATGTGGCATCGCCGGAGGCTCTCACCTGTCGAGTTATCGGCTCAGGTGTGCGGGCCTGAGGACAGGGAGGACCTGGGGAGGGGGTGAGGCCTGGAGGGGGCGTGCTGTGCCTCCAGGCTCTGTCCCCACTGTCCGCCCAGACAGGCCTCACAGCCGCCCCGACCGAACAGAGCCCAGCCTGATGTGTTTTTCCTCTGCGTTCCTCGGCTGTGTCTCGGAAAAGTCCAGGTGTGTCAGCGCTGCCTGTCAGCTTCCAGGGTGTGACCGGTGTCTTCCACAATCACCTCATCTTTCTACCCGGCATTTCTTCGCTCAGCCGCCAAACTGGATTATTGACGCGCTTCCATGTCACGATCCGGCCCCACCGATTATTCCTACGAAACTAATGTTTCGTGACCGTGTTGAAGGGTTAGAAGTACTCAAGGGACCGTCGTGCAAACGAGTTAAGAAGCCACAGCTTGGGCCTGGGGTGCCCGAGACAGCACGCGAGGCGGAAGAGAGCAAGGGGTGACTGTCGCCTGCTCAGCCCCACTTGCGTTCGCGCACGCACATGCATGCGCGCGCACGCACACGCACACGCACACGCACACGCACACGCACACGCGCGCCTCTGGTTCCGCACCCACTTCTTCAGGTGCAGAGGCCCGAGGACCCTGGAGGCGGAAAGGCCGGCAGTGGGCAAGGGCGCCACTGTGCTCTCGGCAAATGACCAGGGGTCTGGAAGAGACAGGCCCCCACCGAAGACTGCGGTGCCCAACACGAGTACCGTCGCCCAGACCCGGCCCAGTTCTGGGGACCGCTCCGAGGGTCTCCCGTCACGTGCTGGTGGTGACCAGCAGGGAGGCTGCGGCCTCAGCAAGCTCTGACTCACCCACGACCGCCCTGCACACGGCCCGCAGTCCCAGCACGTTCCACATCTGTGCCGCCCTCTGCCCAGGAGACCCCCGCCCCCCGGCCACACAGAAGGCCACCAGGAGTGAGAGCACAGGCTGAGGCGTCCTGGCAGCTCAGGACTAGGGAACCAGACTGTGTCCCTTGCACAGTGGACCCTGGCCAGCAGAGGAGAAGCCCTCCGCCCGCCTCAACGCGGGGACCCCTGACCCACAGGCCTGGGCGACTGGCCACCCGTGGGCTCCGGGCACCTGCAGGACACCTGCCACGCGGACCTCGGGAGAAGTGGAAGCTTCAGGTTATTATTTATAAAACCACTGCTCCTTCTGAGAGAGAGAGAAAGAGAAAGAATATTCCCAGAAAGGGGCCGGGGGCCGCAGGGGCGCGCAAGCCGGGCCACGGAGGAACGGCGGGAATGAGACTCGGGATCGGCCACTTGTGAGCTGGCTCGGCCGCAGAGCTGCGGCGGGCCCTGAACCGCCGCGTCGGAGGAGATCCGAACAACCGAGTCCGCCTTCTGCCCCCACGGGCCGGGCGCGCCCCTTCGGCGGCCCGGGGCGAGGTCGCCCCGGCCTCGGCACACAGGCCCGCGGGGCGGGGAGCCTCGGGGTTCGCCTTGGCCGTCAGGGGCCCGGGCCCCGGCAGCTCGGCGGTGCCCGCGCGGGAAGGGTCCGCGCTGGCCCAGGGGGCCCCGCGTGGCGTGTTTAATTGAGGAGTTTCTCCCTCTGCGCCTCGTTAGAAAGGGAAAGGGGGAGGGGGCGAAGTCGGGGCCCGGCTTCCCGGGCAGCAGGGAAACCCGAAGCGCCCCCGAATTCGGGAGTTGCCTCCAGGCTCGGGGACTTAGTGCCAGCGCCCGGCGGGGCCGCGCATCGCACAGGGGACCCGAGAGGCCGGCCCTCGCCCCTCGTCCGCGCGAGGTCGCCCCTCGCCGCGGAGCCCCCCGCCCGGGACGCGCGAGCCCCCCGCGGGTCCTGGGGGCGCCGGTCCGCACGCCCGGCCCCGCAGCGCCGCCGGGTGCGGGGGGAGGCTGCGCTCCGGCCGCGGCACGCGCCCCCCTCGCCCGGCCCCCCGCCGGGTCGCGCCCCCCGGGCTGCGGCCGGGGCCCCCCCACCCCGCCTACCTGGCCCGGCGCGGGCTGCGCGGCTGCCCAGCCGCCCCCGCCCGGCTCGGTCCCGCCGCGAGGCCGCCGCCGCCGCCGCCGCCGCCCTTTGTCAGCCCGCGCCGCGCCGCCGGCGAGCCCGGGAAGCTGGATAGCGGCGGGCGCGCCCCGGACGCGGCGTGCGGCGCGCAGGGCCGCCTCGGCCGCGCACCCCGCACCCCGCACCCCGCACCGGCCTCCCCGCCGCCCCCGCCGGGACGCGGGCTCGCGGACGCGGGCGGGCCAGCCGCGCGGCAGGAAACGGGGGACAAAGATGCGGTCGCGCCCGCCCCTCCCCCCGAGCCCGCGCCGGGACCACCGGCGGGGGCGGCGGGCGCACCTGGGCCGGGTCCTGCGCGGCCGGAGCCCGGAGCCCGGGGCCTGGAAGCCGCGGCGCCCCCCACCGCCCGGGCCCTGGGGCGCACACAGGTTCCCGGGCGCGCCCTGGACCTGCCGGATCCGGAGCCCGAGGGACCGGGTCCTCCGGCGGGTGCAGCGGGCGGCTCCACCGCGCCCGCACCCGGCCCCGGCTTCGCGCTGCCCCCTGGCGGCTCGCGAGCGCGTGCGGCGCGGAGGGGCCGCGGCGACCGCGCCCTGCTCGGCCCCGCGCGGCGCTGGGAGCGGACTGGGGGCCGCGGCGAGAAGCCCGGGGGTGGGGGGCTGCAGCCTCCGAAAGCCCCATCTTCGAGGGGAGGTCCCCTGCGCCTGCCCACCGCAGACCCCGCCGCGGGCTGCATGCCTCCGTCCGGGGCTCTGGTAAGCGCCCATCGCCCCGTTTCCGGTGCCCTGTGCTGCCGTAGCCCGCGAGGGCTGGCCTCCCCACGCCGGGCGTCACCGGCCTTTCTGTCCGAGAGGACCCTACGCTCGTCCGCTCCCAGAAACCCGCACTTCCTAGGAGAGTGGGTGACTGCCCCGCAATGCGAATACTCCCCCCCCACTTTAAGGCCCTGAAGGCTGTGCTGGGGAGGCTGGGGTCAGCTTTGACCCCTCCAGCCCCAACGTTGTCCCCCAGCGCCCGGTCACCTGCGGGTCCTACCTGGAGAAGTGCACGGGGCGCCTAGTCTGCTCCTCGCCGCCCTGATTACTTGCCTTGTTTTCTTTCCTTCTTGGGCTGGCTGGGGGCGCTGTGGCGGGGGTTCTGAAGGGAGCGCCACAGAGGAAGAGGAGGCTTGTGGGGTGAGGGCCCCTCCTCCTGCTGCCCTGATGGCCAGAGCCGAGACCCCGAGGGCAGCGGCCGGGAAAGGATGAACGCTGGGGCAGACGGCGGCAGGCTTGCTGTGCACTTCCTGTGGCCTCGGGGCCCCTCCTGCTCCCAACCCTCTCTCTCTCGCCAACCCCCCGAACACACTGACCCAGAGGGCCCTCCAGCAGGTCGGGGCTGGTCCCTGGTGGGGTGACTTTGTAGCCTAAGTGCCTAACAGCCGCAGCAAAGCAGCGCCCCAGAAGCAGGCCACTCCACTCACCCTGCGGTGCTGGTCTTTGCTGTCTCTGTCCCCCCCACCACCCCCCACCACATACGCTCTGGTCAGCCAGCAGTGAAGGGCAGCTTCACCTGGCCTCCGGGGCTCACTCTTTCTCCAAAGCCAATGACTGCAGGGCCCTGCGCATGAAGTACCGGGTCCAGACTCCAACGTGGGCAAATGTCGCTGGAAACAGACACCTGAGCCTGAAGAGGACCCGCCGGCCGCGTACCCGTGGACGTGGCTGAGCCGCTGGGTCTGCTCTTTCCATGGCCAGCTCCGGCCCAGCCACTGGGGTCAGACCCCAGCCCCGCACGCAGGACCAGTGGTGGCTGATGTCCGCAGGGTAGCGGCACAGGCCTGTACCAGCCTCACTCAGGATCCCTAAATCTGGTGAGCTCAAATGTCACCACTCAGAGAATTTTAAAAGAATCTTGGAGTGGTGAAAGCATTTCTCAGTATTCCGCAAAACTGAAAAGCCGTAACATAAAAGATGGCTAAATTCGATCTCAGAAAAATTCCTGCAAGGCAAAAATTCCTCCATGAGCAAAGTCAACAACAAACTGGAACAAAATATTTGCGACTCACATCACCCACAGTTCATCTCCCCTATATATAAATAGAATCTAGAAATAAATAAGGAAAAGAACACACAGGCTAAGGCAGGGAGCACACAGTTCCCAGGAAAGGGAACGCAAATGGCTTTTAAACATCTGGAAAGATGTCCTCCTCGGTCATAGAAGACACACCGACGAAGCTACAGCTCGATGCCCTGGTTTTTACCTATCAGACCCACGAGTGCGATCACGTGAAATGAATGAAAATTACATCACTCCTATCCAAATGACCAGTGCAAACGCCCTTTGACCTAAGAATTCCGTTCCTAGGGATTTTTATACACGTACGCCACACGTGGGCACAGTGGCCCTGAGCAGAGTCGATCACTGTGCTAATCCGTGTAGCCAATGACCTCGAACAGCCTCGATGCCCACGAATGGGGACTGTCACAAACGTGAGGACGCGACCGGACACTGCACTAGCGAGCCGGCACGCGAGGGGGAAACGAGCCCGTGGGGAGGTAGCGTGGGAAGTTCTCCGGCATGTCGTTAACGAACGAACAAAGCACAGGATGCGTGTAACGTGCCAACACGTGTGTAAAGCCACGAAGGAAGGAGAGAGCGGACACAGGCTGCATGCGGTCATAATCTGAAATGGGAAATGTCATCTGTCCCAAAGCAAAACTATAGATTTCCACTCAGAACCCTGTTCTTAGCTCTGGAGAGCGGAGACCTCTGAAGCCTCTGGTCACCTTCCCTCCGATCCGGGCGCCCCGCAGGCACCTCCGCCGCTGCAGGATTGAACCACGTGGCCGTGCTACCTACTGCCACTTAGTGGCCGGTTTTGTGAATTGCAGGTTTGGTGCCAATGCCCTTGGGGCCCAGGTGTCCCCAGCCAGGCCAGGCTCACCAGGCGGCCCCCGGTGAAGCTGGCAACGTGTCAGTTCTTCGGCACCAGCCATAAGTGAGCTGTGAATGATAACGCACGCCTTCCCTTTGTAGGGCGGAAGACCGATGCTGCGTGACAGGCTGGGGAGGACGGTCCTTACGAGACTCGCGAATGACAGAATGCTCGTGTGCTTTCACCGGTAGACTGAGAGTGAAATGAGTCTGAAGGATAGGACGTGGCTCTCCATGTGGGATGGCAGAACGACCCCCCACCCCAAAGCCACCGCTCAGCACGGCCTTGGGGTCCCCCTTACCCCTTCACTCTGTATGGGTAAACACCCTGAACCAGGAGCCAGGGGCCCGGTACTCGGTCACAGTGACGGCACCAGCCAGGACGAGGTCTTGGGTGGGTCACCTGGGGTCCCCATTCAACAGTCTCTGCCTCCGATCAGGCAAGGCACTTAGCCCCAGGTCAGGATGCGAGAGATGCTGCCCCCGGCCACCCACAGCAGCCTCTCCCATCTGCAGGGTCTGCAGGCGGCCAGGTCACTGAGCAGCTCTCTCCCAGGTTTCCAAGGCCGGTGCTTCACCTCAGGGACACAGAGATGCGGTGTGGACGTGGCTCTGACAACCACGGGTGCCAGGTCCCTTCCTAAAACGTAAATTCCGCAGGTTTTTAAAAACTCACTCAGGACACAGATTCCGTGGCAAAACCCAGGCTTTGGAGTGACAGATGGACCGTTCTAAACAAGGAAGGCCCCGATCCCGGCCCGCAGCGCCCGGCCTCAGCAGCCCCCAGAGCGGGCTGCGGGCCCCGGGGCCTGGGGCGTGCACGCACAGCCCTCAGCCTCGAGGCCGTGTCTGGGGAAAGCAGAGGTGTTTTCACGAGACGTCACCCAGTGCGTTTGGTAAAGGTGGGGGTGAGCAGCGCTTGGTCTAGAGGCTCCAGTGTGGACACGGAGGGGACGTGAGGAGATCGCAAGCTACGCTTAGCTCAGGTGTACAGTACAGGTGTGCAGATAAAGGCACACACAGCAGAGGGGACACAGGTGGCACAGTACAGACAGTAGCTCGAGCCTGTCTGGTCACAAAGACTGGGACGTGTGGGCACCAACGATCTCGCTGGGGCGGAGGGCGTGGGCCAGACTGCGACAGGTACGAGGTACGAGGCTGCTGTGACACCTCTTACTACGGGACTTCGGGCGAGGTGGGAGGTGCTGGAGGCGGGTCAGTCTTCACAGGAGGTGGGACCTCTGGCAGGGGCGGGGCTAAGACTCCAAGTGTGGTCCTCAGAGATGCCACACGAAGGAAGCCTCAAGCTCGTGGGGCCACGACAACCAGGACAAAGTCTGGAGGGGTAGAGGGACTGGTGGCAGTTCCTGAGCAGAAGGGGCATTGGGCAGGACCCTGGCACCACCCTGAGAGTTCCAGGGGGTCTGGTCTGGACACCGCCAGAGACGATGCACCTGGGAACCAGTGGCCAGGTGTGGGGCACACCGGGGCGGAGCCGTGACCGGGACGGAGCCCGCATCAGTGGAATTTGAAGGCTTCACAAGCGGCCCGTGTGAACAGAGTTTATACGAGTGTGACCCTGGGGTTCAGACTCGGACTGGCGTGTTTCATTCAACACACCGAAGAGCCTGCGCCAGGCACGCTGGTTTGCTGACATATACATTTCATCAACTTTTATGCCGTTATTTTCAAGTGGGTCACACTGTAACACGGTTTGAGGTTCTCAGGTCACACCAGGGACAGAGGGAAGGGTCTCCCCGCAGACACTCTGGCGCACCCTTCCCGGGAAGATTTCCTGTGTGTACAAACGAGTACACACCGGTTCTCACGCCACTCTGCAGCCACACAGCTTCGAGAACATTCTATGTCTGTGCACAGGGAGCTTCCTCACAGAACCCTATCATACCCCTGTCCTCCTCTACATTGTACCTTGTTCCTACTGAGAAACCCTGAGGCTATTTCCAACCGTTTGCGTTTTTAATAATGCTGCAACAGATGACCATCACCACACGACATTTTGCCCCGTAGGGTAAATTTCTAAAATTTACCCTACACGCCACACGCCACACGCCACCAGCAGCAGACAGGGCGTCTGCGTCAACAGTGCTTTCGCCTTGGCCGACGCGATGGGTATCTGAGCGAGGCCCCAAGTCACCCTCCCACCCCGTGTGTGAGGCTGAGATTCTTTTGACAGGTTTAATGGCTGCTTACGTGACTACAGGTGTGTTGTAAAAATGATTATCAACACATGAACATACTCTGGCTGCCGAGAGAGGATGGGGGGCATGAGAGCGGATGCGGGGAGCAGACGAAGGGGCTGGGGAGCCGCGGAGGGGCCAGAGCTGTGGGCAGGCTACATACAGCTGCCTCTGTGAGCGCCGGGGACAGGGGCGCACGCACGTGCGCACCGAGGGGCGCTTGGCGGGGAGAGGCCGTGCCAGGCCTCGTCTTCAGGCTCCGGCCCGTGCGACCTGAAGAGCCACGGGGCCCCTCGCCGAGGCGGGTGCTGGAATCGGGGCCAGGTCTATGGGGGAAGGACCGACGACGGCCCCCAGGCTTCCATGACAGCCCTCAGCTCCCTGCACGAGCCGTGTGCCGCGCCGCCTCCCGCACTCGGCGGAGCTTGGAAGTGGAACACGTGTCTTGGACTTGACATAACGAAAACACCCGGCGAGTAAATCACAGACGCAGAGCCCTGTGAGCCCTGTGTGAGATGCTAATTAGTTCTCTGCCGCCCACGGTGTGCTGAGGGCCGGTGCGGCCTGGAGCCGTGTGCGGACGGACGTGGACACGGCTGCTTTAGAACTCACCCGAGTGACAGACGGACGGGCCCCCGAAATCGGCCTCCCCATCTGTGGCCCGTGAAGCCAGCTCCAGCACCTGTGATCTCATGCACGTTCGCGGGGACTTCTAATCCAGGTGTGTGATGTTGGGTCACCCCATGACCCTTCTCCCGACCTTCCAGCTCAGACTCCTAGCTGTGAGGACTGTCCCCAAGCCAGCGAAATCAGACAATAAGTAAATTCCTGGCTTCGATACTTCGAAAGGCAAGGTCTGGGCGGGTGTCAGACAGAAAGAGGGGGGCCTCTCTTGCCCCTCTAGGGCAGTGACTCTGAAACTGGTCCCCAGGCAGCGGCATTAGCGTCACCTAGTGCCTGATTAGAAATGAAAATTCTCAGGTTTCACCCCAGACCTCCAGAATCAGAGGCTTCGGGCGCAGAGCCCAGAGTCTATTATTTTGACACCCTCTGGGAGGTTCCGATGCACATCCAGGTTTAGACCCACGGGCTAAGAGAGTTCCCAGGCCACTCTGCGGAGGAGCCGCCTCACAGAACTCCCTGGGGAGCAGCCAGATGTCTCCCCACCAGGCCTCTGGATGCAGACGGTGCACACGCAGCTCAGGGCCCGAGACCAATTGAGCTGAGACGCAGAGGGTGATCAGGGATTCAGGGACCAGGATGGATCAGACACTTCGGCAGATGCCAGCACGAGGGGCCGAGGGGACGCTGGCTTCTCTCACGCTGCCAGCACAGGACAGAGGACCCCGGTGGGGCCCAGACGCCGCCCTGCCCCTGACTCCTCCTCTCCCGTCGGGAGCCAGAGTCGGCTCCTGGCCTCTGAAGTCTTACTATCTAGGGGCAAACTGAACCGTTTTAGCTGGTTCACTTCCAGAGAAAGCGTTTCCTGGAGTAAATGCAGGCTTTTTGTGGGAATAAAGAAGCCGATCCTAAAATTTTATGGAAAGGTACTACAATAGCCAAAAGAACTCTGAACAAGAAAAACAAAGTCGGAGGCTTTACGTTATCTTATTTCAAGGCTTATTAGAGAACAACAATCACGACCGTATAGGCATAAAAATAAACATCAAGAGAACTGAATAGAGTCTAAAAATAGACCTCCACATACATAGGCAGTTAATTTTCAAATAAATGCAAAGGTATGTCCGTGGACAAAGGATATTATGGTGAAATAAACATATATCTATATTTTACACAATAAACTTCAATCCACATCTTCACCATATATGAAAATTAACTCTAATGGATTATAGACCCAAACATAAAACCTAAAACTATAAAAATTCTAGAAAAAAATCATGAGAAAATCTTTGCGACCTTGGATCAGGCAAATATTTCTGATAAGACACAAAGCGTGAGTCATAAAGAATTCATAAACTTGACTTCACAAAAATTAAAAACTTTTGCTCTACGGAAGACACTGTCAAGAAGATTAAAACATGAGCCCCAGAACTGAGACACAAATATTCAAAAGTCATATTTGAGGGGGGACTTGATTCTAGAATGAAAAAAAAATCAAATTGCACACATTCAACGTGTGTGGTTTATTATATTTTCATTATATCCTAATAAAGGTGTTTTTAAAAATAATATAATAGCTTTACATGTCCCGACGATTAAAGATCTACTTAAGACACTGTGATTTAAAAAAAAAAACCTCCCATAATAAAATCTCATAAAAATACCTTGAAACATATATTTAAAAAGTCGTCGGAGGCAGACACAGTAAGTTGTTGAGTAGTTCTCCTGGGCTGGGGCGGGAGCTCTCACTCTCCATGTGACAGATTGTTATAACTGAATTTTAATTGCATCGCCTACACCGTTATAGACGAGTTTTGATTTTCTGTTTTGTATTACACATCCCACTTGCTCCTGCAGCTTTGAGGCCAGGAATTAACCCTCGGACAGCTTGCACGAGAACGTGACTGTCACGGAAGCATCTCTCGTGTTGGCCCAGGAATGGGTCCCTCTCAATTCCCATTAACTTGCGTGTTCGTTTTCTACAGCTAAGTAACAGATGACTCCAACACAGCGGCTTACAGCCACAGGCCTGTCACGGATTTTCTGAGGGTCAGGGGTGAATGTGACCTCAGCTCCGCAGTCAAGGTGTTGGCTGGAGCTAGGGCCACACCCGAAGGCTCATCTGAGAATGGGTTGCTGTGAAGCTCACTCGCATGGTCACCGGCAGGATTCAGCTCCTTATGGGAAACTGGTTTTTTTGGTTTTTGGTTTTTTTTTTTAAAGAGATATAACTGACATTGATGTCGTGTGTGTTTAAGAGGCACAACGTGTGAATCTGACACTGGTGTGTGGCAACAATTTGTCTTGTGTGGCGGGAGCGTTTACGATCTAGGACATTTACGAGCATTTAAGACCTAGGCTCTTAGCAACTCTGAAACGCACGCACGTATGGCATCGTTACCTGCACCGTCCCTGCTGTGCACATCTCCAGGCGTCAGTTGTCTAGTGGCAAGTGTGGGCCCTTCAACGAACGTCTCCCCAAAGCCTGGGAAACGTCGTTCTCCTCTGTTTCTATGAGTTTGGCTTTTTTAGACTCCACGTGGAAGTGACATCGTAAAGTATTTGTCTTTCTCTGATGTATTTCACTCGGCGTAACCACGGTCCGCCCATGTTGTCACACATGGTGGGATTTCCTTTTGGATCGCGGCCGAATAACATTCATATATGTAGCTGACGTCCTCCAAGTCCAGCCATCCCTTGAGAGACACTTAGGTTTTCCCCACGTCTTGGCTGTTACGAGTAATGGTACGATGAACACAGGGGTGCAGATACCTTTTCAATACCCAAAACACCGATGGACTGATGACCGAAGGCCTCTCTGGGTTCTTTGGCACACGGGCTCCAACTCAGGGCCATTTGCGACGTGTCAGCTGGCCAGAGGGAGTGGGCAGGAAGGAGCAGTAAGAACCCACAGGAGAGAAGCCAGATCTCAGAATCAACACTCGACACCTTTGCCACTTTTGGATTAATCAGATGATCAAAATAAGACCATGGAGCATAAAAATACATTGTATTAAGACAACTATGTGAGAGGCAGAATAGAAATGAAGTTTCAAGAAGTAAAAGCCACAAGGTAAAATTTCTGACTCTTAAGAGTTTGTTTATGGTATTTTTTAAGTAACTGTTGGAGGGTTTCAAAACGCTACAGTATTAATATTCCACTGATCATGTAAAAAAAATGGATGTCAGTTTCTTTTAAAATATCAACGTTTACAGCACCCCAGAAATTATATTCTTTGCAATTATTTGAATTCGGGATAAAGAAAAATTTACATGTCGACTCAAAATGAGCGAAGAGGTACAAAATTTCACAATTCCATTTTGAGGTACGCAAGCACGTAACTTTGAAGCGCTGCTCCAAACCACTGCGCTACGGGGCAGGTTTCTAGAAGGCATGGCCAGGGGCCTGTTTACACAGTGAGTCTCTTAACCCCCCAAAGTCTGCACAGCAGTTACCCCAACACCCCTCTCTCCGGGGGTCCTCGTCACACCCCCCTCCAAAGTTTCTCTCTCGTTCTGCACACGCTCGGCTCCCGCGTTCTGCTCTGACTTCTGAGTCTCTGGCCGGCGCACCCCCGGGAAGCAGAGTCCACAACAGTTGTCATTTACTCCACGTGGACTGAGACGCCTCAGTGCCTCGCCTGACAGCCTTCTGCTGGACTCACGTCGGCAGTCTGCATGGGGACAGGGCGGAGAGTACGAGGCAGAAACGAGCTGGTCTGCTCGCGAGGACGATGCTCTCAAGAACATTTCCCAGAAGCTCGGGGTGTCTTCTTTACAAGAAGCTAAGGAAATTTTTTTCTCACATCTCACTATGAGGAAATCTGTCTCGGACGACTGGCGGGGCTTTATCGCCACTACAGGCGCAATCTGCAACTGGCCGTGTGCTTGTGTCTGTCTACTAGAAAGTCAGAGACGAACGCCTGGCTGGCCTCTGGAACCTTCGTGGGAACTGAGGAGGCTCACTGTACCACCGCCCCTAAATTTCCGTGTACTGTGAGTTTGTAAATCTATTCGATTCTGTCTCGTTATGTGTTTCTCTGTTACGTACGTGCAAACACAGTGTCACCCTCGAACGAGGCAATGCTGTCTAAAACGCAGGCAAAGCCACACGCGAACGAGATGTCGAACTTCACTGTCCACTGTCCTTTGTTGGAGTTCACAGCAAGCTGTCTCACACCATGGGTACTGCCTGAGACGACCCGTTCTCTGCCAACAGGCTCAGAAGGGACATTTACTTCCGTCTGTCTCCCGGCCTACCAGCTCAAAAGACCGACCCGGGCGTAACCGAAGGGATCCTGTCTCGTTGAGACAGACACGTTAACCAAACCCATAGAGACTGATATATAAGCCAGAATTCTATGTTATTAATTTAGGATGAAAAATCCATCCATCGGGTAGACCTCGAATGCTGGCAATGGCATATGTGACGAACACAGAATGACAGGGGAGGGGAGGCAACTTCATGCTCAAGGCCAGGAGCGAACCAAGCCCAGGGCCCGGCACGCAGCTGGGATGCAGCACTCCGGGGTGGCGACTAGGAAGGTTGTGTCCAGGGCCTTCTTGCAAACAACTACATTTTTCATCAGTAAACTGTATTTACATTACTGTTTTCCACTCCGAGCCGACATCTCTATTTGAGTCCCCTTGACGGGAGTTTGGGGACAACTACCTAGTCACGCATCTGCAAACGACGTTTATTCTCTGGAAAAGGCTGCCAACCGCATCCCCTGCCTACGGCCTGTACCAGTGTGCCTGGCCAAGGGGAACCCCCTTCCTCCCTCATCTCCGAGTTCTCCAGAGGAGCATCTTGGCACTTTTTCCAGTAAAAACATGGCAGCCTTGCTCCCCTACCGAAACCAGTTCTTTCGATTTATAAAATGAAGACTAGATTTCGGCTTTTAAACAACTAAGATTTGAATCGAAATCGAGAGGTATCTTTCTGTACACGATAAGCGTATAAAACTAAAATGCTTTTCCAACCGGTGAAAAGCACGGAACAGCTATTCTGGCTTTGAACTCAGCAGGGTGGTGCATCCATATCCACTCTGGATGCTGGGGACCCTGTGTCATATTTGTAGGTCACCTCGAGACATCTACTGTTTCTGTAACGGCCAGCTGAACATGGGTATCTGACCAAAGAGGACACACGAGCCCATGAAACTCTCAGTTCATATTGATTTTAGTACTGTTTCAACAGCTCTGAGAAAGGGAACGGAAATAATTTTGGCAGAGAGACAGGGAAGAGTATATTCTCCTACCGCAAATAAAATCGAGTCTCCTACCCCAGACTTCAAGAATAATGGCCAAGGCTGGGTCTTCCCCTCCATTGGAACGTCCCGTCCGGTCCTGTTCTCTTCGACTGCTCGAGTCCCTTCTATGCGTGTCGCATGGGTACCTGCATCCCCTCTGCGCCCGCCGTCAATGTAAACAGAGCGAAGAGCCTCGGATTTAGAGACTATCTAGAGAATGACAGATACAGATTTTGGTCCCCAAACGGGGAGAGATTCCCCTAAAATACACTGTTGTTTCTTCAACGGAGGCAGAAATAGTGGACGGAGCGCAGTTTGGGGAGGTCAGGCAGAAGTGGGGTTTTATCCCAGCTATTTATTTCCTCATCTGTGACATGGGGTTCATATTAGTGCCAATTTCACAGCTGTCACGAGTTTAAAACGTTTAGGTAAGTTGCGGTCGAGTCTTTGGGGTCAGGAGAGAAGCATCTGCCAAGGCAGGGACACAGGGAGGAGGGGTGTGTGGGGAGCGACCCCGTGCGACAGATGGGGAACGAGATGCCCTCCCAGAGTGAAGGGTCTGCCGGCTGTCACCTGTCGTAGTACCCACCCTGAACAGACTCGGGGGGATGCTCGGGCAGGCCGCAGGAGGTGGAGAGATTCCAGCAGCTTCTCCGGAGTTCTGTGAGAACGTCCATTCGCAGGCTCGTCTGCTCAGCGGCACGGCTGTCCGGTCCCAGGCGGCCCCTCCTGCGTCCACTTGTTCTTTTGTCCTCGACGCAGAGGTGAGCGAGCGTAATGGGCTTCAGACGTTTTTAATCAGGCACCTTTTCCATAAAAACACCTTGAGGGGGCCTCCCCGAGTTGGGAAGTTTAATTAGCACAAGATGTAATCAAACGTCCTGACGTACACTACGGAATGTAAACAAAAGCAGAACATTTCAAGGGATGTAAAACATAAGTTGAATATAAGTTGAATGGCTTACAGGTATGTCTTTCCGGGGGCCTTATTTGGTCTGAATTGAGCAACCTCGGCACCCTGAGGTTGGGGTCATCGCCTTCACTTGCAATAGTGAAGTCGTGCACCTGCTCCCTAATACGCTTGCTACCCTAACACAAGGCTCAAATAGGGCAAAGACGTGACTTGTCTCTATTCCCTGGAAGGAAACGTATCAAGACTGAGAAGCCATGATTTTACATTTTATGAACCGCTTTTTAGAGGTTACACCAACAGGATTAATGTATTCAACAATTTACCGACCACCAGGTGCAAAGTGTTGTGTGAGGCACTGGAAGCAGTAAACCATGAAACCCTTAACGAGAGACAGCTGGAAAATCCCCAGATAATGGAGATTAAGTAACACTTCTAAATAACACGCGGGTCAAAGGAGAACTCTCAAGACAAATTTTCAAACGTTCTGAACTAAATGAAAAATAAAATAGAACTTATCAAACCTTGTGGGATACAGGAAAGGCAGTGATTAGGAGGAAATTTATAGCGATCAATATTTGGGGAAGTAACATCTAAAATCGGCACTCTTAAGCTTACGCCTTAGGAAACTGGAAGGCCCGGATCTGCGTTTATGACCCGTCACTGGCAAGGGCGATGGAAGTTAAGTCCCACTTGGACTTTAACTGAGGCTTCATTGGTGTGCCGGGGGATAAGCATCGATCCGAGTTAGAATTCCATGAGGGAAAAATGGTGAACGGATGCTCAGAGCTATCCACACCGTTTACCACACATACTATTTTGCATATGTTGCTACCAAATTTTATTCTGCTTGTGAAGGGAGAATTTTATTGAATTGTCAATGTTATTAAATTCCAGTGAGTTTTAGAAAAAAAGATGCTATATTTTCGTTCGGCTGTTTACTTCTCTGAGACTTCTTCGATTACTTAGAAGTGTGTTGTGTAATTTACAAGTTTCTTGGAGATTCCTTGTTACCGATTTCTAGTTTGATTCGGTTATGATCACAAAGCATATTTTCCATGGTTTTACTTATTTTAAATATCTTAACGCTTCTTTTATAACCCAAGATATGGCCCGTCTCGGTGTCCCAAACATGCCTGAAAAGAATGGGCATTCTGTATTAGTTGATGGTACTGTCCGGCTCTATATAGTTGCTGTCTAGTGGTTTTATACGTTACCAGTTGTAACTGAATTTGCCTTTTTCTAGTTGTTAATTCTTGCTTCGTGTATTTTCCAGCCCTACCGCTTAGCGCACGTTCACGTGTTGGCACGTTTTCTAGTGATCTGATCCTTTTAGCGTTACACAACGTTCCTGGCAATTTTCTTTTGTTCTGAAGTCTATTTGTCCAATGTCACGGCCACTCCAGCCTGCTTTGGATGAGTGTTTGCAAGGATATCTTTTTGCCTACCGACATCATTTTCCCTACCGACATTATTACATTGGATTCTTTTGCCTACCGACATTATTACATTGGAAGGGGATTTCTTGTAGGTAGCATATGGTTGGGTCATGATTTTATCCATTCTCCCAATCTTTTAACTGGTGAGCCCACTTACACTTCACGTAATTATCGACGTGTTACGACGTCGTCTGCTTTTACTGTTTCGTCTGTCTCGTTTCGCCTGGTCTGTCTTCGGGTAGGTATTCTGGACGTTCTTTAGTGTTCCGTTTTGATTTGTCTACATGTTTCAGTGTATCTCTTTGTAAGATATTTCAGCAGTGATTCTACGGACTGCACTACACATATGCACTTGATCACAGTCCGCCAGTGTCAACACGTACCTCTTCCGGTGGCATGTTGACACTTAACCACCATTTAGGTCCCTTCGTCCTTCCCTTTTACAATACGGTTATCTTAAATATCACCTCTGTACACAGTGAGAACCACATCAGACGATGTCACACATTTTGCTTTTAACTTTTAAATGACAAGTACAACGAGGTGTCATACTTGTCTTCCACAAGCTCGATGTGTACGCACCTCCTCACGTCCTCAACATCCGGTCATCGCTGAACTTGACCTTAACCGCTTTCCCATACACTATGCACTCTGCACACCATCTGTGGTTCTTGAAATCGTTTGGCACTCATCGCTATTACACTTGGGAGTCTGACTAAAGACCTGGCGTGCCTCTGAGCCCTTGCCCAGTTCCCCACTCCCTTCCTTTTCGTCTTCCAGCTCATCCGTGTTGTTTTGTAAGCATTTACATTTATTTTTCGAAGTAGTTTTTCCCACCGGACCATGAGCTTCCTGCCGATGTTTTTATTCATTTTACATCCTCATCTAGGGCCTGCTGTGTTCTAGCACTTGAATGATAGGTGACTCTACAAATTCACTGCCCTCTCGATGTCTGATTTTTTAAAAATTCAGCCGTCTATATACCCAAGAGATCGTGCACCAAGTTTTCCATAGAACTGCCTGTTCACACGTCTAGCACTAGCAGCCAAAACGCCTGCTTTGAGGAACCCGTGAACACGAGTCTTTCCAGAAGAGCAAAAGTTTCGAGATCAAAATGCCTTGACCTTACACAGTCTGCTCTAAAAAAGTCTCCATAACATCCTGAGAAACCACTGTGTCCCAAATACGTAGCCATGAAGCTGTCAGGTGTTCTTTCTTAACGTCTTTGTGTACCCCTCCCTTCCCCTCAAACCTCCACCCCCACAAATATATATAACTCTTTGATCTCTTTCTGTAACTTAGTCTTTAACGTCGAGCTTCTAAGTGACAGAAGCAGCGGACTCGAGGCCACAGTACACTGTGCTGAGCTTCTCCGGCGAGTGGTTCTTGCAGACGCGAGTCAGGCTTGCTCCAGTTCGATGAGGACGCCGCCGCAGTCTCTGGGGTGCAGGAAGACCACCGGTTTCCCATGGGCCCCTATCGTGGCCTCTTCACTCAGACTGCGGATCTCCTTTTCTTTCAGATCCGTCACGGCTGCGTGTATATCATCCACCTGGAGGCGAGAAGATAATGAGAACACATCCGAGATCACGAAATACCGAATTACGGCATCTTGAGGCTTAGACCTTTGCGAGGTCCCGTGGCCCGCCTCCTCTGCCGCCTCCTCTACCGCTGGGCAGAACCGTTCCTGACCCACCACGAGGACGAGCTGAATTCTAAGTGCTTAAGGGTTTTATCCTCGGTGAGCACGTCTCCTTACAGCCACGTAGCGCGTGCTACGCTGTGTGCCACTTTCTTCCTGCAGGACCACGGGGGCGCTGCACAAATCCTTCTCTCCTGAGAGCCTTAGGTTCCCCGTGTTATAGGTGGATGAGCCGTGCCACACAAATGGGCGAGTTGAAAGCGAGGCGGCAGGTAAGCAGCTCCTGCACGGCGGACAGGTGCTCGGCAAACGGTGCTTCCCCGAAGCCCCGACCGCCCACGTGCCAAACCACCGGCTATCGCTTCTGAAATTAAAACTTCATGTACGTGAAAATCACTGTTAAACTGTCCCCAAAATGTTTTTCTCCGTTCTGTAAAACCAAACATTTACAATTTTACGACTCTCTTGTAAATCATTTCTATTTTCTGTTTACTCGCAGTCTAGGTTAAAGGAGCAAATGGGTCCCTATCTACTTGTGGAAAAATGATTCTCTTCTATCTTGGAAAGTCGTCCTCTGAGCCTGGGAACCGAGGCGACGGAGAGGAAGGTGCACCACGCACGCCCATACTCGTAGGCGCTCAGGCATCGTTCGGGGTCTAAGGCTCCAACAGCATTCGACACATTAACAAAATGCAGAGAACGACACAACACCCACGTACCCAACGCGCAATGTGACGAACGTCTGTATGTGCAGATCTTATTCTCGAAGAGCAAGGATTACATACTGGATTCTAAAACGGGTCTAGCAACAGACGAGGACACTGAATATCACTATAAATACACTACGATTTCCTCGAACGGCGTGTACACGCTATTCGCACATCCCTGATAAAGGCCCCTTTAAAATCCGATCGCTCTACCCAAATCGATGGGTGACGTGGTCATTTCGTGCTGTCCTAAAATGGCTGGTCTGCTCTCATCTTTCCAGAACAGCCGGACTCCTCCCGATGGCGTACTTTTTTGTATCTGGATATAATGAATTTCATTCTATTGCATTTGGCCTCTTTCCATTTTCCCAAAGTTAGTCTAAATTCAGTCTTTCTGTCTGAAAACAATTTAAAAGTTGTACATGAAAATTTAAACAGATAAAGCTAAGTATCCCTTAACTACCATTAATATAATCTCTCTCTCCAGAAGTAAACACTGTACTATCTGACACGTTCTTCCAAATCTTAAAATTACTTATAATCCTGACATGTGTGTGTAATAGTAAAGAATTTGGCCTTGTCTAAGAGAGGTCTGGCCTTGACTTCTGGGAGCTAATTTCTGTAACCTGATAGGAGTGTCTTAGTTTAGGGAAGAAGCTGATTAAACTGCATCGTCAAGCAGAGCCGGCCACACTCGAGTCTTAGGGTAGGGGCCGGCTGCCAGGCCCTGCGACTTCAGGTAGGGGCTACGGGTCCCACAGTAGGAGTAGCTCTGGAGGCTGAGATCAGGCCTGTGGGCGATCAACCAACCGATCGTGCACGAACACTCAGCACCGAGGCTGCTGTGAGCCTCCCTGGCTGGCAGCACTCGCGTACTGTCGCACGTCACGTCAACGCCAACGGTAACGTGTTCTGGGAAAAACGGAAGCTTCGAGTTGAGAACGCTCCCAGATCTGCCCTATGTGCTTCTTCCTTTGGCTGACTGGGACCTGTATCCTTTGCACAACTAATAAACGGTCCCCGTGAGTGTAACAACTTGCAGCGGGTTCTGTGAGCGTTTCGAGTGGGTCAGCGAGCACGAGGGTGGTTTGGAAACCCGCTAGTTTGCCAATGGTGTCGGAGGTGAGGGTGTCTTCTGGAGCCTGTGTGTCCTCTACACCTGATGGCTGGCTCTGCACTCTGCGGTCTGACTAGTAAGTATACGAGTTCGAGTTACGCATGAACGATGTCTTCTGTAGATGCACCACCTGCTTTAAGGGTGTAAGAAATGAGGAGCGATTCAATTTGGGGGATTAAGTTCTTCCTCCTAAAAACAAAAACAGCACGGTCAATAATAACCCACCTTTACAAATGTGCTTGTACAGTCCCTTTTATGACTCTGTGAGCCCCTGGAGGCCGTGGGTGAAAATCTCGGCTATTCACCCCAACTTCACTTCAGCTTCTCCTGGTGGGGGAAGCGGAGGCAAGCATCCGATTGCCCAGGAACCATGCTCTCTGGAGCGAGCGCCATCAAAACATGTCTGCATTATCAGAATCTTCAGGGAAATCTTACCATCTCTTTGGCCCTCAGCCCCCTCATCCGAAAATGGCAATACAATCTTGTTTATTTGAAGGCAAGGAGTTAGATTAAATAAGATCTTTTAAAAAACCTAAAGGTATGGAATTTTCAGTGACCGAATTTTATGAACAAGTGATGACGTGCTTTTATGGTACGTATTTTGATGTTTAAAATGCGGCCTTTTATTTTCTATAAAATCGTAATGGTACTAGTTGATACCAATGATGAAAAAATTTAATCCTCAAACTGATATAAATCCATCGAAGTTAAATTTAAGTCTGGATGAAATATTTGTTTCAATTGTCTTTTCCCCCAAACTAAAAACTAAGTGAATCACGTAACCCTGAGGTCGTTCTCACTTCGTGCGGGGCTCAGAGGGTCCCTGTGAATTCCTGGGATCATTTCAGAAGGGCCGCACTCACCCGTGCTTCCATGCTGGCTGCACGCATGTCGTCTGTGTATAAACTATGCAGCAAGCGTCCCCAATGCCCTCCCCTGACACCTTCACCAACTGAAAGTAAAACATTCCAAAGAAACGAAAACCAAAAAACTAAATTTGTTTAATTGACGGGACTCTTATTCTAAAAGGATTTCTCTTATTTCCTCTTCTTTACTTTTTCCTGCTAATAAAACGCCTTTTCTTTCACAAAATGGTGGTAGCAGCAGATGAAAGTTTAAAATTTTTTTCTTTATCTAAAACACAGAAAATGTAAAACCTCAACAAACTGCTCAGTGTTTCTGTTTTGTTCTGTTCTCTGGAAGTGTCGCCACTGTATGGGACCCCCATGGCTGGGGACTGGTGATACACGGACCCTTTGCAGGGCTTAGCAGTTGCCTAGGGTTTACCGTCGAGCCTAAGAGAATGGAATTTTCTGAAAAGCCCAATTTTCTCCCTTCCCGATTGAAAAGTGTGCAGAAAATAAGTTTCTCAATAGCCTTTTATCTTAAAGTTATACGACTTTTCTTTCATGAGGAACTCACACTCGACGGAAAAAGACCCATCAAACACACAGAAGCGGACACAAGAAAGCCAGTCGCCCGTCACCTGACTACTCAGAAAGCAACACTGTGACCGCTGCCTTCCTTTCCACTGTTCTGTCTCGTTCTTCCAGCAATCGTCTTTTGATTAGCAACCCTGGGCAGAGCACTGAGACGGGAGCCACCTGACCCCCAAGTCAGCTGACACATAAATGGCTGGTGGTGCCCCCCCACTCGCCCCCCAGATCACCATCCTGTGTGGCTGCGGCCTGCCTGCCTCACCAGATGGCTCCTCGGCCACTGTGTCCCGGTGACCCCACCATGGCGTCCCCCCACTGTGCCAGTGCCACCCAGACTGTCGACCCCAGCCAGCTGGGCTGAATACGCGACCCACCGCGGTGTCCCCATGCTCCTGGCCCTGACCTCCGCATGAGCCCGGACCCTGGATCAGGCAGTGACTGCCCAGCATGAGTTCTGCCATCCACATCAGGTCACCGTCTCCCTGCACTGATGTCCCCCCTCCACGGGGTCGGGCCTGCCCCGGGTGCTGGGTGCCAGGCCTCTCTCACCCCCCTCCACCTCACTTTACGTATTAGATGCCCCCCCCCCCCTTAACATGCCTGGGCTCCGAGCCCCTGCACCGGGCTGGCCTCCTCACTCGGGCACCCAGCTTGGCCCCTGGCCTTCATGGCAGGCGACCCTGGCCCGTGGGCGCCCTCTTCACCCGTGCGCCCCAACACCTGCTCTGGGCCACTCCAGCTCTCCCCACCAACGGGGACAGCTATTCTGCTGTGCCCACCTCAGGTCCTCAGGACTGAAGCGGTGGCGGGGGCGCGGTCCCCTGCCTCGGCACCTGGAGGGCAGTCTCCGGCGGGACTCAGTGCGTGGCCCGTGTCCTCGCGGCCCTCTGCCTGCCAGGTCTGCTCTAGCTGGCACCGTTTCTCATTTGTCCCTCCGCTCGGTCACCTCCGATCCGCCGTGGCAAACACAGGGCGTGCGTGAGTAACGGCACGCGCCGGCACCCCAGGAGGACGGAGGGGACTTTGTGTCGCTGTCGGCTGCCCGTCCGCAGCATCCAGCGCTGCGAAGGCCAGAGTGACACTGAGAACCCTTAACGGCCGGGAAGGTGAAACAGACGAGAGTGCCCACCAAATGCGACAGAGGGGACCGTGCGCGACCGAGTCCGGGGGCCCCTCAGCGCAAGCCTCGCCCCCTTGGTTGCTGAATCGTGTGTCGTGGTGGGGGCTACCTGACAGGTCCCAGGGACGGGTACTCGGGAGGCTTAGAGCGGCAGCTGCCGACCAGCCGGCATGGGTCGCCTGCGGTCCCGCAGAGGTGGCCCTGGCATGCCCTGTTCGTCACGCGCTCAGCAGAGTCCGCACTACGACGGGAACTAAGTCGGCCGTGCGCCCACTTGAGAATGAACACCCCCTCCCCTGCTTTTCTGGATTACGAAGGAGGCCTGACATTAATTACGTCCTTCCTCCCGTGGGAGAATTTAAACGGAAGCGTGACTGATACGGCTGTGGGCTCGAAAGGCACGGATCGGAACGTGAACACCCGCAGGGAAGGGTCTCTAATGAGAATGTTCTCGCATAACGTTTGCTCAGGAATCACTAGCAGATGCGAGAGAGAGATCTTAAAGACCAGTCAGTAATTGAAAATTTATTGCTTTTGCAATAAGCAGCCAGTCGTTAGAATTGTAGGGAATAGAAGAAAAATATAAGAATACTTAGTATGTATGTAGAAAGTCTTACTTTACGAGTCTCTCCACGTGCGGCTTCTAATTGCCCTGTGCCACTGTAAGCAGCCACATACCAGTTACATGGGAGGCCACACGCGACCAATAAATGCTAGAGCGAAAATGCACATCTGTTAAGGCCAACTTCGATGGCCTTCACGGTGGCTGCTGAAACCAGATTTCGAAAAACTATATTATCATTTGCAGTTTTCTAGAGGGAGAGAGAATGTATCTATTAATCCGCCTTGGAGTGGGACCGACAGGGCCAGTCTCCTTAAAGAACTTTCACAAAGTTTCTCATGGAAATTGAAAGCTCCAAGCATTAAAGTTACTGAAATACCTCAATGCAGATGTGATGCATCCCTCCGGCCTTGTTTTTCTGCAGAAAACCTGCAATCGGACTGTTATTTCCCAGCGGATGAAGGAGTTCCACTTTGGTATTTCCCAGGTTGACAAAAACGACAGACACTCCATGCTCCGGAAGACGGACCGGCTCGCTGACCTGGGCCCCCAGAACACTCTTATAGAATTCCTTGGCCTTTTCCAAGTCTGGCACTGCTATGGCCACATGGTTGAGTCGACCCAGGTTCCACACGGGACCTGCCACTTGATGCGAGGGCTGGTTGGTGACAAAAGCTCTTACTGTTGGAACTGGAGTTCGAAGTCTGGGGAAAAGCACTGAAAAATAGAACAGCCATCGATAGTCTTCTTTTGAGAATAAATGCACTTCGAAAATTAATGTTTAAAAAATGAAATAAATTGTACATGCAATTTTTAATTACCGAAATTAAATTAGGAGAGAGAGAGAGGGAAAAACAAGTCAAAATCACTCGCTCGTCTCTAAAATAGCTGGAATTAAAAAGCTAATTCTGAGCTTTATAGACTCGGAGCAAAGCATGACATTTTTCATGATTCACACTTATTGGTAACACTCAAAGGACAGCTGCACATCAAGAATTACTTGCTGGTCTGCATTGCACCGAGGGTACTTTCAAATGTGACAGTACAATAACATATTTAATGATGAGAACAAGCCATTTTCTTCCTTATCTATAACTACTTTTCTGTCACGTATTCTGTAATAAGCTCATTACAGCCGTGAACATTCAGTACTTTTGAATGTGTATTTTATTTGAATGATCATCGGCTAAGGGAAATATCTCATCATTGGGGGAAAACGAGCAAAGATCGAGAGGGAACCTAAGCTCATGAAAACTTCCCCTGACACCGGGTTTTTTAATGTGTTTTTAATAATGCTGAAGGATTAGAATTGTTTGTGAGTGCAAAGAGACCGCCTTCATCCGGAAACTGAAGAGGCCTGATTTGCTGTCCCCGGTCCCCAAACACTGGATTTAAGAGCTGGATTCTCTCCAGAATCAAAGTTACACACATGCACGAGGTCTAAACACAATCTTGTAAATCTGCATCACTTAATAGAAAACTATGAAACAGTACATTGAAGAACACATATTGTAAATAATTGGTTTTTAGCTCTTGACACAAAACACTTTAAACAGTACTAAGCATCACAGAGCTTCGGCTAATGAAAAATTAGTTCTCCTTTACTGAAGTTTTTGATAACGAGGAAATTAAAGCGACACAGTTTGATTTTAGGCCATCGACCCTGTTGGGAAAGGCGGTCCCACGTGCACAGCCTTTCGACCCCCACTGAGTCACACGCAGAAGGGTGGGCCTGGGCCTGGAACCTTCCTTACCAAGAGACAAAGAGCCCCACGGCCTGTGCCAGGCCGTCACCTTGTACTGGGGACGTCTTCTCCTCTGTCAGGCTCAGTGAATGCTCCTTTGTTTCTGCTTCAAGCGTGAGCATCGTGTGGCCCACCCCACTGTTACATCTGTCCTGAGGGGAGGGGACTGTCTTGTGCCAGCCACTGGGAGAGACCCAATGGCCATGGGGGACTGACGCCTGCCACTGAAGCTGTCACACTGTCTCCTCCCCATGTAGGGAGTATAGTTCCACCCAGTGCGTGGAGACCCCGGTACCGAGATGCAGTGGGCCCTCCACTGGGACTGGCACCCGGTGCGCGGTGCTCTGCTCGACAAACCGGATGTATCATGGGTCAGCAGAAGGCAAGATTCTGCCTCAGATGGTCTTCTGCTACGCTCCAGCCTATATAATTGATGACTGAAATGTCCAAAGCTTCTCATTATCAGTAGGTTGGCACAGCCCCATTCTACGGACTCACTGTATCATCAGGAAATTCAAGTGTATTCCAACCCACACATACGCACATACACGTAAATGTACGATTGACAGTAAATGTCATAAAAATACCTACTTCTCACCAGATGTGCTGTGCTCCGATATTATCTATTCTATTTTGGTTTTTAAAAAATACTGGTACCGCCCGCTAACGAGTACCTTGCTGGTTTGCCGTGACTCATTTTTCTGAGCTTCTCCTGTTTTTCTGTGAAGTTTTATGGTCCTTAAAAGCGGGGTCATAACAAAATCACCATATGATCCATCAATCCCACTTCAGGGTATATATCCAAAAAGAAAGAAAAGCTAGAATTCGAAGAGGTATTTATATACCCACGTTCATAGCTGTGCTATTCACAACAGCCAAAAGGTAGAAATAACCCGTGTCCATCAACAGGTGCAAAGGTAAACTGTGGTTTACACGTGCAATTACTCGACCTTGAGAAGGAACGAAATTCTGACCACATGGCACACCACGGACGGTCCTTGAAAACATAGTAAGTGAAACCAGCCAGTCACAAAAGGACAACTGTCACATAATTCCACCTACATGAGACACCTGCAGCAGTCAGGTTCACACAGAGGAAGGAGCGCGGTGGGTAGCTGGGGCAGGGGACAACGGGGTTACTGTCGAATGGGTGGACGGGTTCCGTTTGGGCTGATGAAAAAGTTCAAATGCTTCTCCTCTAATACTCGGAGTTTTACATCTTTCCTTCAGGTTTTGTGTCTAAGTGTCGCATTGGAGGCAGGGTGCGTGGGCTCTGGGCTCTACTGCCTGGCTTCCAGGCTCGACCCTGCCACTCCCTGTGTAACTTGGCCTAGTTATTATCCTGTGCCTGTGTTTTCTCATACGGGAAGATAATATCTACCTCACAGGACTGTCATTTGATTAAAATGAAAAATACACAGAAATGCTTTAGAGAAGTGCCTGACGCAAAGTACGTAATTCCGAGGATTACCATGATTGGCACTTTCAGAAACGTTATGCTAATGGCTTGTTGATAAACGTTAAGTATGTCTGACTTCTAACACCTTTCATGCTTTCAAAGGAGGAGGCTGACTGTGCGCCCACCCTGTACACGGTACTAAAGATAAACACCTTGCTCCGTAACTAAAGGTCGCTCGCATCCGGCCCGTGTCTGGCACACGTGCCGCTTCTGTGCTCACTCCGACACTTCATCAGGCCACAACTTACTGTTTATGGAGACTACTCCTTCATTCTGGAAACTGTCACTGTGTGGGCTCTGATATTAGAACACACTTGGTAATTTTTCTGTATTTCGTGACTACTGACATCCTAGTGGAATGCTGCTAAGCAAAGTATTCCTTTTGCACTTTGACACAACAATACCGATTTACAACTTTTCCGAGTTAAAATTAGTTCTTTAGAGCAACTCTGTTAATTCACCCACACTGCTCGGGACTTCTTGTTAACTTGGGAAATCCTTTTAATATCATATAGAAGTGGAAATTGTGTTTACAATTCTGCCCTTCAGGAACCTACAGGCTGGGTACCACCCCCAATGCGGACAGGCCCCCTCTCGAGGCATTCCCCTACTGCTGGGGTTCAGAAGCAGTGGTCGGAATCCCATGACCTAACATCTGACTGATCTGACCTCACCTAGTAGGCACTCCTTGGGTTTACATCACTGTTGGGAGTTACACAACTATACTTCTACACAATCTTGCCTAGGTCTGTCATTTTCCCTGAGTTAACTGAAATCACGAATTCTGGAAGTGAATCATGAGACAGCCCAGCTCTGCCTAAACAGAGGGAAGCAGTAATAGTCCAGTGAGCACTTTAATGCTCACAGTAACTCTATGACAATATTATTTTTCCCATTTAGACACAAGGAAACTAGGCCTGAGCAATTTCCTTCAAGGTCACACTCGGTGGCACAGCTGGGCCTCAGCCCAGGTCTGTCTGACATCAATGTTAATGTGGTTAATCCATCATGAATAATTTTCTCATGCCTCTGAAATTCTTTCCCACTGTTTTCTCGATTTGTAATATCTTTAGTATATGTTCTAAGAGCAACGTCTACTTTCTCAGAGATGACCCTTGGTTTTATGCGTTTTCTCTCTTTCTGCGAAGGGCTAATGCAAGGATGTGTGAGACCTGTGTTTCACTGAGGAGAGGTCGGTCTGGGAAGGCGCGTTATCGGCAAAACTTGAATTACCGCCTGTTAAATCATTCATCTTAACGAGCCCGTTGTGACTTTTTTTTTTGACGCGTACACGTCACCTCTTTAAACTGATAATGTGATGAGACCGTCACGGGGCGCTTCTCTCTACGCGGCCGTCACTCGGCCTTGGGGACGGCCGGTGACGCATGCGAAGCGGGTTTGAGTTCAGAGGGCGCCCAGGGCTGCAGGTTCCACCAGGCGGAGGAGACGGGCACGTCCTGGGAGAGGAAAATAACTCTGCGGAGGGGTCATTTCCCCGAGCGCCTGAAGGTGCTACGCAGGGGGACCTGTCACAGCTGTTGAGAAGAACCTCGGGGGCGTCGCCGCGCGGCACCGCCTTCCTCCCCGGAAATCGGGATCAGGGGAAGAGAGGACAGGAAGCGGAGAGAGTGGCAGAAGCCCTGGCGTTGTGTCACCGCAGATTCTACCAGGCCTTTTTTTCAACGAAAGTGCAGAAAACCCGGGGGGCCGTGCAACCGCGTTAGGAGCACGTCGGGGCGCGCGGCGTCTGCGGTCCCCGACACGACCCTGCGAGGGCTCGGGGTCGGCGTCCGTCCTCCCGCCTCGCCCTTCTTTCTGGTTCCCCGCGGGCCCTCACGGTGCGCGGTGACGCCAACACCGTTCCTCCGCCTCGACCCCCGTCCCGGCCTTGCTGTCCCCGCGGACAGGTGGCCTCGCCTCGCCGGGCCGCACTTTAAAAGCGCAACACAAGCGGCGCCGTCCACCCCGGGCTCCCGCCCCGCGCAGAGTCCCGACGGCGCGGGGAAGTCACCTGCGGCGCTCGCGGCACACGTCGCCGCGGCCGCCAACCTCAGCACGCGCGCCATCTTGGGAAGCGAGCCGCCAGACCCGACGTGCGTCGCTCGGGGCGGAGCTCGGCCGAGGGGCGGAGCAACGTGGCCACGTGGGGCGGGGCAAGAAGCCGAAGGCGGGCCACGCGAGGCTGGGGCGGGGCCAGTGCGGCTGCGTTACGGCGGGGGCGGGGCGGGGGCGGGCCCTTCCATCTTTACAAGGCAAGTACTGAAGCCACTTAGTACAGCCAAAGCGGACCCTTAAAGGGAGGCCGCGTCACCCGTTGTGGGGCCCTCAAGAACGCAAAACAGTGTGCGAAGAGTGTCCAGAGGCGCTCGAGCTGACCGAAGGCCGCTTTAGGTTTCCCAGCCCGGCCGCCCTGCGCCGGCGCAGTGAAGGTCCTCGGGCTGCCATTGGCTCCAGCGCGGGGCGGGTCCGGAACTCGCGTGCCGCGGAACCTTCGCCCCGGGGCCGGCGGGTGCGTGGGGCGCGTCTTCGTGGCGCGGCTTCCGGGTCGTCTTCCTCGGCGTGCGGCGCTGTGTGCGGAGCGGCGGCAGCCATGGCCCCGCGGGTCTGGCGTCGGCGGGCGCTGGAGCGGTGTCTGGGCGCGGTCCGCAAAGCCACCGGCCGGCCGGAGAGCTTCCTCTCGTAAGTGCGCAGGGCCGGGGCTCGGGTTCGGCCCCGGTGTCTGGCGGGCGGGGGCTGCGGGTCCCCGTCGCATCCTGGAGGAGGGGGAAGGTAAAGGGAAGCGCCGATCTCTTTTTCCCACATTTCAGCTCGTTTCCGCGCCGGTAGCTGAGCAGAAGTTTAAACATTGTTCAAGGCTGTGCAGTGCGGATCTCCCGATCGCGTGCTCCTGAAATCATACTAAACTCAGTTATTAACGCCCGGAGCGCTTCTTCGCACGTAGGACTGCCTTTCACCTCCCTTCCCAGCACACACGCTTTGTATTTTGTTGTCGGACTTAAAGTCCGATCTATGAAAATGTGCTTCTCAGATTGCTATTTCGAGCCCGATCTCTCCCTTGAGCGCTAGGCCCACAGCAACCACAGCCGTGGACTCTCAGCATCTCAAATTTAAGATGCCTAGAATGGACCGTTGGTTCCGTTCACCCCCGCAGCCCTGCACTCTGCCCTCCCTGAAATCCTTTCCCGTGCTCCGTCCCCATCTGCCATCCCTGCCTCGGTAAATGGCACCTCTGTCCTTACAGTTCTTCAGACGGTCAGCTAAGCTGCTTTACGTCTTGCTTTTTCTCAGTTCTACGTCTTATGCATTCGCACATCCTGTCAATTCTGTCTCCATACTACATCCCGAATTCCACTGCTTCTCTGTCCACTCGTCAGCCCCCTATTGTCTTTCCGTTTCCTCCATAAGCCACCTTTCCAAAGCGTAAGTTCCCTCATTGTGCTCCTCCACCTAACACCTGATGGCTCCTTTTTACGTTTAACATGGCTGACTCACCGCGGAGCCCTGTGCGATGCGGCTCCCACCTTCCTCCCTAACCTTACCTTTTCCGTCCCCCGCGCTCCAGCCATGCTGGCCTTTCTGTCCGTCAGACTTGCCAAGCTCATTTCCATCTTAGGAAATTTGTTCTTGCTGTCTCCTCTGCCCGGAACACGTATTTCCAGAACTTTATAAGACTGTCTCTTTACGTACAGGTCTCATCTCAGATGTCACAGTCTCTGAGAGGTATTCTCTGTCTTCTCTAGCCAAAGCAAGTGCTGACCGTTGGCTGTTGGAATGAATAGAGTAGCATATGATATAGCAGTGTTGAGAACTTGAGGCTGAGATTCACGATATAACTCTGGGCAGATAGATCTGTAATGGTTTCCCTGCCCAAAATCCGTACAGCAGGTTGACACATCCTTAGCTGACACTCATATTATGGGAGCCGATCAGCGGGATTGTTCGCTCTTGGGGAACAGGATCTATAGTTAAAACGGACATTTCATTCAGATTTGGCTTTGCACAGAGTTGGGCTTTTTTCCCCCTTAAGTTCAGACTGCCGTGCAATCGTTACCTGTTATCATAAATCTCCGTCGACTTCCTCCCCTGCCCCCTCGATAGGGTTCAAGATCAACTGGCATCGGACTTCATTTCTTTAACGAAAGCACTTTATGACTTCAATAAAGCCCTAGAGCATGGCGGTGTCCGCGGGAGTCCCTTACGGAAACTGGTGATAGACAATTTCGATGATGAGCAGATTTGGCAGCAACTGGAAATGCAGAATGAGCCAGTTTTACGATTCTTCGAGAATGCAGTCGGCGACACCATCGAAGACGGAGACATCAGTCTTCTCCCCGAGAACGATGAGCGGGAATGTGAAGAGGGCGACTCAGAGATGGAGGCCGATGGCCAGGAGGACCTAGAACGAGAGGAGGAGGAGGAAGCGCCAGGCCCGGGTGGCGATGATGCCGACGATGACGAGACAGCTCAACGCTCCAGCGAATCCCGTCTGAGGAAAAGCCCGGTTTTCAGCGATGAGGATTCCGACCTTGACTTTGATATCAGCAAATTGGAACAGCAGTGCAAGGTGCAAAACAGAGTGCCTAGGAAACCGAGAGAGAAGTCCGTAGTAGATGATCAATTCTTCAAACTGTCGGAGATGGAGACGTTTTTAGAAACCGTGGAAAAGGAGGAGGAGCGAAGAGGTGACGCCGAGGAGGACGAGATCGATTTTTTCGAAGACGTCGGCTCAGGCGAAGATGAGGGAGGACTATTCGGAAGCGAGAAACTTAAGGTACGGTTCTGGAAGCGGAGAGAAAGAGCACTTCTCCGCTTCCTCAAACTAGTTTTGTTCTGTTTCTCAAGAAGGGGTTTCACATGCCTCAGAACTCCCCAGGGCATCAGCGAAATATTTCAATCAGTTGAAAAACATCAACTGGAAAAATTCAAACAACGCTGTCATTCCTCATCATGAAACACGCGTAGCTTAAGCCCCGTGATCGCATGTCAGATTCCGAATTTTCCCTCAAACGTGTATTTTCAATAAGCACTAGAAACAGTGGGGAAAGGAAGGCGTTGCATATTTAGGCTGGGGCGTTTTGGAAATCATGTAGTTAGAAGGTTTAGGGCTAAATAGCGCGCTCTCTTCTCGGTGATAAACGCATCCATACTTCCGTTCGTCTGGGCTGGCGGTTCTCTGGTTTTCTGGTAGTGTTACAACTGGCTAGTTTCCCTGCGTAATACACACACACACGAGCGTGATCGAACGCATTTTTCTATCCCTAATTAAAGCTTTTAAAAGTCGTTTTGTTTCAGTCAGGTAAAAGTTCCAGAAACCTGCAATACCAAGATTTCTTTGACCCAGTCGAAAGTGACGAAGACGGAGCAGGTGTTCGTGACGATAAGCTGAGTTCAGACGAAGAGGAAGAAGTCGCTGAAGAAGGAGAAGGAGACATTTCCGAAACGTGAGTCTTCTGACTGACTCATCCTTTATGTGGTAGGCGGGAGCTGCCCGGTCACATCTGTGTCCTCGTAGTTGTCAGATACATTTGTCCTAAGAAGTTAGGTTCCCTAAGGTGAAATAGTAGATTCTCGAAGATGACCTGGTCTTAAGATGGGAGAAGGTCTCTCAATTTAAAGACTCATAGAGACCACCCACCGGCGGTAGTAATCAAACCTTTATTACAGGAAACTGATTTGATTGTTTTTCTGCCCGTAAAAATACCCTATTGGTATTTTTGTGGGATAGATTCGTATGGATGAAGAATTTATTTTCTTTGCGTTGGACACTTTGTTCTGTTTCACCTAAATGTCTTTCTGTTGTTCCTTAGTAACTGAATGACGTTAGAAATTCTGAGTATTTAGTTGCATTTGTTATACAGAAGAAAGCTTTAATGACTAGACAATCAGTTTGTTTTCTCATGAAAGTGGCGTTTTTCCATTCATAAGCGTTTTTGTGTTACAGGGATGAAGGCGATGACCTTGAACAAAGTGAAGACAGTGGGCAACGTAAAGAAACCGTGAAAAGAGTGACTTTCGCTTTGCCAGATGACGAAGAAGATACAGATGTCTTCACTGTACAGAAAGAGTCCGATGAAGTTAAATCCTCTTTTGAAAAGAGACAGGAAAAGGTACCAAATAGGCATTTAAGGAATTTTTTATGCAGAGGGATAAAAATCTGAAATAGCACAGTCCAAGACCAGCCCTGAGAACAGCGAACTGGACCTCGTCGTCTTGACTCAGGATCAGGAAATCTATTTAATCCTCGGTCGTAAGAGGTTAGGGAGAAAAACCTTATGGTCACCTCCATAGTATCAAAAAGACCCTCGATGCAATCGAATGTTCATTCCTAATTTTTTTCATTCCTAGCGAAATACAGATACATCTAGGCAAAAGGCGCCATCGTGCTTCTTGGTATAATTTTCGAAACATCCCTTTCAAATCGAGAATGAGACAAAATGTCCATTCTCACCATCACTGCCGTTGCTTACCGTTCTTGTCTGAGTGTTAGCCAGCGCAGCTCCAAAGGAAAAACATGGGAAAACCCGAATCGTAAGCGTTAGCGTTTGCGGAGGGTCCCGGGAAAACCAAGCAGACGAACTGAAAAGCAGTTGGGAAAAATAAGCGAGTTCCCTCCGGGAGCCGAAGAGGCCGGCGCCGTGCTCGCTCTCGGCCACTGCAGAGCTTGTCCTTAGATGTTAGAGACCCTTCGAATTGGGAGTGGAGCCAGGCAGCAGGCGCCACCAGACACTAATGTAATCAGATCGCTGCTGAATCTCAGATGCTCTAATAGTTAAAATTGAGAGTGGCTTGTGAATAGATAGATCCTTTGACTACAGTAGAGCCTAGAAATATACCTGAATGCTTCTGGAGGAGTTCAGTGTGTTATAAATACGGTGTTTCACGTCCTTGGGGAAAAGAGGCCATCGGCAGCTCCTCCGCCACCTCGGGTGACGGGAAAGGCAGTCACCGTCGGTGCAATTAAAAGGTGGCAAGGACGACAGAATTGCATTGAGGAACAATCCATTTTAAACATATTAGTTGCTTTTACGCAACTCTGCATCTGATTTTGTTGCCTCAACGTGTGATAACGTTTTGTCTTTCTCAGATGAATGAAAAAATTGCGTCTTTAGAAAAAGAGTTGTTGGAAAAAAAACCTTGGCAGCTTCAAGGGGAAGTGACAGCACAGAAGCGACCAGAAAACAGCCTCCTGGAGGAGACGCTGCACTTCGATCACGCCGTGCGCATGGGTGCGTGTGCCCGGGCCCCGCCGCGCCCGCCCCCGCGCTCGGCCTGCCGCTCCAGGCCACGGACACACTTGGGGGACATTTCTTCCCCCCCAGCTCTTTATTTTAAAAACCTGCCAATAGAAAAGAGTTGAAAGAACGGCACGGCGAACACGCGTGTGCCACTCGGCCGGGCCACCGTTCGTTCCCACGTCGCCGTGTTCGCGTTCTGTCCCCTGTGCACGTGTACGACTGTGTGTGCACTTCCCCCCCCGAATCATTTGAAACTAAGTTGCCGATGTCACGACACTTCACGCCCGAGTACTTTTACGCGTCCCGTCTAAAAACTAGGACGTTTTCCTGTACAGCCAACGCCATGAATCCGCCAGTAGGCTGATGGCACCTCATGCACGGGTTTCTGCACGGGTCCGTTTACAATGGCCGCTGTCACTGTCCGCGCTGTGTACCCTGCGAAGTCCAGTCAGAGACTCTAGTCACTGCATCCAGTTCTTTCCTGTGCCCATTAAATCAAAATGCATTTCCTTTCCGTTCAGTGCGAGAGGTCCCGAGGTGCTGGGGGGTACGTGTCGGCGCGCACTCCCACGGGCGCTCCAGCACCGGGCTGGTTCAGACAGATGGGTGACCCGTCCCCCCACTGTCTGATTCGGGAGGTGCGGGCTGGGGTCCGCGAATTCACGTTTCTAGTAAGTTCCCGGGCGTCAATGCTGCTGGTCCGAGGGGCACCCGTGAGAAGCGCAGGTCTGGTTTTGTCTGCCTAACGCGTGCGTGTCTCGTTTCCGTTAGCGCCTGTGATCACAGAGGAAACCACGCTTCAACTCGAAGACATCATTAAGCAGAGGATAAGAGATCAGGTCAGTAAGAATGGAATTTAACTGGAAATTCACCGAAATTGGTAGAAATACTATGCGAATGTCCTGGGAATAAGAATAACACTGTTTTCTTAGAAGCTTTGTATCAGTTTTTCATTTGAAAGCCTTAAATTTATGCTAAAGGTATCCTCAGCTTTTGTCGTGTGAGGCTGTCTTTCACGTGTACCCGGGAAGACGGGTGTCACGCAGAGGACAAAGGGGTGGCCAGAGCCATCGCCAGTCTCCCTCATGCCTTGCTGACCCGTCGGGTGGTGCGGGATGGAGCCGTCGGAGGTGGCAGTTGCGGCGACTGGTATCTGACTCGACATCGTCACACATGGGACCCGTGGTCCAGGCATAGTATCTGGTGTGGCAAATGAGGGTCTTTTGTTATTTCAAATGTTAAAAACCTAGCAGAGAGTTTTTGTTTAAGAATTGGTTTTATTTTGTAAACGCAGAATAAAACGTGGGCGTACGACCACAGCAAGAGTTGGCTTTACATCGTGTATGTTTTTGGTGCAATTTGCTTCCTCAGGAGTGGTATTCCAGAGGCACATTCCTGAATGAGCCTAGAAAGAAGCGACACATTGTGTTCATCCATGTTCGCCCGTCTTTCATGTTTCAGGCTTGGGACGACGTCGTCCGTAAAGAGAAACCTAAAGAGGATGCGTATGAATATAAAAAGCGCTTAACGCTGGACCACGAGAAGAGCAAACTGAGCCTTGCTGAAATTTACGAACAGGAATACATCAAACTCAGCCAGGTGAGGCGGTCACCGAGGCAGCGGGGCGGAGCGCCGCCCTGGGGTGCCACCGTGATGGCCGAAACACTCAGGACACAAGTCCCGCTCTGGGGTCACCGCGTCTCAGTGTGAGGCTCTGGGGTCACCGCGTCTCAGTGTGAGGCGGCGAGCTGGGACCAGCGGGGCTGTAGTGGTGCCACTGCAGTTAGCCACTGGTCGCCTGAACTGTCACAGCTAGTTATGAACTTTCCAGCAGTTATTCTAGTGCTGCAATTTTAAAATCATTTCTCATTTATGTTTTTGAACTTACTGATCTGTTTTATAAGATTATCTGTGAATTCATTCAGACTTCTGGGTCTGGTAGGTTTTTGTTTTTCGCATTTTTGTCTCTTTAGAGTCTTAAAAAATATCTCTGGTTAAATAGGACGAAGTCGTTTCTAAAAATATTATATTCCCAATGTAATCATTGTGGATTACTCCTTTGCACTGGACTCGTTAGCGACGTGGTCAGTGTGTGCTTGGGGATGACCAGACAGTTTTACTCTGCAAAAGCCCTTTAGGATCCCCCCAAGGTTTCGTCAGTTAGTGCCACTTGTACAGCAAGAGTGATTATCGCCCTTGACGCTGCCGTGAAGTTGAAAGGCTGAGAGGTCGGAGTAAAAGCCTTTCTGGCATCTGCGACCCACGGTGGCAGTCGAAGGGACGTGGGCACATCCCCAGGTGCTCATCGAGCATCACCCAGGTACTTCGAGGAGAGCCAGTACGGACGGAAAGCAGTCGGTAACAGAGTTAAAGGCGAAACAGGTGGCAGGCTGCCTGCCAGCTCTGTAAACGTGAGATTTCTCTATTCCACGGGTGTCCACATCCAGGTCACAAGGTGTTGAGTATGCACTCAACGCAGGCTGATTCTGGACCCGTTCCACTAGGAGTCAGTCTTGGGCGACCAGTGTTTCCCGACGTTTGGCGTCCACGCTAGAGGTCATGGGCAGGACGATGGGGAACAGCACGTGGGTGACCCTCTACTCTGGGTTGTCTGTGTAATGTGTGCTCAGGAAAAGGCTGCGTACCACGATTTCACAGGCGTTTTTACCTGGGATGAGGCAAAACACTATATTTAGGATAAAAAAAAAAGCGTGAGTTAAGTTAAAATAGTTAGAAGCGGTAGCCGGTGCTCGGATGGGGCTGGAAGGCGGGCTCTGGTGACGGACAGTGGGGGCGGACCCGGGTGCCTCTCTGGCCTCGGGTCCCGGGGGCCGTCACTTCCCAGTTTTGTTTCTGTCTTCACAGAAGAGCCGAGAGTAAACAGCCAGGCTCGGCCTTTCAGACAAGCGTTTGGGCAGGGAGATGGAAAAGCGTAAAGGAGGCTTTTTGTTAGTACAATAAAAACTGCTGATTTTTTCCAATTCGATTTCATCAGAATTATCTTTAAGAAATTACATATTAACTAAAACAAAACGGGCCCCGTAATGCGAGTGGACATTTGGCCGATTTTGCTGAGTCCTCGTTAGCACCTTCGTTCTGTTTTTTATTGTTGAGGCGAGATCGATAGTACAAAATTAACCGTTTTCAAGTGAATGATTCAGGGGCGCCGAGCACACGCACAGTGCTGTGCAGCTGCTGCCGTCCCCCGAAGGTGGCCTCCTGCCCCCCGCCCGTCCCCATTAAGCAGTTGCTCTCCACCCCTCCCGCACCCCAGGCCCTGACGCCGCCGGGCTCGGATTTACCTGCTCCAGGTATTCCCTGTGAATGGAATCCACAGCATGGGACCTTTCGTGTCTCGCTCCGGGTAGCGTAACGTTTTCCAGACCGTGGCACGTGTCGGCACTTCATCTCTCTCTCATGGCCGAGTGACATACATTGTGTGTAGATGGCACAGTTCATTTACTCGTCAGCAGTTGACAAGCTTCAGGGCCACGCGTGCCCTTCGGCTGCTGGGAACAGTGCCGCCGTGAGCTGCGCGCACGCGTACTTGCTGGGGTGCCTGATGCTTCTCGGGAGCAGGGCTGCGTGTGCAGTGCTGGCGTGTCTGGTGGCCCTGGCTCCTCGAGGCCCTGCGGGACACCTGCGCTGTGGCCCACTGGCGACACGCAGGGGCCCCGGATTTCAGCCTCACCGGCTCTCGCCATCTCCCTTGTGGAGTGAGGCCCCCTGGTGGGAACAGCTGGCTCCTGGCAGCAGGGAATTGAGGTGCAGGTTCCGGATGTGGGCGGTGGCGGCCGCCGCAGCACCCAGAGTGCACCGCGCGCTGCTGCTTCGGGCGGGGCTGGCGCCATCGTCATCGCGGAGTCCCCACGTTGATTCTGCCCCGGATGTCCCCCTGGGGCAGGAGCCGTGAAGAGGGAGGGCGGGCCGCCCCGCTGGCCTGGCCGGGTGCTTTGTCCTGGGATGAGTGTTAAGCCGCACGGTCTGATGATGCCGAACTTTCGTCCTAAGCAAAAAACGGTCGAAGAGGAAAACCCGGAGCACGTGGAAATTCAGAAGATGATGGATTCCCTCTTCCTGAAGCTGGACGCCCTCTCCAACTTCCACTTCACGCCCAGACCGGTACGTTGGCGCCCCGGGCGCAGACAGCGCCGGCGTGACCTTGACTCTGACTCGGAGCTTCTGTGCGTCTGCCTTTCCCCGACGCGTCCCGCCTGGTGGAGCCCCACGGGCTTCCGCGCTGTCACAGAGCGCAGCGGTCTCTGCTTTCTCAGGGCCGAACGGTATCCCGTTGTGTGTGTGTGTGTGTGCACGCATGTGCGTTCGCGTGTGTGCGTGTGTATGCACGCATGTGCGTTTGCATGTGTGCGTGTCCACGCATGTGCGTTTGCGCGTGTGTGTGCGTGTGCGTTTGCGTGTGTGTGTGTGTGCATGCATGTCACATTTCCAGTCACCCGCCAGTGGGAACACAGTTTGCTTCCGTGTCTCGGCCACTGTGAACGCCGCAGAGGTGCAGCTGTCTCTGAGCCCCGGGGCCACAGCTTCTCTGCGGGTGGACAGAGCCCCTGGCTGGGACCTCTGCTAGGTGCCCCTGCGAGGACGAACTCGGCCCACGACCATCACCCATCGGTCCCCTGAGAAGGGTCGATCTGCGTCAGCAGCATCTCGATGCCATCAGCGCCCGCTACGGGCACCAATTAAGACGTTAAGTCTTAACCCACGGAACACGGAGGCGGCTGTGACCGGTTGTGCAGATGAGGGGGCAGGGCTCAGGGGACGGCAGGCTCGGGGACCTACCTCTGGGCCGTGCTCTGCACCACAGGCGGCTCCCCGGGCCCCCGCCCGCCCGGCTCCCCGCGGCTTGGCTCAGCCCAGCTTCTTGTCCTGCTCACCGCCGTCTGTGGAGCCACCAGCCGTGCCCGTGCCGTCCCCCTTGCCCCTCGGCGTCTGTCGTGTCGGGACGGGACGAGCCGGACGGGTCTGGAGGTCAGAAGCCTGGGTGTGCCCTGTGCCCGGCCCAGCTGAAACTCGGGCACGGGGCTCCACGTCCCGTCTGGCAGGTGATCTCCAAGACGCCTTCTGTCCTTGCGACTGGGTACTGCGTCTTCCCTGACAGACAGTGAGCTTTCGCCACCTGCTTCTCTGTTCGTGCTCCATCGAGGTGTCATTTCCACAACGGGAACCGTCTTTAGTCATAGGGAAAAAATATGTTTATAGAAACAGGCGGATCACGTTAAAGCGTGGTGCGGGGAGAGTGTGCGCACGTGGCAGGGACCCATAGTTCAGCGGATGAAGGGACGGGTGTCTGTGTCGGACCTTGGAGAAGCGAGTGCTCCCAGGGTGGCGTGGAGACAGGCAGGGCCCGAGAAGACTCGGGGACCACGCGGTCGCCAGCTTGCTTGTTCCAGGCCACATACCTCACGCTGCAAGAACCTCCATGAAGCATTTTAGAAATTATATTTTAGTCGTTCCCAGTTCAGGTGTTTTACGTCGGGACTGCTCATGGCTTCCTGTTGAATGTGCCGTCTCTTCCAGCCTGTTCCAGATATTAAAGTTGTGTCAAACCTGCCGGCCGTGACCATGGAGGAGGTGGCCCCAGTGAGTGCGAGTGACGCAGCGCTCCTGGCCCCAGAGGAGGTCAAGGTGAGGGGCCGTGTGGGGACGCCACGTGTCTGTCTGCGTGTCGCTGTGCATGGCCGGGTCCCCGCTTAATGGAGTTTTCCTTGAGTTCGTAGTTTTTATTGTACCTCTAAGTGTAATCGGACTGATAGCGTCACGTAACATTCAGGCGCCAAGCGTCACGTAACATTCAGGCGCCAGCCTTCTCTACTCGAGTATTTTCATGAATTATGGTGAAGGCCGTTGGTAAGTGTCCAGGGTCAGGACGTCGCCATGATCCGGAATGAAAACCAGCAGCGCTAGGTGTGGCTGTGAGGCTTAAACGCTCTGCACGTGTAGCTCGCATGCTAGTGCCCTTTCTCCCGCACGTCCCCCCACACTGCACCCAGGTAACATGACGGAGCGGGGACCGGGGCACGGAGCCCGGGTCCTGGGGGTGCCGCACGCGCCTCATGCCGCAGGCCCTCCGAGCAAAGGCGGGCGCTCACGCTCAGTCACTGCGGCTTCTGCCCGGGCCTTCCCGGCTCCTTGTCCCTTCTCTCTTGCTGAGCCACGCCCACCCCCACCCCCACGGGTGACAGCCCTGGCAGCTCGGCTGGCATCTGAGAAGAGAGGAAGTCGATCCTCACTGGGTGGACCCCGTCCATCGCTGGGAACCCTGCGTCAGCCCCGTGGCCCCAGCTCAGGCTCAGCCTCACGTGTGGCCTAAAGCCCGGGCCGGCGCCCGGGCGCTGTGGGGGGCTCGCTCTGGCAGGGTGGGCGGATGGGGGCGGCTTGCCAGCCCAGCCTCCCGGCCGCCCCGTGAAGTGCCGTGGGCCCCAGAGCATCACTCGGCGTCTGCTCCGTCCGCGCCTTTGAGGTCGGAGCCGAGGTGCCGGTGCGGGTTAGGGTCACTGTCGGCCACGGACGCGCTGCCCCGGCCACGTCCCGTGGCCTCGCTCCGTCCGGGTTCTCTGGCGGGTCGGGCTGACCGATGCGCTGGTGGCCGTGTCTTAACAGGAGAAGAATAAAGCCGGAGACGTGAAAGGCAGCGCTGAGAAAACGGCCACAGACAGGAAGCGAGAGAGGAGGAAGAGGAAGCACCTGCGGCGCCTGAGCCTGCGGGCGCGGGCGCAGCGGGCGCGGGCCCTGGCCCAGGGCGGCGCGGCCGGAGCCGGGCAGCCCAGCTCCGCGGCCGCCTCGCAGCAGCTGGCGCGGCTGGCCAGGGCGGGCCGCGCCTCGCTCTTGAAGGTAGGGCCGCGAGGGGCGCCCGGGACGTGAGGGGCGGCGGGAGCTCTGGGGGACGGCAGAGCCGGGGACCCCTCCGAGCACCGCGGCCGCGCAGAAGCGTGGGGCCTCGTGCCGGCTGCTTCCCTCTGCTCCGTCCGGCCCTTCCCCGCGGGACCCCGTTCTCAGACTTGTCACCTAGAAGCGCATGTCGTACTTGAGCGTGCCGCGTTTAATTGCAGGATGAAGGGAAAGACAAAGCCTTGAAGTCGTCGCAAGCATTCTTTTCGAAATTACAAGATCAGGTGAAGATGCAAATCAGCGATGCCAAGAAGACGGAAAAGAAGAAGAAGAAGAAGCAGGATCTTTCCGTTCATAAGCTGAAGCTGTGAGACGTCGTGAACGCGGTGTAAATATTATCCCGTGAGCCTGTTCTGCCATTGTCCCGTTTTATAAATAAAAGTTTTGAGAACTTTTCCTGGCACGGAGGGCAGACGCTTGAGAATTGCACGCTGTGAAAAGACAGACTCCAAATCCCGGCTTATTGTGGGTGTGAAGCAGGAGCGAGCTTCCGAGGCCACCGGCCAGTGAGCAGGGGCTGGCCCGCGGGCCGAGGGGCACGGGGCCAGCCACCCCCGCCGCAGCCGGCCGCCTGCAGCAGACGCCCTCCCTCTGGGGCCTGGGGTGTCCTCTCCCGCTGCCTGTCCGTGCACGGGCTCACGCCTGTCCCCGCGGGAGATGGCTTCATGCCCTGAGCCGAGGCTTTGTACGCTGTTGGGTCGAGGACGGGTGTGACCCACACGTGACGGAAGATGAGGACAGCGGGGAAGGTACACTGCCGTCGGCAGCTCATGGCTTCAATCTCCCACCAGGGAAAACCGCCCATTCCCTGGGAGGGTCTGGGGCTGCTTTTGGTGGGGTCGCCTGCAGCCTCGGGCAGGGAACCGGCCTGCTCGGCCTGCCTCGGGCACACGCCCTGCCACCCTTCCTGCTGCTGTTTGTTCTGCCTCCGGGTCTCTGGCATGTCCAGCGCCTCCCCTCCGTCCCCTCTGCTCGAAGTTAGCCGTTACGGTGGGGTCCCTCCTTCCCACGCTCTCAAACTGTAACCCCTCCCGCCCTCGCCATGACGCTGCTGGCTCCGTCGTGCTCCAAAGCACCCGTCTTTCTATTCTCCGTGTGCTTTATTTTTTGTTTTTTTCTCTTTCTCTTTCTCCACCAGAGTGTATTCTTTATGAAGGCAGAGACCCCCCCACCTCCACGGTCATAGCCGTGTCGTCAGCATCGGGACACTGCCTAACGAGGCAGCACTCAGTACGCGTTTGCGGGTGACTCCTGCGTGGGCGTCCTGTTCCCTAGGGCTTGTTCCTTCATGCCTTTGTCCGACATGTCTTTGTGGAACAGCCACCCAGAGCAGGCAGAGGCGGAGGACCACACACACGGGGCCCCGTGCTCAAAGCTTGCGTCCTGGGTCATTCGTGGGGACGCTGGAAGGAGCTGGTCTCTGCATAAGAGCTGACGGGTAACCTTCCACTGGTTTTCAGCGGTTAGACATAGCCACTGATACATCAAATTATATGCCCTCAAAGTGTGCCAAGAACAAAAGCCATGAACACCCCGAACTCGCCACTCCCTCATTCCGGTAGCTCTCCATCACCCACAGTTTCACTTTCCACCGTTTGTCACCTGTGGCCAATTAGTCTGAAAATGTTACATAGAAAATTCCAGAAGTAAACAACTCGTAAGTTTTACGTTGCCTGCCTTCTGTGTAGTGTTGAAATCTTGCAAAGACCCGCTCAGACCTGCCCCTGAGTGAATCAACCCTTCGTGCATGGAATGCACAGTGTAGACGCCCCGCGGATTAGTCACTTAGCCCTCTTGGTGGTCAGACCACATTCACACGACTTAGCACAGTGGACTGTTACAATTCTATTTTATTCTCGTTCATCTCTCACCGTGTTAGTTCGTAAGTGGCACCGCATCACAGGGATGCGCATATAGGAAAAACACATTATATACAGGGCCAGGCACCGTGGCGGGTTCAGGCATCAGTGGGCATGGACCGCGACGCCGCGGATAAGCGGGACCTCTGTACTTGAGCGCATTTTATTACCCCTTCGCCCGTGAGGTCAGTCACCCCTGCTGCATCGGGGCGGCGGCGAACAGCCCATGCTTTGCAAAGCCCAGCGGCGCTGCTGCGTGGAGGCCACACCTGTGTCCCCCCGCAGCTTCCCTTGGACACTGACCGCGCCCCCAGCCGGCGCCCCTCCGCGGGCGGGGAAGGGGCTCCCTCCGCGCGCACGTGCAGGGCCGCACCTGCGCTCGGCTCCCCCAGGTGCGAAGCGGCGGAGGCGCCCGGCGGCCCCCGCCGCCCGGGAGCGGATCGCGCCTGCGCGCGGGCTTGGGGGGGGCGGGGCATCGATCGCTCGGGGCTCCACTTGCCCGGGCTGTGCGCGCCGGGCCGCGGGGATCGGCTGGGCGCGGGGATCGGCTGGGCTCGGGGATCGGCTGGGCGCGCCTGCGCGGGGCCTGGACGGAGGACGCGGGCGGCTGGCGGCGGCGGGTCCGCGGCCCCACGTGCGCGCGCCAGGTGCGCGGACGCCAGGTGTGCACCCCAGGTGTGTGGACGCGGCCCCGGGCACCGGCTCGGGGGCCGCAGCTGCGGCAGGGGCGCCAGGCGTGCAATGCACAGAGGCCCGCGGCTCGGGGGGGGAGTGAGCCTGGGGTCGCGCACACAGGCCTGTGTCCCCCAAGAGTTACCAATGCAGTGGCCTGGTCTTTAGGAAGGTTCTGGGGTGGTCACATTGACCTTTTTAAAAGCGGATGATTTAAGATCGTAGCGGAGGTCGCAGAAGCTGCCCCTACAGAGGCCAGCGCTGTCGCGGCCGCATGGTCACCGCGGTGCCCGGAGCCGAGGCGCCCCGCCTCCCCCCAGAGCTGTCATCACGGCAGCTGCCGCCCTTGCTCACTTGTCCCCTCTGCTTTGAATTCACGAAAACGTGTCTGAGCCACGCGTGTTTTATCTTGCAGGCTTTGGAAGTCGCCTACACGAATACCATGAAGTCAGGGAGAACCCCGCCTTCTGTCATTTCTTCAAGTCAGGGACGTAAAAGCAAAGCCCGGCCCGCTCTCCCCGGTGACAGCCCGCGTCGTGTTACCCGAAGCGCCCAGCTCCTCAGAGCCTCAGGATGCCCGGAGGGACATCACCCGCCACGAAAAGACCCCGGAGAAGTTTATCCAGCAGCAAAAGCAGCAGAAGGGATGCGAGGTCCATCGTCCTGTTCTTCAGCAGCGAGGCCCCCGCGAGGCTCGCCTGCCCCGTCTGCGGCAAGATGGTGCCGAGGGACACCTTGAACCGGCACCTGGACGACAGGTGTGCCGACGGCGGTGGCGCCAGCCCGGTGCCGGGGCCCGGCGGCTCGGCCCGTTCGCACGTGTCCGCAGCGGACTCCACCCGCGTCGCCGTGGAGGGCGTGACAGCGGAGAAGCAGTCACCCTCGAAGACGAACTTAGCCCCCGGCCCAAGCGACCCGGCCAAAGCGGGCGGCGAAGCCCGGACCAGCCCCTACTTTAAAGGTCCGGGCGACCCGCCGTGCGAGACGCAGTGGGCACGGAGACCGCGCCACGTGGAAGTCATTGCTTTGGGAAGCCTGTCGTCTAAGTTGTCCAGGAGATACGCGAAGGCCACACGGTCGGGAGACGAGCCCCAGGACGTCGCCGGCCACAGTCGGCGGAGCTCCCCGGCCGCAGCGGCGAGGGCGGCAGACGGGGCGGACGAGGACCGCGTCCTGAGCACTTCTCAGAAGGAAAACCTGTTTGCCTGTGGGTCTCCTCAGGAGCAGAGTGGCCCCGAGCGTGCTCTGGAAGGCTCTACGATGGCGGTGACGGCAGCCGGAAGCCAAAAGGCGCCCCAGGAGCGTGGGAGAGCGGCCCTCACCCCCGCCCGCTCGGAGAATGCCCCCGGGCCGTCCTCGCCAGGCCCCGCTCTGGGGACTGGATTACAGGTGGCTTCAGAGGACAGCGCTGCAGAGCGGGGGAGTGGCAGAGGAGACGGCGGCGGTGTGGAAGGAGGTGGGGCGGGGAGCCGGGACGAAGGTCGCACGACTGTCGCTCCCCAGGCTGGAACCCAGGCGGCGTCGGAGGGGGAGGCCGGATCCCATAGCTGCAGACGCGATGCTTCCACCTGCAGCAACGTCCCCGAACTTCCTCTGGGACGTGACAGTGGCTTAAAGGTCGAGGTCACCCGCGGAGCTCCTCTGGAGCCGGCGTCCAGCTGCGGGGCCGCGGGCTCGGCGTCCCCCGGCCACCCTTACTACCTTCAGAGCTTCCTGGTGGTGCTGGACGCCGTGTTTGGGGACGAAGACGACAGGAAGCTCTTCGACGAGCAGGAGAGAGGAATTGTAACCAAGTTTTATCAATTATCAGGTAGTATAAGCCTATTCGTTTCTGGGTTTTTGTCTCCCATTTGCGTGACGCGATGGGCAGTGATCTGGCCGCAAGGAGTCACTGTGGTTTTGCGACTCCTGTGGGCATCCTCGTGGGGGTCAGAACCTTCTACGAGGTTCCTCTAGACAAGGGGATGCGGGTAAGAGGCGGGACTTGGTGCCCGGTGACGCCCGGGCCCGCAGGTCCTCGCTTGCCACCCCCCACGGTGTCACACGGGTCCTCGCCCGGCGCCGTCTTGTTCGGGACCTCTGGATGCAACGTCGACGACACGGCGTAGGACCTTAACCCTCGTTAATGTCCGTCAGCCCGTGGGAAAACTGGGTTGGTTATGCTTCGTTTCACTTAAAGCCGCAGAACCCGGCCGTGACGTTAAGTGAGGGTTTCCCGCCTCCGATGGTTGTAAAACCACCTTTTCCAGATTAAAAAAAAAAAAGAAAAGAAACGACGCGACTTAGAAAAGTGTACTGTGCGTTCTGAGCACGTCGTGAAGCGTAGGGATAGGCCGTGTGGTTTTTGCACGCCATTTCTTTAAAAATGAAAGTCAAAGGAGATACAGCAAAAAGCAAACCGGGCTATCTCGAGACATAGTTTTTCCCCAACGGTATTTTGGGTTCCTGGACTCGACCTTTTAAAGTCTGCGTGTGCGTGTGTGTGTGTGTGTGTGAGCTAAACTGGTGCATTTAAAGACGTCAGTCTGTGCCTCGAATCTTGGCGGGCAGTGGTGGCTCTAAGCCACGGGTGCAGGTTGGGAACAAAAGCCACCTTGTGATAAGTCGTGCCTTGATCCAGAGGGCCACAGTGGCACGTGGAACCCCGTCCCTTCCGAGGTGGGAACGCTCGGTTGGGGGCACACTGACCCCCAGGGACGTGGAGCAGGTCTGAAGTCTCAGGAGATTACAAAACCCTGACCGTCACCCCTGACGCTTAGCGGGCGGTTTGTTTTAAACGCACACGGCGGTGTTAATTACGATCGTCCTTGTGTTTCTAACACGCGAGTCGCACGTGGCAGAGCTGCACGGGCCTCCACGCGGCTTCTGTCTGTGCAGGTGCTTTTCTCCCAGAGCGGGCACACGTCTTTGGCTGGGTGCTGCTGGCATTCGTGGGTGCCCGTGTCGGAGCAGTCGGTGGCTCTGTGCTTCCGTCTAATGAAGAAACATGGCCGGTTGCCCCAGCACGAGTTCAAGTTCTTGTGCGTTTCTCAGAGAATCATTTACAGTCCGTGAAAGCAGCTACTGCTAATTGCTTTTGCTCCTTTTAAGAAAAAGAGAAAAGTAAAGGTCGAATGTTAAAAAAATATGGAATTGTACCATTTTACAGTTGGCAGAGACTTAATGATAATCTGAGAACTGAGACCAAACACGTTACTCAAATAGCTTGGCTGAGGTCACCGAGAGAGGTGGCCGCCCCACCGAAGCTAGGCATTGTCCGAAAAATCTTTTGGTGGAAATTATCGTCAACCAAAAATAGAACGATGTCAATTAAACTGAGAGCAGAATGACTGGCATGCTGGGGAGGGCTTCTCCGAAGGAGCCGAAGGTAGCCAGAAAACGGGGAACCTCGTTCTTAGAAGTTTAAAAACCGTCGATAATCATTACCAACCGGGAACTCATTTTACGGTTCGTAGGCCAGTCCCGGCCGCTCATCTCGTGGAATCTACCCCCCAGCTCTGGGGGGTGGCGTGTTTGACCTCCGTCCACCCTCTGCTTTCGCTCGCTCTCTCTTTTTTTAAAGTAGAGGAGAAAATGAAGTCTCAGGAAGGTTCGGCGACTTCATTCCATTTAGAATTGGCCCAGGGTTTTCCATTCCGCATGGCGATTCCTGTACACACCGCCGACGACATCTCTCTGGGGCCTTCTCTCTCAAATAAACTACGTCTCCCAGGGGAGAAAAGGAGTTTCTTGGAAGATCAGTTGAGGGGAAAATAAGTGTATTTCTAATAACAGAGTGTATTTTAGACACCTCAATTTAAAAGAACAGGTGACGTTTCTATGTTGTTTTGAGAAGAAAGATAATATTTTTCGTTGTTCTCGATTGCAGATAGTGGTCAGAAGTTATATGTGAGACTCTTTCAACGTAAATTCAGCTGGATGAAGCTGAGTAAATTGGACTATGAGGAGATCGCCCCCGACTTAATGCCTGTGATTGCAGAGCTGAAGGCAGCAGGCTTTCTGCAGACAGGTACGAGCCGGCTCAGGGAGCGCGAGAGCGACGTATTATGTGTTTAAGCTGAGTTTTGAATCTTCTGAGGGCAGTGAATTACTCCTGTGGTGCTAAAGCCATCGTCAGCCTGGGTTAAGGCAACTGTAACCTTCATCTTCCGCCCACGTGCACACACAGACCGGTCTCGGCTTATAGGTCGACGGCCTCAGGACCGTGGGTGGCCGTGGCCGTCTGGGCAGCCGCGTGCGTGGAGGTGCACCTGCGTGGAGCCCAGCGCCGCGGGGGGCGCTTGGGCGTCGGGAGACTGGTAGCCGTGCGTCTCGGGTTCACGTTGCTGACACGTGAGACCGAAAGAGGCAACTCCAGCCGAAGCAGAAGGTCACGAGCGTCTCTGCCCCGTTGCACTTGGGGGGTTACGTTCCGAAGAGCGAAGTCACCAGTGGGCGTGGAGGGCGGAGGCCCGAACCGTCAGGAATGGCCGCGTGTCGTCACGCGATTCAGATTCTCCTGTCCTTTTTCGTGCGACGTTCCGTCAGCATTTCCCTGAGAGATCTCTTTTCTCTGTTCTTCAGTGATTGTTCTAGAAGGCAAACTACGGTTTCCGCAGTAGGATTTCATTTCGTTTGCCTCTGACTGAGCTTCCTTCTTCACAGAGTAAATAACGCTGGGAAACGGTAAGAGTCGTTAAAAGGGTTTTTGATGTTTTTGACCGTTTCAGAGTCCGAGTTGCAAGAACTCCCTGAAGCGCTGGACCTGCTTTCGGCTCCCGAGCTCAAAGCCCTGGGGAAGACGTTCCACGTGGCGAGTCCCGGGGGCCAGAGGCAGCAGCTGGCGGGCGCTTTGCTCAGACTGGCCAGGCAGCCCTCGGTCTGCCCTTGGGCCCGGGGCCAGCCCGGAGTCGGCACCGTGATTTTAAAAAGGTTTTGTCGCATGTTGTCACAGCACACGCATTTAGAACGTTGGTTTTGCGCATGGATTGAGAATAGGTGGTTCCTGTTTCCTGTTGGAACTGCTCATTTCATCTCGGGCGCCACGACTGGATGCCTTCTCGGTTTCTTATTCATAATTCTTATCAGACCATACTAAATTCTAGGACCGAGAAAAATCAGTCGGATTTTTATTTATAACCTTTTTATTGACGTGGAATCTGTCAATCTTCATATGCAACTTTTCTTGAGTTTAAACCTAAAAATTTACCAAAACCGGGGGGGTGTCATTTATCTTTGTTTGGAGATAAAATCTCATTTCATCCTCACCGTGTCCCCAGGTGAGGCTCTGAGCCCCAGAGAGGTTATGGAAACCTCCGTGTCCCTTAGCTGAAAGTGACCGATGGGCTTCGGGCTCGATCGTGAATGCCCCTCGACCTTATCCCACGGATGTAATTTCTAAAATCCGACGTCCGAATGCTGAAAAGCCAGAAACCCGTTTTGCTTCGCATGTCCGCAGAGCGAAGGCCGTGGCGGGACCGGCCCTGAGGGTGCACGGTGGCCCGCGGGCCGTGTTCTCGCGTGCCCTGCTGCTCTTCGACCTGGCCGAGGCCCCGGAGGAGGACAGCGGCCGGGACCCGCTCGCGGCTGTGCTGCTGGCCGGCCTGGGCCGGGTGGCATTTCCTCGGTACACCGTCAGCCGGACAGCCCGCATCTTCCAGGACAGAGACGACCTCATCAGGTCAGGTCAGGCGAGCGGCCGGGGGCGCCGTGGGTCCCTAGGCGTCCCTAAGGGTTGACCGTTGCGTTTTGCCGGCCACGGCGGACACCGAAGTCCGCAGCCCAAATGGTGGTTTTGTTCTGTTATTTGCTACCTCACGTGTACACGTTTCTGGGACGACGGGGGGGTACGTAGGGACGTGTCGGGTTACCGGGGGGTTGGGGCCGAGCTGCGAACGTCTTCTCTGGCTTCGGTTCCCGAGTGGCTTCGGAAGGAAGCATTTTTGAGCGTGTCGCTGGCGTAGACGAGGCGGAAGGTGGGTCCCTTCCTGCTGACGCCCCAGGTAATGTGACTGCCAGCTCGTGTACTCACCCGCGCGTGCACACGGCACACGTTTTCACGTGTCTGCCTGGGCTCGGGGATTTAGGGAACGTTTGCTTTGACTGGCGAAAGTAGGTTTTGGCAGAAAATGGCACAGGTCTTACGGGAAAAACATACTCGGGTTTCGTAAACAAACCCTCCTTTTATGTGAAAAATTAATTTGGCTTTCCCGAAATGTCACTTCTGATTCTGACGTCAGGTTTGGGACTCAGATTTAAGAGACGTGGATTCTGATACTTGATTTCAGGGCAGCCGTTTGCACGCTGTTTAGTACGTGCTTCAAAGAGCGAAGCCATCGGAACGATTCAAAGCCGTGTCGCTGTAAACCGACTTTAGCTCACTTTGCCCAGCTCACTTTGTCAGGAAGGTCAGCATCCTGCTCGGATTCCACCGGAATAACTGGAATAATCCGTCGAACCTTCTCCTCATTCCTCTGACTCTGCTTTTAGTCGCCCCGCGTGGTTTGACGTGTTTGCTCTCAGTGGCTTCATGCTTTTCTCTCTTGGGACAGTCCGTGCCCTGAAGCCCGGTTCCAGCCTCCGTCCCAACGAACCGGACACCACGGTCTGCCTCAGTCTCTGCGTCTGTGCGGATTTTCCGCACAGCGCTCACGTTTGAACCGCGGATGGCGCGCGTGTTCCCCCAGGTACGCAGCGGCCACCCACACGCTGAGTGACGTCTGTGCCGCCGTGGCCAGCGGGGACTTGAAGGACGCTCGCGAGCTCTGCCAGCGTGCCCGCGGGGACTGGAGCGCACTGCGCGGCCACCCGGCTCTGAGGTGAGCTGTCTCTAGGCCCCGGCACAGTTTTTCTTGCCGACCAGGTCGGCGCCGCCGCTTCCGGCAGACTCCTCGTGGGGACCACACGGCCCCCGCAGTTCCGCGGCCGGACCCGCCGTGGAGCGGAGCGTCACGCTTGCTTTGTGGGGTCGGGGTGCCGCGGAGGGGGAGGAAGCGTCTAGAAGTTTGGCGGGAGTGGATGGGGTTGACGTAGCTCGGGTCCCGTGCCACGCACCTCCAGGCACACACGCCCGGGCGTCGGGCGGGCCCTCCGGGGGTGCTGGCTCCCCTGAGGGTGGACAGCGGAGTGTCAGCGTGGGGACAGTGGGGACAGACGTGGCTGGCGTGTGACACGTGGTCTCGGTGGAAATTCACGTAGGGGATGTTCTACACTCACCGTATACCCCAAAAGTTCAAGGACGCGGCACGTGAGCCTTCAGGTTTTGCGTTTGATAAACGTCAAACATGTTCCATATCAGGAAATTTTTTCTTCGTCGTTACACAGGGATGAGAACAATTAGCAACATTAACTATCTCCAAAAAACTGTTAGGACGTGAAGTTCACGTGGAAACGACGTGGGCTTAAAACCGTAGTCCGGAGGCGCCGTCCCTGTCCCCCCGTGCTGCGTGGGGGTGTCCCGAGCTCGGGGGGATTCGCGAGGACCCCCCTGGGGACGAACTAAGCAGCGACGTGCACTGGGGCAGCTTCTTAGGGGGGTTCAGGTAAATGTGGGAGCTTTTCTCAGACCGAACAGCAAAATGGTGGTGAAAACGTGTTAGTGGCTGACTCGTCACGAAACAGTCACAGCTAGAAGTCAGTGGCCGCTCAGCAGCGGTTGGCTGGCCGCTTCTGCCCGAGGCCGGCGGTCCCTGTCCTGGGCTTTGCGGGCCGGACGGTCTGGGCCGCGGCCACGTAACGCGATGCGGTGGCCGGGAGCCGAGGCGGTGGCCGGCGGTCCTCGACCCACCGCGCTGCCCAGCGGCCCGGGGACGGCGGGCGCCCGGACGCCGTGGCGGGATCTCGCCCACGTGGACGGCGGACGGCGCTCGGCGCGGCCCTGTGTCGCAGGCCGGAGGCGGCCCGCGGTGCGCGTGGCCGGCTCCCGACGTGCCGCCCCGCTGTCCCCAGGCTCCACGAGGGCTTGCCCGTGTTCCTGCGACGCTTCACCGTGGGCTGGGTCTATACGCAGGTGTCGTCGCGGGCCGTGGACATCCTGCAGAGGCTGCACATGTACGAGGTGAGGGCAGGAGGCCCGTGGCATGGACGGTCACGCCGGCCCCCGCGAGGGTTCTGGTAGGCCGGGGCACACACACAGCCCTGGGCGGAGCCCCCAAACTTTGGGGGGGAGCCTCACACCGCTGTGGTTCCCCGCAGCCATCACAGACCGTCCCGAAACCGTTTACAATCCCGTCCAAAATTGGGTCGTATCCGTCCTTACGCTAACGTGAGAACCGGGACTCAGCTTTGGTTCTGGTGGACGGTGTGTATTGGGAAATGGTATTTTATGGAGCACATGTGGAGGCCCGGCTCCTGACCTGACCCGTGAATCCCGGGGGGTTCCCTGTGATGGCTTCGGAGGCTCTGGGGACCCACAGCTGCGTGTTCGTGGGCTTCGCGCATCCTCAGGAGAGCCGTTAGATGTTTCCAGGAGGCCTGTGAACCACAGAAGGCGGGTTAAGGTGCCCTCCCCTCCCCAAAGGCCTCACACTGGCTCCCGTAGCACCGGATGTGCAGCCCGGCCCGGCCCGCTGCCTAGAACCGCATCCTGTGTGGCCGTCGCTGGCTGGCGGATTTGCAGAGGATGTCGGCCGTGTCTGCAGCTAGCGGGACCTGGCTGAGGAGGAGGGACGCCTCGGGGGGCTCGGGCTTAGAGTGTAAATAGATGCTTCAGGACCGTGCGTGGCCGGCCTCGCTTGCTTGTCGAGTCTAACGTGCTTCCTCTGTGGCTGCGGCAGGAAGCGGTCCAAGAACTCGAGGACCTTCTGTCCCAGAGGGTGTACTGCCCAGACAGCAGGGGCCGATGGTGGGACAGACTGGCTCTCAACCTCCACCAGCACCTGAAGCGCCCCGAGCAGGTACGAGCAGGTCCTGGCAGCGGCACTCACCTGGCCTGCTTACAGGTCTGCGTGAATTCGAGCATAGCTAACTATGAATACCTCACCCACCTAAATGGCACTGGGACAGTCATCTTTCTAACGTCCTGTGTTCTTCCCACCCCGAAAGAGGTAACAAGGGAGTGACACGGCCAGTGAAGGCGGGTGGCCGTCGCCTCTGCCAGTGACCTGGCAGCCGGCCTGGGACGCGGGAGGGTTGGCCGTGCCGCCCTCAGTGGGGTTCCAGAAAGGGGCTTTTTGTTTCGGAAACAGTGATTTCGCTCATTCGGGGCGTGGGGGCTGCAGGCGGCAGGGCTGGTGAAATGCACGTTCTCCCTTAGCGCAGGGACTCTGAGTGGTGACCAGTGACCCTGTCCCTCTGGGAAACGCTATGCTTTGCTCCTGGGAAAGGTGTTCTCTGACTCGCCCCGAGCAGGCCACCTTCTCTCCCGGGGACCCCGTGGCCTCTGTGGCCGAGCAGCCTGGGCCCCTGCAGCTGCCGCAGCTGAGCCGGAGGGAACAGTGGCCCTTTGTGTGGCCGCCTGAGGTCCCCCGTCCCCACGCCAGCCTGCAGTTGGCGTGAACAGAAGGGACTGTGCCTCTGGCGGCTTCTGCTTTTCCTGGTGGCACACTGAGTGAGTCAGGCCGACGTGGGGGTGGAAACATGGACCGGGGACGAAAAGGGGCGGGAAGTGGGGGAACCGTCTTCGCCCACTGGAACAAAGCGCCTGGGTGCATGGGCGTCAGCATCAGCGGGGGACGGGGTATGGCGCTTCCGGCCCCTCCGGCTTTTTCAGCCCAAATAGCCAGAAAAAGCGGCTGCCGCCGGGCGGAGGGTGGAGGGGGCCCGGGCAGGTTGCTGCGTCCTCGCGCCGGAGTGACGGGTCCCGGGAGCTGACCGCCCCCGTCACCCCAGGTCTGCCGGCAGCAGCGCCGGCTCCTGGAGGAGGACGGGCCTCCGAGCGTCGTTTAGAGCTTGATGGAAAATCGTGCTTCCTCTCGGCCTCGTCCCAAGATCTTGCCGGCCACGCTCGTAACTGCCATTCCTTTGTTACCTTGGCTTGGGCGGCTCCCACCGGTCTCCAGGGACGGGCGTGCCACAGAGGGCCGGCGGCCCGTCCCCTCCCGCGGCCAGGCCCCCGCCGGCCCCGTGGCGGGGTAGCAGCGGCCGCGTCCCACAGCCTGTGTCCCACGCTGTCCCCTCCTCTGCCACGCCCCCAGCGGCCTCCTCCGTCACCGATTTCCAGGTTTTTAGGGGTTTTTTAAATTTATTATTTCTCCATAGCAGTAAAATACACACGGCGTAAATCAGCTCGCCTTTAGCTCCCTTAGGTGTAGCCTGGGGGGTCACACCCGGGGCGGGCTCCAGCCTGATGAGACCCCTGCTCAGCTCCTGGGGACCTGCCCCCCTGCTTCCACAGCACTGGAGTCACTTTACCTCCCGCCCCCGCTGCAGGGCAGGGCCAGCTGCCCCCAGGGACGGGGCCCGCGCCCTGCGGAGCGAGTGGAAGGCATTCGGCACACACGCCAAAGCAGAGTCCACGGCAGGGTCGCGTAGAAGAAGGTGACGCCCCACAAACGGAGCGTGGCCTCCTCTCGGAGGCGGAGGAAAGACAGTGACTGCAGAGAGAGGCACCGAGGGGGCCCCGAGCGCCGGGGAATTCCGCGTCTGCCATCCTGGGGTCCCCACTTCCTTCGATGGGGGCCGACCGTGAGGAAGGGGGAGTGTGGGGCGTGGCAAGGGACGAATTTGCAGAGCGAGGGGCCCGCTGCCCGCTCCCGGCCTTTGGAGCTCAGGTTCCCCGTGGTTTTAGCCACCGAGGGACCGACCCCTGGTCCCCGGCTCCGCTGCACAGGTGTGGGGCACGGGGTGTGAGTCCAGCGGACGCCTCCCTCCGCTCTGAAGGCATCTCTGGGCCTGGCTGCGGGCTCGTCACCACAGCCGTCCCTGAACGTGGCCGGGGTCACAGTTGAATCCTCTGGCCTCCGCCCTGCGTCACCAGCGCCCCCTGCACCCCAGCCGACCCTTCCTCTCTTCTACCCGATCGTGGTCGCCCGGGTTGGGAGGTGTGAAGCGGTGTCCAGTTGTGGCTTTCGGTGTGTTTATCTGTCCAACTCCGAATATTCTTAGGGCCTTCATTTTCTCTTTCCGGCCTAAGGTTCTCCCCATCAGGGCGAGTCTGGACCAGCCCTGGGGTTCCTGCCCTCGTGGGACCCACTTGGCAGCCCCGAGGCGGTCACGGGCCTGGTCCTGCACTGGAGACGCTCGCTCCGTGCCCGGGGCTGGGGGACTGGTCTCCTTTCGAATGTCCCCAGGTGCCGCGCGGAGCCCGGTCTCTCTCTCCAGCCTCCTCCGGCCCAGGACGCAGGGTTGTCCCTGACTTTCCCGGTCTCTGTGGCAGTGGAGACTTTGTCTGCACACGGAACGGGGAGCCCGTCAGATGATGGGCCACCGGTGTTCCAGACGGTTCTGCTCCGGTTCAGGGTCCGTCTGCATCAGTGCCATCCAAGGGCCACTGGTCATCCTGGAAGCGCCGCTCCGCGCATTCCTATCCGGCGGTCTGGAGAGTCGGTTGCGGGGTGTCCTGCCCCACGGACTCGGGGGGCCCCCCGGGTCTTCCTGGGCCCCGACGTGGCCCCTGCTCTCTGCTAGGCTGTTAGGTGCATCGCGGAAGGGCTGGCAGACCCGGAGGTACGGACGGGACACCGCCTGTCGCTGTACCAGAGGGCCGTGCGTCTGAGAGAGTCCCCGACCTGTCACAGGGTCAAGCACCTCTTCCGCCAGCTGCCGGAAGTGACCGTGGACGACGTGAAGCACGTGAGTCCGTGTCCTGGGCACCCTTGGGTCTCGCCCGCGGGGAGCAGCCTCGGAACGGTTCCCTGTCTTCCCTCTGCGACTCGGAAGATGCTGACGCCCGCGTGGGACCGTGGGACGTCGCTGTCACCGCCGGCCGGCTTTCTGTAAAACTCCGAGTCAGAAGCTCACAGCCTGCGCCCGTTCCTCCCGCGGGGTCAGGACCCCTGGGGACAGCTCTGGGGTCCACATGCTCCCCGGGGGCCGAGGCAGTGACCGTCCAGAACCTCGCCGGAGCCCAGTGCGGGTCCCAGGCCGGGCGCAGTGCTGAGCATTCGGGGCGTGCAGGGCAGGGTGTCCTCGGACGCCAGAGTCGGGTTCGCACGCCTGTCGCTGAAGCGAGGCTGACGGATGTCGTCCTGTCATCTCAGGTGACCATCTCAGGCCGGCTGTGCCCGCAGCACGGGATGGGCAAGTCCGTGTTTGTGATGGAGGCCGGGGGGCCCGCCCCGGCCACCGCCCTGTGCTCCGTGGAAGAGCTGGCCCTGGACCATTACCGACGCAGTGGCTTCGACCGAGGTACCCGACGCGCGGCGTATCTCCCGGCCCCGTCACCGTGGCGGCCGTGAGCTGACATCCGGCCGTCCTGTCCCTCATGAGAGGTGCCGCTGGCTGGGGAGGGCTTGGGGAAGAATTTCGCTGTGGTCGTGAAAGGCCCACCACTCGGCCAGTGTCTGGCACTTAATGTGAGGGGACAGCTCCGTGGGACATTAGGCAAGTGAGGCCGGCTTGTCCGGCTGGGGACGAGGGAGGACGGGGGACTGACGGGTGCCACCTGGTAACAGACCCATCAGAGGGGCTGGAGCCGGGAGCCGAGGGCCTGCGTGAGTCCGTTGTCCGTCTGCCGTCCTTTGGGGTCACGGAGGGAGGCTGCAGGGACGAGGAGCTGGGACACGGGGCAGGAGGGAGCACAGCACAGCCCGAGCCGGGCAGGACAGAGCGGCCCCGCCACTCCCCATGGGCCATGTCCCCAGAGCACTGTCGCATGGGACACACACATGGCCGCCTGGCCTGTCATCCCGTGCTGCGGTGTGACCAGACAGGGAGCTCTCGGGCCGGCTGGACGGACGCCTCCCAGCCTGTCAGGGGGGTCCTGCTGGCCAGCACCTCCTGTGGCCCAGGCTGTGAAGTGGGGACAGGGGTGTCCCCGTGGCTGCCTACGTTCCTGGCAGGGGCGCAACGCACAAGACCCCCTGAGGCAGGCCGAGCCCTCAGCCCCCCTCAGACTGAGGCTTGGGCACGTGGCGAGGCACTCTGGGATTTTTGCCCGTAAACAGGCTTCTGTGTATGTCACGTACGGAGCGGGCCGGGAACGGCATGAGGACGGCGTGTGCGTCTGAATCCACGTTATTTCGCACGGCGGGGCGGGCTGCCGGGCACTGAGCCCCTCTGTCGCGTGCCCTGCCGTAGGCATCCACGGGGAAGGGTCCACCTTCACCACGCTGTACGGCCTCCTCCTGTGGGACGTCATCTTCATGGACGGGGTGCCCGACGCCTTCAGGAACGCCTACCAGGTACCCAGCCCGGGCCGCGCCCCGGGCGCACACGCCGAGGTGAGCGGACGCTGCCGGGCTTCGGGCCCCGCGGCCGCCAGAAGCCACCGCAGGCTCCGGTCACCGGGCTGGTTCCCGTGAAAGGGTCTTTCTGTTCACGAGTCTGATTCGTGGCGTTTAGGGGCCGCGTGTGCTGCTGACTCGCTGCCCGCGCTCCCAGACGTGGGTGTGGCTCCCGCCGCAGCCCGCCGAGGCCTGGCCGGGCCCGGGGCCGGGCGCTCACAGCCATGCTGTCCCCACGCCCACCGACGGTGCCCCCGACCCTCCCGAAAGCCCTTCTCCCGCACGGTTACGCCGAAGAGCCCGCGTGCCCAGATTCCTGAGACGCTTTTGACATATCTTTTGAGGAAAAGACGGTGCCAGCTCCGTGGGCTCGGCCAGTTTCCGCATGTCCTGGGCGTTGCGTGGCGTCGGTGAATCGGTTCCCGCCAGGTGAGTCTGAGGTGTCGCCCCGCCCGCAGGCGCTCCCGCTGGACCTCTGCACGGACAGCTTCTACGCCAGCAGGCGGCCGGCCATCGAGGCCAGGCTGCAGCTGATCCACCACGCCCCGGCCGAGAGCCTGCGGGCCTGGGTGGCCGCCACGTGGCAGGCCCAGCACGGCAGAGCGGCTTCCATCGTCAGCTGGGACCGCTTCGCATCTCTGCAGCAAGCGCAGGTGAAAACGGCGCCCGACACACCTGTCTCTGTGTGCGCACGTGTGGGTGTGTGTGTGCGCACTGCACATGTGTGTGCACTGTACACATGTATCGCACGGGATTGCGTACGGGCATGTGCATCCGTGTGCACACGTGCACATGCGCTCATGCACGTATATGTGTGTGCGTGCGCACACATCCACACATGTGCACATGCACGTGTACGTGTGCATGCGCGTGGGGCGTGTGCACAAGCATGTGTGTGTGTGGGGGGGTGCATGTGTATGCAAGCATGTACATGTGTGCTTGTGTGTGTGCATGTGTGTATGTGCATGTCTGCTCGTGTGCATGTGCATTTATGATACCCCAGCCCAGATGCTAGTTATGGGTGGGCACACGTCAGGGCACACGACAAGCCCCAGCCGTGCCTTCTCCCCCTCAGCTGACAGCTCCCCTTTGCCGGAGCTGTGGCCCCCACGAGGCGGATGCCGTCCCCGTCCCTGTGGCTGCTGGCCTCTGAGCCATCGCTGTCACATTCCTGAGGGCTTCTTCCTAATTCCCGCTTCTTCGGCTGCTCCCAGGATTTTCCCAGCTGGGCAGACGTGCTGTAGCCACTGGGGCCCTGGTGCCAGGCGTCCTGGGCTCCTTTCTGCCGGGGCCACCTCCGCTCTCCCTGCTGTGGACCTGGGGGGCAGCTCAGGGCCTGTCACGGGGGGCTGGCTAGTCACCGTGTGTTCTGTGTGCAGGACCTCGTCTCCTGCCTGGGGGGCCGCGTCCTCAGCGGCGTGTGCCGGCGTCTGGCCACAGACTTCCGCCACTGCCGGGGGGGCCTCCCGGACCTGGTCGTGTGGAGCTCCCGGAACCGTCGCTTCAAGGTCAGTCGAGCAGAGTGGGAAGTCC
>NW_024354501.1:1701908-1712339 GCF_902729225.1 Pteropus medius | reverse complement strand
TCTCAGTCGCGTTGTGTCCCGTGAGAACTCGTCCTTTTTCCCTCCGGCTTACAAGTTCTGGCTGCCTTTGAGACGCCCCCGCCACCCCTGCTTTTGACGTCACCTGTCTCAGCGTGTTCTCTGCCTGGGGTTCGCTGGGCTTCTTGGGCCCCTGGGTTTATAGCGCCATCAAATTCGGGCATCTGGGGCCACGGTTCCCCATTTTTCCTTCCTCGTCCCGTGGGAACGCTAAACCTGCTAGGCTGCTCCGCTCGCTGGCCTTTGCCCACGTTCCCCCTGGCCGGCTCACGTCACCACCTCGAATTCAGTAACGGGCAGTGCACGCCCGACAGCCCCTGCTTCACAGCGGCCACCGCGGTGAAACGTCTCACGGTCAACACCACGAAGGCCGTGCTGGGCCTTCCCGCTGAGGGACGCGGAGCCAGCACATGGACCGGGCAGAAACGTCCCGGGCAGAGGGACAGCAGGCGGAAGGCCCTGGGGGTGGGAGGAGGTGGCCTGTCTCAGGCACCAACAGGACACAGGGACCCTGGAGTGGCTACCGGGGGCCGGCCCTACGGTGCCCCGGGTCCCGGCAAGGAGCCGGGTTGGGCTGCAGGGTGACGGAAGGGTCTGATCCCCTGAGCCGCGTTCCCATCACTCAGCTCTCCGTGAAGATCTGTCTCGTTCCTACGGGAGGGGACGTCTTTAAGTTTCACGTGTGTTTGCTTTGCGTGTGAGTCTAGTGCCACAGCGGTACGGTGACCGCTGCCGTCGCTTGTCTGACTGGCGGTTCCCGAAACCTCTCTTCCAGCTGGTGGAAGTGAAGGGCCCCAGTGACCGGCTGTCACACAAGCAGATGACCTGGCTGCACGAGCTGCAGAAGCTGGGGGCGGACGTGGAAGTCTGCCACGTGGCTGCGGTTGGCGCCAAGAGCAAAAGCGTGGCCTAGGCCGGCACTGGGAACCTCTCGTCAGACACGCGTCTCAGGTTCTCAAAAGCATCGATTACGTTTTATTTAATTTGGACTTTGTTATCGTCACTAATAAAGCGGACAGTAAACTCGGTACTGGCTTAAAGACACTCATTGTTTCCACACTGCGGGTAGTGAACTTTTTAAAAGGTGAAAACCTTGGTGGCCACTGGGGACTGGAGACACCTAGGTGCTTTGATCGGACATACAAAAAAAGCTGGAAAAAACCCCAATGAGATGATTCACAGCTTTTATAAAAGTAGCATGCACAATTGTCATAAGCGTATTAGAAACAGATTCACGAATTTGTTTTTCTATGCTGCTTTACACATTTGGCTGTTAAAATTCTTGTTTTATGATGATCTAAGAAGGGCATAAACAGCTGAAACTCTGACTTTAGGAATTAAAAACCAAGTGTTCGTTGAGTCCCTTAACTTCCGGTGCCACCTGCCAGCGCGTGCTCAGACGGGCCCGGTCACCGCGGGAATGCCGTCTCTCAAGGGCGAGGCAGTGTGCCTTTCCGTCCTCCTCGTGACCACCCCGACCCTCCACGGGGACAGTGCGCCCGAAACGGGGCTGCTGGTCACCGCCGCTGGAAGCCTTGGGCCAGGAAGGCGTGAGGGAGGGCCTGGGGGTCAAGGATGGGGTCCCCGTCCCCAGGGAAGAGTCCTGGGGCCTTGGGAGGTGTCACTCGCAGCTCTTGCGGAGTGGAATGACACGTTTGGGTGCAGTCCTTCAGCCCCCGTGCGGCCCTGGCGACGGCCAGTTCCGAGTGGACGTTGAAGGAGCTGGTGACTCACTGCAGAGGGCAGCGGGGACACGTGGGTGGTCCCACACCGCCGCCCGCGGCAGACAGGTCTGTGGACGTTGCACTCAGCACTCACTGCTGCTGACCGAGGTCGCTTCCTGCTGGGACTCGAGTCGTGACCGGTCTCAGGCACGAAGGCCACAGCTTCCTCCGAGCTAAGGTCCACGGCCCGCGGACCCTGCGGCAGCAGCAGGCCTGGAAGTCTACACGCTCTCAGATCAAGTCAGACGCTTCTGGTTGTAAACTGGCTTCCATCGTAAAGTGACAGGAAGACACTGTCCATCTTTAGGTCCAGTACCGCAGAGTCCCAGCTGTGCACAGACCCCGCGAGGCACAGGCTCTGCCCGCGGCCATGGGACGGCTGTGTGCCTGCGCTTGGGCTTCTGTCACAGCACCCTCCTTGCTGGCAGAGGTGCCGAGGGGCTCTGCGGTGGCCAGGACTCAAGGCTGTACGAGTTGTTTTTCATATTACACACGACAGATTCTGGCACCATCATCATGATTTAACAACTATCCAGCAAAAACCCATCTTACTGCATCTGATTATCATACAAAAATAGGCACGTTTTCTACTTTAAAACAATATTAATAGTACCTAATTGTTTTTTAACTTGTTAATTGAAAAAAAAATTACTAAAGAGCTTGAAATAAACGTGAGAGAAGAAAATGAGAAACGAACACTGCCTCTCCCCCCAGTACAAATCGAGAATGATCTGTATGAAAAGGCAGCTCAGTAAAAACGGGAGGCTTGTCCATCCACTTCCCGTGGCAGGACGTGCTGCGCTGTTTCGGGGGCCTGGCCCTGGTTCCTAGTCCAGGACAATAAAATCTTCGATGGCAACGCTGCTATTTTATATCAACCGGAAAGAGCCCTTATTTTCTAGGCAACAAGTTGGCAAAAACACCGGGTTTATCCACAAGACGACTCTCTAAGACAGGGGCCCCCAAACCCCAGGCGGGGAACTGGGCCGCCCAGCAGCAGAGCAGGCGCGCGGCGGGCGAGGGCGCGAAGCCTCATCTGTGTTCGCAGCCGCTGCCCAGCGCCGGCGTCACCGCCTCAGCTCCGATTCGGGTCATCGGGCCTTAGATTCTCATAGGAGCACCGGTCCCTGGAGCCACGAAGGTTGGGGACCGCTGCTTTAAGACACTGTATAAGGACTTTGTTCCTTTAAATCCAGAGACATTCTCAATTTTTAAAAGGCACAGAATTCGAATAGAGCTATTTATTACATAAAACTTTTGAAAAAACCTGTTTTAGAAAAGGCGACTAACTATACACTCCACGATAAAAATGTTTAAAAGCTTAAGATGGCAGTTTAAGAGCCTAAATAGCCAAATTTGAGAACAGGACTTTTAACGGCCTGGGTGGTGGCGGAGGTGGTGGGGGGACGAGGCTAACGCCTCCGCCGTAAACTTAACCTCTGACCCTGTGGCTTTGGCGCGTGGCACACGCTGGGTGACAAGAGTCCAGACCAAGGACACGCCTATCTGCTGGTGGCCTCCTCGATCTGAGTCGGGGTGACTTCTGCTGTTGACTGACACCGTGGTCTCTGGCAGGTGACCCAACTCACGACCCATCAGGTGGTTCCTGGGGGGCAGTGCCAGCCAGGTCCCCTCACGGGACACGCTGAGGGGAGCCCTGTTTCTGAGGGTGGCCACCGACAGCCACCACCCCACAAGCACACTGTGTCTCTGGGACTGACTTACCGAGGTATAGAAAAGTGGCTTTGGGGACTCTCGAGTCCTAGTATGCAGCTTAGTACGAAAAGCCTGTTTCTCACGTGCAGTGGCATTTTAACTCCCTAATTTCAAAAACAAATTATGTTTTACTGTTATTCATACATTAACATCAAAGGCACTTGTGGGTTTCATCGTTTTCCCGACGGGAAACGCTTTCAAAGTCGCCAGTGCGCATCATTTTTAAGTTAGTCCTAAGAAGGTTAAGAGCAAACGCGTGAATTAAAGACACAGTGACCTACGGTCCCAAACGAAGTGACCTAACAGAGAGTCCGGTGCGGGAACACTGAAGCCTCCAGTGAGTTCACTCAGACATCACGGAGAGGGGCCGGAAGCCACGGGCCCCGCTCCTCACCTTGCTGGGGGTGGCCGAGGCGTCCTGGCAGCCTGCTGAGCGGGACGCTGGTCTGAGGGCCTGGGAGCCGGCAGCAGCGTGAGGAAACGGGGGGACCAAGGGCTGTGGCAGGCGAAGCCTGAGCAGTCGATCGCGGTGACGCGTCGGGGGCGTCCGCCCGCACGTCGCCTGCAGCTGCGCGGGGCCCGATCGGCAGACGGAGGACGCGCACGCGGCGTGCGCCCCGCTTCCGCGGGCGCCGCGAAGGAGCGTAACCCGCGGCCTGAAACGTTAGTGCAAATTTCAGCGGTTATTCTCGCGTGGAGACCACGAGCGCCTCGAAGGGCGACCGTGGCCGTCGCCGCAGGACAAGCCCGCGGCCCCGCGCCGTGCGGGCCCCGCGGCTTCAGTCTTCGCTGGCCAGCGTCTCCGTGGACAGCCATATTTTGGCCCCACTCAGGAACTTGCTCAGCGGCGTCCCCGAGATGCTGCGCCTGCACAGGTTGCCGACGGGGGAGAAGGGGAACGAGGACGACAGGAAGTCCGGGGTGGCCGCGGCGTCCAGCGGGCCGCTGGCCCGGAAGTACATCCTGCTCTGGGGCGGCCCCGCGTAGCAGGCCTCGAGGGGCCCGGCCCGCTGCTGCCGGAGCGCCCTGCCGAGCACGTCCACCTCGTCGGCCAGCAGCGACAGCTTGTGGAAGGCGGTGATGGCGCCCCCGCGGCGGATCTGGGCCTCGGGGACCCAGCGGAAGTAGCAGAGTTTCCACAGCTTGACGTGCGCTCCCGAGAGGCAGGGCAGGAGGACCCCGTGCGGGTCCGGCGGCTTGGCCGACCACGCCTGGAAGAACTGCTCGGCGCTCGGGCCGCCGCTCCGGCCGTGGCCTTGCTGCGGGGCGTCCGGCCTGCCTCTGACCGTGAGCGAGTTTCTCCGCAGCAGCGACTCCCGGTCACGGGCGAGCCCGTTCTCCAGCGAGGGTGGCGGCCCCCTGAGCGTGGAGCTGTAGGTTTTCTGCACAGGAGACAGAGGTGGCGTTGCCGCCTGGGCCTTCCCCGCCCAGCGACAGCGGGGCGCGGCAAGGCCACCGTGGCTGCGCAGGCGGCGTGCCCGCCCCAGGGAGCGCTCTCTGTGTGGCCTCGACTCTGCCCAGGCCGTGCAACTAGCCCGCCCACGGTGGGAGGCGGGATGTCGGCTCCTTAATTTGCCTACGTGCAAATTTCTAAGATTTCTGGGTTAGAAAAAAATCTAGACCTGGCTGATTCTAGAAAGAACAGGCAGGATGGGGGGCGGGTTCAGGGCGGCCGCCCGGGCTCAGAGCAGTGACAGGCTGACGCAGATGCTGCCCAGAGCTTCGTGGGCCCCAGACACCGCAGAGAAAGGCAGGTGCAGCCTCTTCCCCCAAAAAGCAGAGACGCCTGGGGACCCGCAGAGCAGAGCCGGCTGGGACGTGCCCCGACTTCGCTCTGCTCCGGCCGGGGTGGCTGGCCACGGGGAGCGAGGGCAGCCGCTCCCGTCAGCGCGCCTGCCACTCACCTTGGCCCGTCTGGAGGCTTTCGCTGAGCCGGTCGGCAGGCGTGGCGCGCTCTTCCCGACGTACGACGGGTTGCGGAAAAGCGTGCGGTCCCTCGCCGTGAACTGAAGAGACCAGTCCCAGACCGAGGGGAACTTTAAGCCCTTTTCGTCCCCCAGCTGGATATTTTTGCTCATAGCAAATTCCTGCAAAAGAAAATATCGGAACGTGTGTGAAAAGGGATCGGCGTGAAGATGCCCTCGCAGGAGTCCAAAGTCACCTAGTTCGAGTCCAGAGCCAGCGCCACGGCGGGCCCGCCGGAGCGGCCTGCTTTCCTCCCAGAGGACAGACTGCGGCTCCTCGGGCAGAAGGACACTCGCACCCCGCGTGAGCGAGGGCAGCGGTCCGCTCCCCGAGACACCAGGGCCATCGCTGGAAGTGTCTGCGGTGGCGCCACGAACACATCGGTTGTTTTACAGCGGCAGCGTTTCACCTGTCAGGCACGTGATCACACGTTCACGCGACCAGCTGTCAGGTGTGACCAGCAAAGCCACCTCTGGAAGGAACCCCCGCCGCCCGTCATAGCCGTGTCTATGGAGAGCCGCAGCCCGTGGGACCGGGGGCGGCAGTTCCTGGAGCCGGGCCGCAGCGGGAGGAGGGGACCCGCTGGGCCTGGCCCAGGCCACGATGCGACCGCGCTCCAGAGGGGCGGGGCCTGCTGACAGCAGCCGCGCTCTGGCCCTGCTCAGGCTCCTGCAGCCTGGTGACCCGGTGACCTGGTCCTCCCGCCATGGCAAAGCCAGGCGGCACAGCGCGGTGGGGACAGCAGCCCGGCTCGGGGAGCACTGTGTGGCGGCCGCGGCGACTGGGGAGGAGGGGGCCCCGTGGCGCGTGACGGGGGCAGGCTGGCAGCAGGCCACACGCTCGCTCCCCCAAATTGCGAGCCTCTGGATGCTGGCGAATGACTGAGCCTTGTTTTCTGCTCACATCTCTCAGAACTCTCCGAGTTTTCCACAGGAAAATACTTTCTTCGGTGTTAGAGGCCGAGACTAAAGGTTACTGGGAAAGGCAGCGCCACAGGGACGAGGCCGCTGCGGGCATCGCGTGCGCGGCGTTGGCTCAGCAGGACACGGCCGGCCACCTAACAGCACGAACGTGTCACAAAACACACTTCTGTGCCAAGCTAGAAACACCCAACTCGTGAAAGCGCCAAATGCATTGAAAATTTTTTTTAGTTATTGGAAACTTCATCACGCATGCACACAGGTGGAAACAGACCATTTGCTTTATAAAACGGTGTTGTTACGAGCTGGAATCCAGTGGAACGCAGAGCTTGACCTGTTTTAACAACCCTTAGAAAAACACACAGAAACGGTTTCCGTTTCCTTAACGTAAAGACTAATGTAAAGGTGAACAGATCTTCCTCACATGGGATCTGACCATCCAAGTGGCGCAGAATGGGCACAGGGAGCCCTGAGCCTCAGGCCTGCGGGAGCGGTGGGGTGGGCGTGCGGGGCATCAGGATGGCGGGCGTGTCCACGCAGACGGCGCAGACGGGCACGGACGCGCCTCCACCCCCGTCGTCCTGCTGTCACGCAGAAGCAGGGAGGGAGGGGCTGGGTCACGTCAGCACGTGCCGGGAAGAGCTTCTGAAGAAGCCGAGCCGAGACGCACCGTGCCAGAGCCCGAGCAGGCGGGGGGGTGGTGCAGCACAGAAAGCTCCGCGCTGTCCCCCACGTGCACACGTGCACGGCCGCCTCCCAGCACACCCGGAACCCGGCCACGCGACAGCAACACGAACTGGGGGTCCCGGGGCCCTCAGCCACGTGCTCGCGCATCACACCCGGCCCAGCTCCCAGCCTGTGCGCGCTGCAGGTGCAGACCGTGTCTGTGTGCATGCGGGGCCTGTGGCCGCACAGTGAGGGAGGTCAGCGAGGGCAGCGAAGGCCGCACACGCCGCCCGCGAGGCCCAGCTCACCGCAAGCGGGGCACCGGCACGATCCCGGTGCCCGAGGACCCACAAACGGTCTCCCCGCCTCGGCGCCCTGAGCATGTCACCGCCCTCAGCGGTGCTGGTGGAGATGAAAGCATCTCTCGGAGCACAGAACGTTCTGTGACGCTGTCCCTGTCCGTCCCAAACGTCCCACCCAAACGCCCCCGCTGAGCACAGAGGGGCCTCGCAGCCCGCCGAGGGGGGCCGCGCCCCTCCCTCCCATCGCCCGCGGCCTCGGTGACCACCCGGGCCCTCCTGGCCTCCTCTGCTCGGGGACGTCCCTCCTCAGTGAAGTCCTCCCCCTCACGACAGCCCGAACAAAAGCGTCTCCTCGATGCCGCTGCGTCTCATCTCTGACACCCACGATCCCGGTAACTCGTCGCTTTACGGTGACCGGTGTAACGCTCCGGCGTTTACGAAGCGTCCACCTCGCACGTGAGGCCCCGGTGCTGCTGCTGGTTACACGGAGCCGTCCCAGAGGACGGACCGAGCTCAGCGTCCCCCAAGCCACTCAGCTTGCTGGGAAGGCCAGCCCCGTCTTAGCAAGGCCCCCAAAGGCCACAAGCGCTGCCCTGTTTCTCTCAATGGTCACTGCAGCACTTAGCAGCTATTTCTGCTGAGGGTTCAAATGGGGGTGAGAGAGAACGTGTGACTCTGGAAAGTTCCAGCCGCGGCGACTAGAAGCGAGTTCCAAGTCTGGCCGAGACCCCCGGTAATCGTGACCCTTTCCCTAGAACGACGGACTGTGGCAGAGAATCACAGCTGCCGAGGCTGCCCCGGTGACGGCGGGCGGCGGGGCGACTCCGGGGACTGTGAGCCAGCGCCCGCGTTTCACGTCAGAAACCTGCTCTCCCCAGAGCCCTCGAGGGAAAAAGGAACCTGCCTCGTCCAACTTTTACTCTACCGACCTAGGAAGTCAACGTCCTCGAGCAGGATCTCTCTACCCTTCGGACGCCGAATATGAAAATAGAAGGTCCTTAAGGTATTCTAGACCTTTGAAGGGGTCTGTGATAAACGGGTCCACCTTAGAGAAAAGCACTGAGGATGCTCGCTCGTAAACGAGTCCCTGGATTTTCACACCTTCAGGTGACTCGATTTGGAAAATCCACTCGTTAGCGCGAGACGGTCACTACGACGGTTCCGAGTGCCGCGTCTCCAGGTCGCCGCGCGTCCGCCCGGGGCGGCGCGGGCCACACTCACCGTGCTCTGCCGCACGCGCTGGTGCGGGCAGTTGAACAGGAAGGTGCCGAAGAGCACGATGCGCGTGCTGTCGCACAGCACGGCCAGGTAGGTCTCGGAGAACTCGAAGGCGGCGGGGTGCTGCTCCAGCAGCTGCCACGTGGCGTCCAGGAACAGCAGGAACAAGGGAGCCTGCCGGACACAAACCGCCATCGGGTTAGTCACAGCCGCAGACCGGCAGCGACGTCGGGGCGGACGAGCGACGCGACGGCGCGTGAGGGAGCGTGAGCGCGGGAAGCACAGGGCGCGCGACGCGACACACGCACGGCCGGACCTGCCCGCGGAGCGCGGGACGCGCGCTGCACCCCGGGGAGCGCCGGCGTCCTCGGGGGGGACGGGCCGACGTGCTCTCAAACCCAACCCACGACACGGCGCCCGCGGGCCTCTCGGCGGAACTGCGGCCCCAAGACGGCCGCTCGCCCGCAGCTGTCCCAGAGATGGCCCTCTCCGACCTCCGCTCCCAACACACGTGCCCCACGTTAAGAAACCGTGATGTTCCCAAACCGACTTTCCACGACAGCTAGCGAGCTCGTTACTGCTTTGCAGAAGAATTAACGCATTGTTTCCTCGAGGAGTTTTCAACTTAGAGAAATCCAACAGACCATTCTTTCAGAGTTTTACCTCTACAGTTACGATAATTTTATAACTACATCAACACAGTCCTGGACTAAGAAAGCTACGATGTGCTCAACGCACACGGACAGACTGGTGGGTAACAAGCTTTGGACGAGGACAGCGCGTGCACACGGATGGACTGGCGACGAGCACGGAGCCCTTACCTCTTTCTCCGATCTCTTCAAGTGGTTGCATCTGTCTAGGAACTGATATCCTGCCATGACCCACTCCTTCTGGATCAGACTCTGAAATCCCGTAATTGTCCTAAAATAGGGATCCAGCATCACTTGAACCAGAGATGCTACGACGCAGCTCAAGTCTCTTCCCTCCTCCTCTGTCGACAAAATGGAAAGGAAATGATTACCGCCTGAGAAACGCTGCCAGAGAGGAGGAAAGGCAGATCGTCTCGCACTGTGTCGTGGAAATAGTCCATGCTAGAAAATGTCACTGGAGTCCGGCAACTCCAAAACCCGTCCACGTCTAGATCGTTCGTTGGCGTTTACCGGGAGACAGACGTTCTCGCGTGAGCGCCTCTAAGGCGATCGAAGAGCAACCCTCACGGAGCTTACGTATCAATGGACTGAAATCTTTCAAAACTCCATTCTACCTGTTTTGTCAGGGACACTAACTACAACGTAATCCCTCCGCTGACCGCTGCGCACGGCGACTCAGGTGAGTGAGAGGATGGGACTGTGCCCCGTCATCCGGGGACGTGGCAGACACGGGGTGGCGGGGGCTGCGGCCCGCCTCCCCACACGTGCGCGGGAAGGGCGGCTGCCCGCTGGGCAGACCGCGGACTCCGCTCTCGGGACGTGCGCTCCGAGCGTGCGTGGCAGATGCCGCGCGGTTAGGACGATGGCGGGAGTCGCGGCGTGGCCGTGCAGGCTGGTGTGGCGGCCGGCGTCCCCAGCAGCCTCACCTTGGAGGATCACGGAGACGCGCCTGTCTTCCAGCACACACACGAGTTCCACCGAATGCTTCAGGAAGGCCCTGCAAACAGAAAGGGACGAATGTGCTCAAGTCACATTCCTACCAGACGGCTAAAAGAAGACTTGGAATCCAGCAGATCTACTGTCCCCGTTTGCGTCCTCGATGACCTTTACGAGTTTCTTCAGTATGGACGCGCTTCTTCACGGAACGTTTCGATTTTTATACCAAGAAATTCAATATCCTTTCGTAAAAAGGAAGGAGCGGGTTGATGTAAGGACCGTGAACGGAGTCTGCAGAGACGGGGAGAGGTTAGGG
>NW_024354501.1:1673629-1701729 GCF_902729225.1 Pteropus medius | reverse complement strand
CACGCATGCATGCACACACACATACATGTACGCACACACGCGCACACGTGCATGTACACACACGCACGCACGCGCGCACACACACACGTGCGGGCCTGGTTTGGACACTGCGTTCCGGTTACGTAAGACGCCGTTGTGGGAAGCTGGGTACAGAGTCTGGCTCGCTTTTCTGTTTTTGTACCTCTTATGAGTCTCTAATTATTTCAAAATATCAAGTTAAAGGAAAAAAAAAAATGGTGTACAAACCTTACATATTCTAACCAGCGAGTACTTTCCAGTGACGATAGCCATTTCTCCTCAGTTTCTTCAAAAGGCTCTACAATGAATACGTAATCACACAGACACATAATTACACACACGCATACACAGAGATCTTTTCAGGCTCTTTAAGCTAAATTTTACACGATCGACGTCGGCATTAAGCGATACGTCGCGGTCTTTAATATTTAAAAAGTGGCTCTAAGGAAGCATCATGCACTTTCGTTTAAAGATATAAAATTTAAGAAGACGTGTCACGATTCTACAAAGCAAGCACCCCCAGGCCTCCACCTTCACTGTGGGCGACCTGACCAACCTCCATCCACCTCCCAGGAGCTGCTGAGCCCAGCCTTCTTGGTCAGGCTGCCCTGATTCCAGCCCTTACTCCCCGGGAGACCCGCTGCCCAGCCCCCCACGGCTCCCTGATGGCGGGCTGGGCCCCCCCACCCCCGCCAGGGCTGCCTCCCCTGGCCTCCCCGGCCTTACGGGCTGACCGTGGGAGGCATGAGTACACCTCCCTGTCGGGACGTGCACTACCCGCCCAGCGTGACCTCAAGGTGCCTCTCACATCACAAGCCTCATGTTTCGGTCACACTCAACTTACTGTGCAGCTAATGGTCACTCGGGTCACCATGTGTTTCACGTCCCCTCCCCACTCTCGCCCCTGAGCTGCTGCAGGGGCTGCCTGTCCTGACCCACAGGTGACTTAGAGCGCTCTTGGGCACACTTTCCACCACAGGTGCTGTCGTGTGAGGCGGCTCTCCGGAACAGCGGTCCCCAGCCTTTGTGGCACCAGGGACCAGTGCCCCTATGAGAATCTCACGCCTGATGATCTGAAGGGGGCTGAGGCGGTGATGCTGGCGCTGGGCAGCGGCTGCAGACGCAGACGAAGCTTCGCTCGCTCACTCGCCCACCGGTCCCCTCCTGCTGTGTGGCAGGGTTGCTAACAGGCCATGGCCTGGTCCCCCACGGCCTGGGGGATGGGGTCCCCTGCTCCAGGACACATCGAAAGCACCTGGTACATGTTTGCTCCCTGAGCCTGCACAGGTTACGACACGGCTCTGCCAAGTTACGTGTCTCAAAACGCAACTCTACGCGTTGACACCTTAGCAGGTTTGTGCGGCAGCCCGTGTCCTACTCCGCAGACGCTTCGCGAAAGCGCCCGGCGCCGCCTCTCGTGATCTGACGGAGAGTTAACTGGTTCCTTTCTTCCTCCGCAACAGAAAGCACCTTACGCTTCGTTCTCTGAGGGCGCTGACCCTCTTGCACTGTCACAGTCTGCGCCACTGTGTCGGCGAGCCCGTGGGAGAACCGCCTCTCCCGACGTGCCTCGCACGACGCGGAACGCCCGCCCGTCACACGCACGCACGCGGAGGACGCAGTGGCACTTACCGTTCACGCACAGCTGCTTCAGCTTCACGAAAGCCGCCTGTGTCTCCTGGACGCTGGGCAGTGTCTTATCCAGGTCTGATTTGTAAACGTCACTTCTCTGCGGGTGACTTTTCGTCACTGCATTGCAAATCCTGAAAGAGACAATCCTTGCGTCACCGTTCACGCATCGAGTCACACACGTTTCCTGAACGCCAACTCCGAGCCACGTGCTGCGCCGGGAGCGGGGGAGGGAGCGTGAATGGCCAGGCTGGGTCTCAGCCTGCGGGGGTCACCTCCTTGGGGGCAGGGACGAGGTGACCGAGAAGGTAACGTCTGCGCTGAGAGCCGTGGCTGACGTCACCGAGTGCAGGCCAGCGCCGGCACGTGGTCAGAAAAGGCTCCTCTATGTGGATGACACTGAAGCCGAACCCCAAGTGACCAGGAGCCGTGCACGGATCTGGGGAAAGTGCTCTGGGCAGAGGGACAGCCAGTGCAAAGGGCCTGTGGCAGAACGCGGCTCGGCTGCAGGAGAAACCCGGAGAGGCTGGGGGGGTCTGCGACGCAGGCCCGAGGGGCACGGGGGCGGAGACGAGGTCGGACCGCACAAGCTACTGCCCTAATTGCAAAGACAAGGAATCCAACCATCCTCGGCTTAACGAACTGCGTAATTAAAACGGCCACTGGCTGCAGTTTGCAGCCCACTCAGCCAGCGGTGCTGTCTCCCCCTTGAGACCGAGCCCCCTGCCCAGAAGGCCCCTGGGCACATGGCAGCGTCTGAGCTGATTAAGGAGCAATGAAAATCCGCCAGCACGTGGGCCTGTGCGAACTACAGGCGCCACTGCGCCCCCATTCAACGGAAGGGCCACTAAGGGTCACTAGGTAGTCGCTGCGTCAGCAAACGTGGCGCTCTCAGCCGTGGCACCGTGGGAAACCTAGGACGTGGCCACGACGCACCATTTCTGAGGCTTCCTGAGCCCGTTTCCTAAGCTCTGTCCTTTGTTCTCCATCTAAAGTCCCGACAGCTCCGCAGGACCATGGGCACGCGCTGGTGCGGCACACGCACTGGCGTGCAAAACAGACACGGTGCCCGCAGCTCGTGGAGCTCGGCCCAGCAGCACAGTCATCCAACTGAAGCGCACACGTACAGTTGAAATCCCAAACAGGTGCCGCTTATTTCGGAAGACAACTTAGCTCCAGAGAGCACATGACTCGTGGCCGGATCTAAGCTGGGGGGAGGGAAGGCCGCGCTCAAGGACGCGACGTCCGAGCAGAGATGTGGACAGCGAGCGAGCCGCGGGCGGCGGGAAATGCGCTCGCGGATGAGCGTGAGGAAGGCAGGTGCCCGGGGGGCCCACGGCACGGGCCAGGGCCAAGGATGAGGGGCCGGGTCTGCAGCCCCGAGGGACACGGCTGGGACCGGATGAGACACGGACAGGAGAAGTGGGGGCCCCCCCAGCACACTGGCAGGGGTGGGGCTGCGGTGGAAGCACCCGCGTCTGTGAAGCTTCTAGAAAGAAGTGGCGGGGGCGGATGATGACCGGACACGGGGACGGAAGGTGGAAGGGGAGAACGGGGAGGACGGTGAGGACGACCCCCGGCTGCTGAGAGCACGCTGGGCGAGGGCATGGGGGCCGCGTCCCCGCCTTGAGGTGGGGACACAGAGCGTTTAAAGGGCCTTCGAGACGTCGACGTGGGAGACACGTGATCAGCTGCGGATGCGGCCGTGATGATCGCTAAGCACAGCCACGGCGGGACGTTACGACCGGGATGCAGGCTGGGAAGAGGAAGTGACCTGTGACAGACGCTGTGACGTCTGGACAGGGGGGCGGCCTGCAGAGGGCACTAAGCACCAGTGAGGACGAGGACCTCACGGAGACACTGACCACTAGTGATGCCCACTGCTGGCGGGGCACTAAGAAACGAATGCCCCCTGCTGTCAGGACACAGGGCTCCCTGAGGACTCCGGCGGGCGATGCCCGCTTGTTCACGGCGGCCGATTACGGCCACCGTCTGAGCTACTGTGACGCTGTCGGCCTGAGACTGACTGACAAACGTGTGCTTCATCCTGAAGCGTCTCGACTGGAACTCTCTGCACCCTCAAAGGACGCGAGAGGCCAAGTTACGGCAGGACGTCCTCAGCAACGTGAGACCCTCAAGCGTCTGGGTGTCGCTTAAACGCTAGGCGGTCTTAAGAGTCGCATCCTTTTCAAAATAGCGCTTCCTCTCCAGCCGTGCGGTCCTGCAGCTGTTCTCGGTCAGTCGGGAGTTTACGGTTCTCAATCGCGACTCCCGCCGCCCACGGGGGCGACGCCGCGCCTCGAGTACCTCTGGTCGATCTTCCTCTGCTGCAGCGCGTCCCTGACGAGGGCCATGCGCACGAGCGCGCTGCCGTTGGAGTGGCTCCAGCACCAGAGCTACGAGAAGAGCACAGCCTTCAGTTGACGGGGCGGGAAACGGGGCCACCGGTGTCAACGACATCCGACAGAGACCACTTACCGGCATCCTCCTTCCGACGAAAGAGTGGGAGAGGGTCCTCAGGTCCTGGTCCGCGAGGGAACTTGGCACGACGAAGTACTCCGGCAGGCTGCGGGGACAGCGGATCGCAACGTGAGTGCCGGGCCGCGGGGCGTGCGCTCCGCAGGCCGCGTGTGCAGCACACGCGTCTACCCCCGTGCGCTGTGCATCCGCTCGGCAGCCCCAGACTGGACGCCGCGGGGCACTGACGATCCTGACGTCTCAGTCTAGAGCCCCCGAACGTGGTCAGTTACCACGGGACTGGTACGTGGAGCAGGACACCCGAGACGCTATCCGGGACGACGACGCATCGAGCGCGTGTGCGGTTTCTGGGACCCGGACCTACCTCTGCTCTCGCCGCAGGCTACGGCCCGGGGACCGCAGGCTACGACCCGGGGACCGCAGGCTACGACCCGGGGACCGCAGGCTACGGCCCGGGGACCGCAGGCACAGAGCGACGCGGACCACGCCCGCAGCAAGACGCTTCGTCCCCCGTCCCGCCTCCCGCTTCGGCCCCTCCCCGTCCACAAGACGGGCAGACCCTAGGACACCGAGGAGACAGCAGTCACCCGCGGGCAAGCTCACTGCTCCCTAGCGACACCTCCGTTCTCTGCTCTTTCCTCCACGTGGCCCGGCGGTGGACAGAGGCAGGCCTGGCCGGGCCCTGCCACGTGCTCTCAGCATGCGACGCACCCAGCATGCCGGCCACAAAGCCTAAAGTCGAGGGGAGGCAGGAGCCCCACGCTGCAGGCTCCAAACACCTTCCTGGGCCTGTGCCCCCGGGGGACGCTGGTGCGGGGTCGGCCGGCGACAACAGGACGTGCTTTGCTCTAAAACACCGCTTGTCTGCGAGAACTAACGAGACCTCAGTGACCTTGAAAGCACAGCACCCCCAAATCCACGAGTACTGATAGGGAGGAACGAATTTAAACCCGGGACCGCGCACTGTGCTGGGCGCGGGTGGAGGGGGGATGCTGAGCCCTGGGCGGCGCCCCCGGGCAGCACGGGTCTGAGTGCGGCCCGGAGAGCCCGGTCTTCTACACGCCGACCGCGCGAGGCGTGCTGGCAGGCCCCAGCGCCCGTCAGGCTGTCCCGTCTGGGGAGCCGGAAGTCACCCGCGGGGATCCGACTGCACGGTGCCCCTGACGCCACGTTGTTCGGGGTCGCCTGTGCTGCCTTCCCCCCACGCCTGTCTGCAGAGGAGGAGAGAATGGCCCGAAGCGAGGACAGGCTGGGGGCAGGACCAACAGAACCCCGACCTGGGTGCTGCTCGTCACGCTGAAAGGGACTGGCTGGCAGCTGTGCCCGTTCTGGAAAGGGGACCTGGCACGGGATGGATGGGCCGCCTGCCGCAGGGCCCGCTGTCAGCCAGTGCCACCCGCGACGCGGCAGGGGCCCCACAGCGCCGCCTACGAAGCACACCTGCCCGAACCCGGCCCCGGATCCAAGTCCCCTCCAATCCTTTCGCGTAACTAACGTTTTCCAGAAACAGAGGAAGGACACAGAGGAGGAGCACGGCGACGGGATGCGGAACATCCCGCGGCACCACCGACCTGGCCTGGCCAACGCGTAAACGGTGGATAAACCAAAGGGTGGGGAGGCGACTGTCACCTGTGAAAAAGCCTAAAAGACACACACGGGCGGTTCACTGTGCCCTGACCGGAGCAGACCCACACGCACACGGACACGCAGCAACGAGGTCCCGTCGCTGCCTTTCAGCGGACGCCGACGTTGTGACCGTGTTAAAAGCCCTTCGATGTCAAACGCTCCTTAAAGCGTTATTAAAAACAAACGTTCCTCAACCACGCCCCGGAAGTCATGGAAGACAGCAGAGCTCGGCCGTCGTTCACCAGGGGGCCCCCCCAGCTGCACAGGACGCCGCTGAACCCGGACTCACCAAGTGGAGACCATGTAGCCCTCGTTGAGGGAGCAGACTCTCCACCCCGAAGCCCCCGTCCTCTTGACTTCCCTGTCCCAGTCCGAGTACGTTTCGAAGAGCGTTGTTTTGTGGCTGCTGCCACCCTCGGCCGCACCGCCGCCTCCCGTGGGCACCCCGTTCATCTTGGTGGCTGCAAGACAAAGCAGCATGATCAGCGGTGACGGTCACATTCGTCCGCCCTGCCCTGGCCTCTCACCATGCCCCCGTCACAAATGCCCCCGTCACAAACGCTCTGAGGTGGCAGCTCCTCCCGCTTGTCCTTTACGTCTCCCCCAGCTCGCCCGACTACGCTCAGCAGCCCTGGCGGGCGGCCCTTCGCCCTGCCCTGGCCCAGCTCTCCGCGTCTCTCGCCCCTACTGGCTACATCGCCAACGCCTTCGAAGGAACGGGCCGACCTGACCGGAGACACAGCCACTGCGCCACGCGGTGCCCTCCTCCCCGATGCCCGCGGCCCCCACGTCCTCTCCACCGCCTTCCGCCCAGAAACCACTCAGCAGCCCCTCTCACTCTGCCCTGATCCCTGGGGTGAATCCAGGTCACTGCCCATTTCTCCACGTTTAGCCCGGAAAAATGAACGCATCCGACAAGCACCTCTGTTCTCACGCTGTCAAAACTCGTCCCCTTTCTCACGGTGACTTCCCAATGCTGTTCTTTGGAATTCTACTCAATTTGCCTTTGGGGAGCTCAAGAGACGCCTGGTGCTCCCGCAGACTGCCCGTCCACGTGGAGGCTCCAGCGGGGAGCGCCTGCAGGTGACTGAGAGGCAGAGGCGTCCCGACAGCCAGCCTCATCCACCCTGCCGATCTGGGGTGACAGACGGCACAGCCTGTCCTGGTTCGGCGTCTCACTGCGGCTGGGCAGGCCTCCCAGCTGATGGCCCCGCCACGCGGCTGTGCCACACTCCGCCCACACGGCCCCCTCCCCAAAGCACGCTGCCACGCCGCACCCGCCCCCGTGGCGCTCACTGCCCGCCGAACGATCAAACCTAGGCAGCTCTCCCGAGGGCCTCGCACTGCCGACCCACCTCCGCTCCCCATCGCCCCCGGCCCCCTTCTCCTCGGGGGCCGTGGAACCCCTGGTCCGTCCGTGGACATGCCGCCACCGCCACAGGCTACGCTGGCAGTGGCCGCGAGAACCTACCGCTGCATCTTTGCGAGAAGGCCCGGAACGAGACGAGGTGGCACCGGGCCGAGCTGAGGGCCAGTTCGCGACCGTCACTGGTCAGGATCGACCGCCTTCAAGGCCAGTCCTCTGAGGCACGAGCCGAACGTCGCCGGCTGGCTGCTGGGGACGGGGCAGGCACGCGGGGCAGCGTGGACCACCGTCACCCCGTTGACTGCGCCTCCGCGAGAGACGCCGGCCAGGGCGGCAGCGAGGCAGGGGGTGGAGGAGACTCGCGCTCTGGGCCCCACGCGGCGACCGCTGGCCACGTGCGCTATTTAAATTCAAGCAGCAATGACCATGAACTCGATCGGCAACTCCGCTCTCAGACGCGGTGGCTCGGCTCCCACGCGGACGAGGCAAGCAGAACAGCCCCCCAGAGCCGCGCCGCCCCGGACCACGGAGGGTGTCGTGCACCATGCCAGGCACGGTGAATTCCACCCGTCAGGCGGCATCAGTCGCCCAGTGACTCTGGTTTCGGCAGGACCTGCGGAAAGCGACTACGCCCACTGCACGCAGAGCCTGGGACCCGCCGTCTCGGGGCCGTCTGTGGAAGACCCGCCACCGGCAGGTGTGCTGCGGAGCTGGGGGCCGCGAGCCTTCCAGAACGCAGGCCCTCCACGAATGCCCCCTCTGCACGGAGTTCCAGGCCACCGAAACCCACAGAAAGCCGCTCAATAGCAGAAAACCAAAGAAACTCATCATACGACCACATTCGGGGGGCGGGGGGGAGGCATCCACATGATCGGCTTGTAAGCGCAGAAAAACATGACAGTTTTACACCTACTTGTGATTTAAAAAAAAATAGCTTTAGCAACTCAGTCTAAAGGGGAACCTCCTTAACTCGATAAAGGGTGTTTATCAGAACAGCCAGCACGCGGCCTCCCCAACAAAGCCAGGAACGGAAGCGATGCCTGTTGTCACCGCCGCCAGCCAACACCACGGCACAGGCCCTCGCCACCCGAGGGGACGACCAGCACCAAATGAAAAGTGTAAAGAACACACTCTAAATGCGAGAGAGCTATGTACGTAGTGTGGCCGGATACTTTGAGCCTAGAACTGAATAGCTCCCAGTGTTCTGAAGTCCCGGACGGTAGTGAGCCGGGCTGAGAACACGCTACTGTTTACGACGCTGTCCCTTTGGCAAAGTTCTGTCCCAAGATCCAGGAACTGACAAATTTCCTGGGCGTAAGCTGAGCGCATCTACGGACCTTGGCCTGTCAGCCATCTTGTAGGTTTCACTCGTTCAAAACCTGCCCACTTCTCCGCACCCGGGGCTGGCCTTCTCCGTGAGAGCTTATTACAGACGGGGTAGGTGCTACTCAGCCGGACATCGCAGAGTCTGCAAATTCTAATGCTTTCCAGAAAGTGCCCAAGGCCTGGTGATGCTTGTGGCCTGCTCTACGAGTGGACCACTTACAGGAGTCACAGAAACAGACTGGCAGAGCCGGTCATCTTAGGAAGATCCAGGTCCCCTGACAATTAGCTCTGAGATCTCAGGACGTACTTTCTTAACCAACTAGATGTGCAACCTGATTCTGAGTGCTCCTGACTGTGGCTTCAGAAGTCTAATCCTAGGCTGTGTCGAAATGTCCTTTGAGAGGCCCCATCTCTATTTAGAGCGGCCTCAAGCGACAGCAAAGACGAGTGTGGTCGACATACGAAAAGAAAGCCTATCCCCTGCTCTGATGACATGGTAGAAATCAGGTGTCATGAAGAAGCGTGAAAAAAGTAAAAACAGAACTGTGATCACTCAGAGGTTAGACAGGTGAGTCAACAAAGCGGCTCCAACAGGGCCCTGAACTTGTGGGTTCCTAAAAGCTCCTCTGGGGATTGTGAGATGCACGAGTCCGGTTAGGAACCAGACTCACCCGAGGGACAGGAGGAAAATCAGAACAGTCACAGCTGCACTGAGGATCTTAAAAGAACCGAGGAACGGCCACTTTTTAAAATTTCTACACCGCCTCGAACGGACTGTACACTGCGTGAGTGGCTTCCAAACGCGCACGTGAAGAAAAAGCTCAGATCGAGACCCGTGTTAACAGGAAGGACAGATTCGTAAAGTAAATCTCACTGGAAACGCGCACTTCCTGCTGCGAGTGTGGCCAGCGCTGCCGCTTGGGGTCACAGCACGGAGTCCGCAAGCGCGCCGCGCCGGGGAGCGGGGGAGCTGGCACTCGGGCTGCATGTAACGTCGGGACAGTTCCCGACCTTCCGTCCAGAAGCGTCATCGGACGTCCTGTCAGCTCCCTAACAAAGATGGGTCTGTACTTTTTGGACATCGTTTGCCCAATAATAACCTGACTGATGAAAACAGTCCTTGTGGTTTTTCTCAAGTTCAAAGAGAACAAACGGACCCACTGTTCCCGTCAGCGCAGGGCCCCTGGGATGGGCGGGGCTGGGGGTGCTGCGCATCGCCCTGTGGTTCAGCACCCTCACAGAAGCAGGAGGATGACTGCGGAGCAATTCAGAGGTGCTTTTTTACCCCGAGGGACGCCGAAGAGCGAAGAAAACCTCAGAAGGCCTAGGGCCACCTAAGAGACTCATTCCTTAGGTAACTGCAGGTCTTATTTGTGGAAACAGCTTCGTCATCTACCTGCCTAAAAAAAAGGACTTCTCTGATCCATGCAATGAATCAAGGTGTCGTCCAGAAGTTCACGGGCGGATTACTGGGCACTGACTGCAGTGTGTGGAAGGCTCGGGCTTCTGCGGAAGGACAGCAAAGGCTGTCGCCCTGTGCGCTCGGGACAAAACTCCGGCGACGTGCACCGTTCACGAAGCACTTGTGAGAGCAGGAGTCTGATGGGTGTGATGACGTCTGAACACGTCAGGCATCAGCAGTTTCATCGACGAGCCAGAGGACTAGAGAAGTGACGGACACGCCGAAAAAAGCTCAGTAGAAGAGCTGCGGGTCGAATAAACTACTTATAGTGTCGTTAACCCAAAGACGCCCGCGAGGAAGGTGACGTTGACTGTTTCCACTGAGATCAGCTCATCGCGGGGCACGGATCGATACCCTGGACTGAACCGCTTCCATCGGAAGTGCCACCAATCGGCCCGGATCACAGACAGATCTGAGCGGCAAGCAGACTCTCTCCTACAGATTTTGCATCTCTTGAAACGTCCGCTCGGCCCCGCTCTCGCAGCTCTGGGTGAGGGGCTTACTCGGCTGACCCCGACGATGGTGGTCTACGGCTTCTGACGACCCAAAGGAACGTTCGCCCGGCTAGCAGGGCAAGGAGCCACGACGCTCTAGACAAGACGTGAACTGTCTTTATGTTAAAAAATAAACTCAACACTGGTATTGTTCGAGTCTGGGTTACGATTAGTATATTTTGATAAGAAAGATTAAGTTAGGAATGCTTAGCCATCCAATTTCCATAAACACAGCGCCATTAAAAAGCTACTCGTCCTAAGGCACGACTTGCATACATCACGTCACGTTGACGAGCATCTTTTAAAGCAGTGAAAACGCACTCATCCCGTATGCGTCCGCGGACGGCACGTACCGCTGCTACACTTTTACGTATTTACGGGACGGTGACGCTGGCACATACTCATGTCACACAGGTTATTTAAATTATCACCATACGTTTTGAGGTAACGAAACGTAAAAGACCAGCACAATGAACGATTTATAAGATCCCCCGTCCAGACCATGCTGGGGTGAACGGATATTTCAGTATAAATACGTGACCGATTTCTTTTTCTTCCTTCACGAGTGGGAGAACACGTGACTCGGTGGGCGAGCGGACGTGGGGCCAGGAACCCGCCCGGGGCTGGAACGAGACGTGTTCTCCCTCTACCTTTTTTGAGGTTTCTTTTGAATGGTTGATTGAAATGGCATCAGTCTATGAGAAGAGTGGACAGAGCACACGGCGGCCTGGCCTTTCCCCGGTGACGTCGTGGCGGGCAGGGCCCCGCACATCGAGTCCCTGGAGCGCACTGTCCCCTGACAGACGTGCACCCCGCCCCCCCCACCCCGCCGTCACGCACTCGGAGATCTAAGGCCGTCTCCCACGGCCATGACGGCCCACGCCCTAGTCCAGCCTCTGCGGCTGCTGCCTGTAACCGTACCTTGTCGGAATGAGCCTTTTCTTTCTTTTTTAAAAAAAATCAGGTATCTTTTAATTTTCTGCTGGTTTTCTTAAAGGACTAACTCGAGTTACCAACTAAAGGGGGATGTACTTTCTTCATCATAAAATTCCAGCCAGTGACTGTGGATAAAATGCTGACCTGATTCCTGCGACAGCTGCTTATAGGTTCTCCCTGGTCACTTCTTAAGAAATTTAACCTGCCAAATATCGTCTCTCTTAATATATAGCGTTTACTTCTCTAAGGATCTAATAATAATTCTAAAAACTCTACAACCATCAAAGCTTATGCAGTTGGAGGCTTCCGATAAACATACGAATAAAATTTATACAATGTACAGTTAGTCACAATATTTAATATTTGCATATTTACCTGAATTGTGGTATTTTTTCCCAACATATTCAAATGCAAAGAGTAGCTGGAGGTCTGTTGGCTGGGAATAATGAGCTATTGCAAGGCATACCTAGGAAAAATTCTACATTTAGAATTTGATTTTAACACACTGAGTTAAATGAACGTACAGTAAGGCCTCGACGACCAGGCGCCCTCGGGCCAGCGACTGCGGACAGCGGTCAGCATGTTTGCTGCGGCCCGGAGCGCGAGCGCCCAGGCCGGGCGTGGGCTCCCGTGTGCCCCGGGGCCCGCTGATTCTTTAGCGAAAACAGGGCAGTGTTCAGGAAGTGTCGGCTGCGCTGAATTTTAACAGGAAGGTAATTTTACTCGCATAAGTGCGACTTGGAAACTAAAGATGCATTCTCCCAAAGGGCAGCGACACATCCACTCCTACAAAAAGAAAAAGAAAGTTTCATTTTGGGGGAACTATAATAATTCAGTACCGGCAAATCAGAGGGCTTCATGGAAGGCACGGAATTTTAATGTTCATTCGTCACGGATTAAAGAAATCTAAAGTCAATAGGAAATCTATAATCGCAAAAACGAAAATTAGCAAGAAATCCCAAAATACACGGGTGGCTCTAAGAGGCACAAAAAGATACAAAAACAAAAACTGTGTTCAAATGAAACAGTCTGCCGCCACGCCTGCGCGGGGAAACGCGGGGGCTTTCCAAGCAAACACGTCAGGACGTGCATCCCGGCTCTGCACCGAGCACCTGCCACCTGCTCCCTCCGGGCCGCAGGCCCCGTGCCTGGGAAAGGAATGCTGAGCGGGACCGGTCACCCGCAGGTGACACAGGGCTGTCGGCGCTCACGCCGCCGCTGGCCGAAGGCAGGTGGCGCTGTGCTCACAGAGACCCGGGCTGGAAGGATCCGAGATGGAGGAGGAAGTTTAAGCCACTGGACAGGAGGGGAGACTAGACCTTACTTAAAAAGATGAGCTATCATTTCGAAGCCAGCAGGAGGCACCTCCGCCAGCGACGGGAAGGGCTGGTTGAGCGTCAGTCCCCGGCTGGTCGCTGGGGCTGGGCTGACGCAAATTCTACGAACCGATAAGCGTGTGGCAGCTTCTTGCGTAAAATATATTTGTAAAGTTTCTACAGAACGTTTCTTGTGTTTCTAAAGGAAAACGTGCAACTGAGCAGAGTTTGTCGTTAGTTTTAGTTTCATCTAAAAACAAGGACAAGAGACAGGCAGCTCCTCGAGCCGTCCGTGTCACCTGGCCGTTCTCGAGGCCCAAGGGCAGCCCGGGAGCGGCCCCCTCAGGGGCCCGTGCCACCCGCCCCTGCCGCCCGCCCCTGCCACCCGCCTTCCGAAAAGCGCTTCCTGCCCCGGCGAGGCCGCTGCGCCCCGCGCCCCGCAGCAGCCCCCGCGCCCTCTCCCTCCGGGGCCACAGTCGTCCACGAGCTCTGCTGCACTTTTCTCGGGCCTGTTTGTCATTGCTGTCCCACTTCTCGGCACCGTCACGGCCACGTCCTCGTCACACGCACCCTACGGCATCCCCGGGCGTGCCCACGCTCTGAGGAGGTCCACGGCAAAGCTGAAACTGTGACCGAGGACTCTCCCTCCGCACGGCCGCGTCCCCTCTGCTCGCGGCCAGCCTTCCCCGAGCTGGTCTCCGTCCCGTCCACGCGGCCAGCGCCACCACGGAGACCCTCCGGTCCTCTCTGGACGACAGCGCCACCCACAGGGCTTCTCCAGCTAACCCGGCCTGCAGGGGGGACAGTCACGCGCGCCGAGAAGCGGGACCGCGGCTCCCTGCTCCAGCCCCTGCCGAGGTCCGGCCCCCGCGGGTCGCTGTCGCCTCTCTCCTGCATTTGGCAGGTACTGACTGAGCCTCCTCCACGTCCCGGGCCCCGGGGACGCGGCCGTGAACAAAAGAGACACAGGTCCCTGTCCTCGGCAAGCTTCCGCTGTCGTGGGGGACACAGACTCCGGGCCAGGTGAGCGAGAGAGACGAGGGCGAGCCAGAGCGTCACAGCCAGGGGAGGACAGGCCTCGACAGCGGGGCGGTGGCAGGGTCACGGTGAGGGCGGGCGTGGCCGTCAGGGGCGACCCCAGGGCCCGCTCCCGCCGCCACCCCGGGACTCTCCGCTCTGTGCTTGGTGCCGGCGGCAGCGGCGCTAAAAACACCAGGTGACGGAACCGTCACCAACATCCTAAAACACTGCTCCCAGCACGTCGCTTCCTCCCAGACACTTAGGAAGCAGTCACAGGCCTCGCATACACAGAAGCCAGCCACACGTCACTGGGTACAGGACGTGGCCACAGAGCCAAGCGAACAAAGCCCATGTGCCGGGCAAAAGCCAACGGTGCCCGTTTCTCGAAAGCCCTGAAAAGCAGCGCGATGGCGTTTCCGAGGCTCGGGAACCAGGAGCGCCCGAGCGGGACCGCGGGCCCGCGGCGCGGGGCGGGACACACCACGGGAAGGGGTGCCCGGGGGCCCAAAAGCACGCCAGCGCCTGTCCCCCACGCGGGCCGCGCGTAGGGCCCGGACAGGAGCGCGCCGGCCCGTCTCCTCCCTGAGCTTCTCACAGACCAAACCGTCTCCGTCCAGACTCCTCGCCTCCGCCTCTGGCTTCCAAAGACCTCAAAAAGTAGGTCTCGTTTTCATGCAAAATTATTCTGCTTGTGTAATGTGCTCTCTGAGCATTAGCATTTTTAGAAAAACTCTGCATCTTTCGAAACTGCCTCTGAAATAGTACATTCGTCCTGGCTCTCATAGGAAATAAGGAGCATCTTGATATTAAAGACAGGAAATTACAGTAAATATTTTACTGCAAGGAAAGGAAAAAAAAAAAACTGAACTGCTTCTGAGAAGATCTGGTGACCAAGGCCGAGAATCTTGTCTGGGCGGGGCTGGTGGCTTCTCCTCTAGGACCGGCGTGGCGCTGAAGCCCCCCACCCCATTCCAGCACGCCGGCAAACAAGGCTGCTTGCCTGCGTTTCTGTGACCCGGGAGCCACCAAGGAGAAAGTCTCTGATTCAAGGCAAAAAGACAGTCAGAGAGGATCAACTGTTCTTCAAACAGATGAGCTGAATTTTCACTTCTGGAAAGGATGCCTGAGCAAGTGGTCCACAACCAACTCGCTGGAGAATAAAATGGAGACAAAGGGCACATTCTTCACTTGCCATCCTTGTATATGTGTTTTTACAAGTGACAAGTCATTAAAAACAATCTATTCTTTTAACCCTCGGATTCGAACAAAGGCTCCTCGAAGGGAAACGAGGCTCGAGTTGCTCTGAGGCTAATGTCCAATTCTGCATTCTCAGATTCCTTTCGAGACCTTTCTCAAACATCCTTATTTACTTGTGACAGCCCGAGGACGATGAGGCTGAAAGTGAACGATGCAGAGGCAAGATTTGTCATAACGCAGAGTGGGCAACACCAACTAGCCTACCAGAAGCGCTAGAGCGACGTTTAACAAAACGTGAACCCGTTTAGCGTTTTACGACTCCATACTTCCATCGGAAATCTGAATGCTTTCGGTATTTCTAAATTCACGGTCAAGACTCTGAACGTGCAGCCGGTTATTTTAAAACTTATAAAATCCAAACATTTCCGGAGAAAATTTAGCATTCAAAGTTTCCAGGAGATTAAAATCAAGCTGTAGCTTCCCAATTATGAATTTCAGATACAAATTTTCTGTCGAAATAAAAGAGTAGGCTAGAATTTTTGTTTTTCAAAACGGAAGCATTACATTCTGGCAGCCACACGATATAACCCTCCGTGTTTGAAAACGTGCATATCAGGGAAAAAGTTTTTCTATTTATATTCCTATTGCCTTTGTCTCTTTTCCTGCATTTCCCCCTTATGCCTGTACAACAGAAAAAAGAAGTATTTCTTTTGGGTCTGTGGTAACACGCTTTTTATATCTGAAGACAACGGGGAAAGGATTTTTGCCAGAAACTCGGCCTCGGAAAAGGGCATAACGTGTTTTTGCACAGAGTCCGACGAGACTCCCTTCGGCACGGCTAGGGGCACCCCGAACTTCCGGAGCACTTATCATCAGTCTCGTTCATCTGGCAACTGATCACGTGCGGGGAAACGTGTCCTGCTGCTCCTGCGTACCGTCCTTTGTCATTTGTTCGTGCCTTCCTCTCTCGGCTAAACCTGGCACACTGCCTCAGACATCCAGAACGACCCTCGAGTCGTCTAGAGGGCTCGAGAAGGAAATCAGAATAGTTCCCACTGCCAGTCACCGACACGGTGTCATCTGGAAGGTCGGCAGGGAGCGGGGACGACGTGCGCTTTCGGAAGCATGCGGGGCCCCTGCGCAGGTTCACGGTGGCAACGCCCTGTCCTGCCCCGGCCCCGCAGAGCTCGAGGCCCGCGCCTTCGGAAGCACGCTTCTCAGAAACATCCCTGCTTCTCTGACAGACTCAATCACAAGCATGTATTTAAGTCCAAAATAACCAAGAACTTGGTTAGAATATTTTCTATGCGGCTCGCTACCTACCTAACGCTGAAGTCGTTCTACAGAACACACGGCCTGGAGAACGGAACAGCCGAAGGGGCCGCCAAGTTCCATAGTGCGACACCCAGCGGTGCGGCACGCCGCGAGGTGGCCACACGGACCCCGCCCTCACTGCTGATGCCCTAGGCCCAGCGGTCGTGTGTTTTCAGATGTTCATCTCGTGCTCGCGGCCTTCCCGTGAAGAAACCGTTGATTCTAGTTTTAAAAAGAAATCTACCACCTTCTCGGCAAAGGATAGGCAGGCGGCTGCCCCAAGACTGTCCCGACAGCCTGTGTGACTTCCGCAGAAACTACTGCCTGAGTCTGATGTGAAACACGAACGCGCCCCGTTTTTTGCTGGCGCACGAGCTGCCTCGCGTCTGAGAAGAGGCCGCTTCCCGTTTCACTGAGGCCTGTCCCCCTGCTCGCGACAGGGAAGCAGGCTTCTCCTGGAAGCTCTGTCGGTGTTCCCTGCGCCTGCTGCGCCACACGTGGACCGGGGGACACCAGGGCCAGCGGCTTCACTCCTCAGAGCCGACACGAGCGAGCGAAGTGGGGATTCTGATTCCACCAACAGGCAGAACTCAGCCGCCGGGAGGCAGTGAAGCGGTCCCTAGGTTTTAGCTGCCCCTGTGGGACCCGGCTCAGATTCATTCGTTAAGACTTCTTTAAAGCGCTAACGATTATTAGGCCCCGCCCATGACTATACGTCTGCTTCACCCTTACGTAACGTAAGTCTGACTTTTAGTTTTTTGATAAAGATCTGAGGCACTGAATGGAAAATCTTAACAGGCTTCGATCACGATACATCTCCGTTTTTTCAATCTTTTAACCAAGAGAGAAACCAGCCGATGATGGTCTTAATGTAAAAGATGTAGCGATCTCATAATAGTTTTTCACATTTTAGGAGCTGGTGAAAAAATTATATGGAATATTTCAAGGCGGCCACAGATGAGATCAAGGGAACATCCTTGAACGTCCTTGGCTCTGGCTACACATAAGGAGATATCTGATAACTTCCCTAAAAAAAAATCCTGAGCAATTGAGAAAGAACTCCCACGCAGAACCGAAATCGGTAGGCACCGTGCGAAACCCAGAATCTGATAAAGCCGAACGACAACAAAAAAAATCATTACCTTTTTGGCACTTTCAGGACCTGATTCATCAAAGCGAAATCTGACAATTCTGAAATCTTTACAGTAAATAATTAACTCGGTTGGATTAAATTTCAGTTTCTGGTTGGGGCCTAGGACTTTCTGCTTCCTCTTGTGGTCATTTACTAAAAAAGAAAAAAATTCAAGCGTGTGAAGATTCCTTCTTGTGACTCACGCGTTAGGACTTTGACAAATCCCGACCAAGTGTAATCGAAAGGCCACCCGCCCCGCCCGACACTGCTGCCCCGGACCCGCACGTTCGTCCGTGAGTCTTAGGGCTTTGGAAGATGAGTTTCGACTCCGCTTTTGAAGATATTTTATATTATCCTTTGCACACAACCAGCACCATCTAGGTACATTTCACGACTAAAATTTTAGTTTAAAAGAGAACAAATACTAGAAAATAAAAAAGGCTATACATCCTATGTCTCCATTTTAAAACAGTATCTTGACCTTTCTCTTCCATCAATGTTCCTGGGACTCAGGGAAAAGAGAAAAATTTTTTTTTTTTTATTGTTGTTTGGTCATCGTTGTCAATTCGTCGTCGTCGTTGTCAGTTCGTCATTATTATATATATTATATATACATACATATTATTGTCATCGTCGTCGTTTGCTGGTTGATCAAGGTTTGCCATATATTATATACATATATATATATTATTGCCGCTTTTTCCGCTGGCTGGTTGCTGAGCATATATGGCGACATATTATGCCATATTGCCATATTGCCATTATTGCCACATATGTCGTCTGTTGTCATCGTCGTTTGTCGTCACATATTGCTCATATTGCTCGCTTCCGTTGTCGCTGTCGTCGTTTACATATTATTGTCATATTACCATATTGCTCATTGCCATATTGCCATTATTATTGTCATTACATTGCTGTTTCACATTCGTTTATTATTGCCAGACCGTCATTGTCGCTTACATATATTGTCATTTCGGTTGCTTTCACTGGTTACATATATACATATACATATTATTGTCATTGTCGTCATTAGGTTGCTGATATTATTATATTACATATATATATTATTGCCGGTTGCTGTCGGTTGTCATTGCCATCACGCGCATCCAAGACCAAGACCGCTAGTCGCTTCTGTCATTGTCATTATATACATATTACACGCACTCGGCGAGAGAGACAGAGACAAAGAGAGAGAGCCAGAGAGAGAGAAAGAAAGAAAGACAGAAAGAAAGAAGAAGGAAGGAAGAAAGGAAAGAAAGAAAAGAAAGAAAGAAAAAAAAAGAGAAAAAAAAAGAGAAAAGAAAAGAAACCAGCAGAAATAAGACTCCAACCCAAGCACCTGAGCACCTTCTAGCAACCCTTCTAGAGCCCGGTCAGCTTTCGTGACCTGAGGAAAGACCATACGCACCGGTGACAATTTGCTCAATGCACGTTAAAGGAACATCGTGATCGCCGAGAAGAAGGTTTCTGTAATGGAATTTCTGAAACACAAAGTTATGTTCACGTTAACTCTTTTCCCGATCAGCTCACGATGGCAACACAAGGTGTGACGAGAAACTGTGACTATCCCGCAATTATCACAATGCCCAGGACGTGGCATCGGAACACAGTGTATCAGTTACTCCATTCCAGGTGTGTGTCTCGTTTAGAGCAAAACCTGGGCTCGTTTATCCAAACAAAGCTAAGGACAAAGGGGAAAACTCTGGCCTGAGGCCAAACAAGCCAGCGTGTCTCCATGCTAATTATCTGCGAACCCCTTAAACCCAGCCTCGATGTACCTACCGAAGGTGGCGATAAATACAAACACACAGTAAGGGTTTTGGTAAATTAAGGAAGACTACGTAAAACGTACTCATCCAGAATTAGACATTCAGTCAGAACTCTGCAGTTAACATTCAAATACTTCATTAGAAAACAGTTACTACTGTAAATAAAGAGCTTCGCAAATCAAAACAGAAAATGAGAGCCAGAAAAGTCACAGGATTTTTAAGTCAAATGAATGCCCAAACCTTTAGAAACCAAAATTACGTAAAACTTTTCTTCCCGTGTGAGACTATAAAATTGCGAGTTATTAAAGAGAAACTTTACCGATCTTTTTTCACTCTAATTGTAGTAGAAATTTCAAATTAGAATTTGACTTCTTTTGAAAACAACTGGTTAGTTAAAAATACTACGATATCTGCAAAAGATGCAGCATTTATAAGATTATTTGCTAAATGATTTAGTTTTCCTCTTCGCGACTAGTAAAAAAGGGTATCTCTGTTTTCATAGGCATGTTAAAAGGTCTGGGGGAAAAAAACGAAGTGACCCCCTTACTGAGAAGGGTACTGACGCGACGGTCAAGGAGGGTAAGCAGAGCACGGGGACTTCAAACCACCTCACTGACTACTCGAGCCTCGACGTTCTCCTCAAACTGTACGTATTTTGAATTTTAAGGAATTCCCTACGTGACACTAATCACTTACTACCGATCTGATTATCGTTCTTCCATACCTGTGCTTTCACATGACAGGTACTGCTAAAAGTCCAAAGCTCTGACGACAGAATTAAACAGAGCGTACGAACAGACGTACCTGCAGGGGCATCGGGTCATCCGTAATGAAGGAGATTTTGAAGTTCGTGCATATCAGCTTCCCCCACAAATCGTACTGACTCGTGTCTGTTGCGATGCATTTTCGCACGAAACTGACTTCGTTCACGACGATTTCTCCTTAAGAACAAGGAAAACATCGTGGTGTGAGCTCCGACTACCTTATAAGATGTCCACGGTCAGCGTGTGACCCAGAAGGAAATCCCGTGATGACGAAGGTGAGGAGGGGCACTGGAGGCGCCCAGGAGCATGAGCGCTGTCACCCTCACAGTGGTGGCGGCGACACCAAGGCGCCCCGCTTGTGAGACGTGGAAAGGAGGCGCGAGGAGCCCAGGGGTCTGAGACGGCCCGGCCGGACGGCCGGACGCGGGTCTGCGTGCCTCGCTGCCGGGTGCCGCCTCTCTAAGCAAACGCCTTCTGGAAAAGAAACGAAACACGCTCTCCTGCAGAGCATCGTTCGACAGAACAGCTGCATTACGTTAACACGCGACCAGAGCCCCTGCGCCGTCTGCGATGCTCTGTAAGGGATGAGAGCGAGGCCAGCCTCACGCCGAAACGAACGCAGTCTACTTACTTTAACACAGTCCACGAAGCCAAACCGTTTCCCGCGGCACTTAAGTAACTCAGTCGCCAACGAAAGTTTAAATGTAGTTTTAAAACTGAAAGGGGAGATTGAAGAATGAATGCGAGAGACCAGAAGTTATAACGTGCCTCGAAAAGAGTCCATTTCTACGATTTCTTTAAGGCTTGGTCACCGTGAATCCTTAATTTTAAGGTCGAAACCCCAAGGGGACCCAGAGCCATCTCTCAGCGGTCGGCGTCCGGGTCGGCGGGGGCGGTAGGGTACGTGTCACTCCTCTCCGTCTACCCCGAAAGCATGGGAGCCCTGAGCAGAGGCGAGAGCGCCTGTCTGCTGACGAGCCCCAAGCTCCTACCCCTTCGTGAGGATGCTACGTGGGCTCAGAGCGATCACCTCTCTTAACGAAAACGTTATAACAAGTTCGAGTTGCAACAGCGACCTTGATTATTCAAAGTGGACCTCAGGCGTTTTCCGCGGGGAAGACCTGCTTCCTTCGCCCCCGCCCCGCGCCGATGTCCTCTTCAGCGTCACTGTCCGGCCACGGTGGCCTTTCCACGCGTCCGGCCACTGGGTCTCTGCACACGTCGTTCCCATTTCCTGCAACGCGCCCTCCCCGCGGCCCTGGCCGTCTCGGCAACGCCTTTTAGGTTTATCTCTCCGCCCAGATCGAATCCCTCGCTCGCAGCGTCACGTGTGACGCCGGCCAGTCATCACAGACACAGAGAGAGTGTGTGTGTGTGTGTGTGTGTGTGCGCGCGCGCGTGCGCGCGCGCGGGCACGCGCCCCCGGGCGCCTCCCACCCTCTGGACCGCACGCTCCCTGAAGCTGCCGGACACACCCGTTTCCCTTTAGTGCAGTTTCCGGTCCGGGCGGGACACCGAGCACGTGGCCGGCGCCTGATACACGAGTGCTGGCCGCGGGAATGAATGAAGTCGCTGCGTCACTCCTGGTTCACCGGACCACAGAAGCTGCTCCAGACAGAACAGAACCCGGTAACCTAACGCGGACGCGGAGCCGAGGGGTCGGGAAGGAGCTGCACGGCCGAGCGTGCCGGGGTGGGAACAGGGCCCGCCTGGCACGGCCCCCCAGGGACGTCAGCACTGTCCCCCGCCGCCTCTTCCAGCAGCCCGCACGGAAGGCAGGCAGCCGAGGGACCCGGAGCAGAGAGGGCGCGTCGCCGCCCTGACGCCTTCGAAAAGCCGAGGCGGCAAAGCTGGAACTCACGACCAGGTGTCCGATTTCAGGCCCGAAACCTGTGTCTCCCTCTGTGCTCACGTGAAAGTAAACGTACCGCACGGAGACGAAGCGAGCGACAAACTGGAGGCAGGATGCGGAGCGCCAGTCTCAACTGGGTTACGAGGGGAAATTAAAAATGCCAGAAACGCACGGAGGAACTCGAGTAACTTAAGACACACGGAATCGAAATCTTCTCCAGTTCCTTCACGCGATGCTCCCCAACTCCCGCACAGAGCGTGGGCTCCCGAACACCCCGTCCCCACCGGGCGGCCTCGCCTGCCACCTGTGAGGGCCCCAGGCCCACCCGCATCGGCTGCTCCCGCCGGGCCGGGCGGCCTCTCCCGCGGCGCCGACTCATCCGAAGACCCTCAAAGCCACGTTCCCAGCGTCACGACTGCTTTCACGGGACACGGGCCGACCTGGGAGCCTGTGACAGAGACCGTATGGCCCCCCGAGTCTACGACGTTCACTGTCCGGTATGTCACAGAGGTGGCTACCTAACACGCATCTGTTAAAATGATGTAAAACGAGGCTCAGAAGCGGCGTAGGGACGTCGTGTCGGGGGGCGGGTCTGTCCTGCCTGCAACAGCGGGGTGCTCTGCGAGCTCTGGGGCCACTCGGTGGTGGCGACGGGGACCCACGACCTTCCGGCGGGACCGTGTCTACGAGCCGAGTCGGCGGAAGGCGAGCCCGGAGCTCAGTGTGACGGCTCCGCTGTCCCCGCCGGTCACAAACAGCGAAACACGTCGCGAGTCCGCTCGGCGGGGCCCGAGACGTCAGTGAGAACCGGGGCTCACCTCGACAGTCGCGGATGCGTGCGTCTGCGTGCACGTGCACGTCTGCCACTCTGTCCCCCGGAAAGGCCTAAAGGCGGGGACGCTGCAGCGACAAAGCACGCTCGGCGGCGGCGGGCCGTGGCGTTGAAGTGCCATTCGCCGACGAACGGACCGGGCCTCCTGGGAGAACCGGCTGACTCCAGGACGGGAGCAGAGGAACGATGAGTCTGGAGCCGCCGGGAGTTCCAGGACGCCGGAAAGAAGGAAGGGAGAAAGGGAGAGGGGGTCACGGGGGGCAGGGGGCGCTGCGAAGGACACAGCAGCCAACGGGAGAGAATTCGTGGGTCCAGCGGTGAAGACGGGGGAGCTGGCGCAGGCCGCACGGACGAAGCAGGCAGGATGACGAAACGCAAAACGGGCGGAACCCTGGGCGAGATCCTGGGCCAGATAATGGCCGTTCATGAAAAATCCAGGGAGACGTGAGTAAAACTTGCAGTTCGGTGAACATGCTGTCCATTTCTGCTTGACAAAATTTACCGAGATTATGTTCACACTAGAGAAGCTGGGTGAAGAGTGTGGATGAACTAGCTGTATATTCTTTTACAAACGTAAACTTATCTAAAAATAAAAGCACTGAAGACAAAGACGGATAAGAAATAGAAAACTGACGACGACGAAAGTGAAATAGGGACCCTCCGGGCAACGGTGCTTTAGGGGAAGCGGTCCCACAGCTGCTTCTCAGAGGGGAGAATGGAAATGAGCCCTTGGGAGAGAACGGACAGAAGCAGAGAGGGACCGAGGGGGACACTCCTGGGGAGATGCTCCAACTGGGTCTCGTGACTCTAAGCACGGGCTTAAATAAGCATCAAGTTAACCTGGGTTGAGTTTTATTCCATGATACTCAATTTTGTCCACATAAAACCAGTCTTTAAACAATGTGGGTCACGGAGCTTGGCTCTCTACTCACAGAACAGTTTTCTGCTCATAAGTATTTAAAAAAAAAAAAAGCCAAGAGCTGTCCTAAGGCACCGCCAAGTGCTGACAGGAAAGAAAAAGCTACACAGTGTCCTCTTCCTAGAGACGCTAGACACACAGAGCCCTGAGACCGCCCTTGCTACATTTTAAATCAGTGACCTTGAAAAGAAAACACAATAACCAAAGCTTGGAACCGCAGCAGACCCTGCCTTTCGCTAGGCGGGACTCAGACAGCCCACATGGGCCCTCGGGACCGCCCACCCAGCCCGGTCCCGGCTCCGTGCCCAATGTCACCAAGCTGACAGCCTGCAGTGTGCCGCTGAGCACTTCCCAGCACGCCACCGGTGGGGAGCCACAGGGAGGCCCCACTGCAGACGAGGGAAGTAGGAACTTGGCCCCACCGTGGGTGAGCCGAAAGCACCTAGGAGCCAGCGAGACAAGGGGACGGGCCGAGCACTTCCACTCCCACCGGGGAGGGGACCGAGGGATCGTTCGTTTGTTTTCTCAAGACCCTTCCATCTGTTAAGATAAATTAAAAGAAACATAATTTAAATTAATACATCTCCAAACGGTATAGCTTAGGAAAGTTTTTAACTCCCCAAGAACCAAAAATCCATGTCCTATCGCCTCTCCTAATGCCTTACACATTCAGAAAGTCAACACACGTCTGATGAATAAACATAATTTTTCTCATAAATTTCCGTTTTGGACAAAGCCTGCCCGTGCGCCGTGGCGGATTAAGCCGCGGAACGTGTCTGGGCCCAAATTCAACCACGGCTCATGGTCCGGGGACCGGGCGGCCCAGACTGCCTGGCCCCGAGGGGCTTCGGCGCAGAAACCCGGGCAGTCACGCGCAAACTGGGGCCAGCTGCCACCTTAGCTGCAGGTAAGTTCAGGTTCTGAAGGGGCCGCAACATTACGAAGGGCAGCTGAACCTACGCAGACGACGGACGTGAACGATGCCGTCGCGGGCGTGCACCAACGGTCCCGACAACAGCATGTCGCCGCGCAGCACGTCCAGTAAGCGCCGCCTGCGACGGGCCTGGGGGACCCTGCAGCGCAGACCTCGGGAAGAGACCGGAAGGAAGTCCTGAGCCGAGCAAGAACGTGGGACGGCGACAGAAACAAAGGCCTAGATGAGGAAGCAGGTGCCCGGGAGAGCAAGGAACCAGCCTGACTGGAGCGAGCATTGGCACAGCGCTCCCCCTCATCCGAAGGCGACACGGTCCAGAACCCTCAGCGGACGCCTGAGCCGGCGGGAGGCACACTGGGCATTTCCCGGACCTGCCTTCCTGTGATGGTTTCCCTCCAAGAGTGGCACGGTACGAGATCAACGACCACGATCAATCAGAAGGACGGCAGCACCGCTGTGACGAGGTATGTGCACGTGCTGTCGCGCCCACTGATGACCGAGCTGATGACCGGGAGGGCTACGGAGTGACTAGCGGGGCGGGCAGCACATGGCGTGCAGACGGGGGGCGAAGGGGTGAGTCGCACCCCGGGAGGCATGGGGCAGGACGGCGAGAGGTTTCATCATGCTATTCAGGACGGCGCGCTATTTGAAACTTCTGGAATGTTTACTTCTGGAACGTTCCATCTGATGTTTTCAGACTGCGGCTGAGACTGCAGGTAGCTGAGACAGCGCAGGGCGAAACTGCGGGTGAGGGTGCGGGACCGAGGAGCAGCGTGGACGGCGGCGAGGTGAAGCACCGGCAAAACACAGCCGTTAAGAGAATTTGGATCCGATCCTGTTTGCACAGCGTTTGACCCACGGAGGCTCATGGACGGTTTCTGAGCAGCAGCCGCGAGGTCCGGCCGGCCTGATGGGCAGGAGGGCGGTGAGCCCCGAAACGCCGGCGGGAGCCAGCGCGGCAGCGGCCCAGGGAGCGGACGGCTCCGAACTCGGCGGTTCCCACGCGAGGATGCTGCAGCCGCTCGCCCGGCTCACACCTGCACGTCCCCGGTCATCCGAAAGCGCCGGCGCCCTGAACGGAACGCTACGAAGTCGGTCTAAATCGTCTCTAAAGCCTGTCTACAGAAAGACCCCGAAAACAAAACCAAGGCCCACACACCACGCCGGAGCGGAAAGGCTTTACCATGAAGGGATTCGAATCCACCGAGGAGAGGAGACTTGCAGGGAGCCGAAGACGAGGAGGGGACGTGGACGGTCCGAGCACGCAACGAGCATGTACGGCGACACACGAGACGGCCGTCTAACACTGGCCATCTTCACTTTCCACATGGCCCTGCGGTCATGTGCTTCTTTGATCTGATTACGAAAGGCTCTGACAATCAGTGCATTCATCATCTGAGCAATGAAAGCGCTGTGGGCACAGGGGATGGCAAGAGGGAGGAGCGGAGCCAACGGCTGAGTGGGGCCGAGGCCGAGCAGGCCCTGGAGACGCAGCGCGGGCTCCCGTCCCGCCTGACCCCGAGCCTGGCGCCCCGACTGCGGCGTAGGCGGCCTTCCTCCGAGCCCTCCCATCCTGTGCCCCGGCTGCGGCGCTTCCCCAGTGAACCGAAGCCGTGCAGGGCAGGGCCCAAGGTTTCCAGCTCCGTGATCCTCTGCCAGGGCAGCCCGGAGCAGCATCCCGCGAAGGCGCTCTTTCCTGGCACCAGCCTGAACACAGCCGCGGGCGAACGTGTGCTCGCACCTGCGGTCCTGGCGGCCTGTCAGAAGCCAGGGCTGGATGGCCGTGGGGAAAGCTCTTCCGCCGAGCTGCGTTTTCCAGAAGATGGTGGCACGCCCCCGAGCAGACAAAATGACTGATGTCGTCTGCGTGAGCGCTTATTAAACCGGACCCACGATACCATTACAGTTCAACTGAGTGGGCTCCGGTTCAGAGTCCGCAAATCAGGTACACAGCAAAAAGAATTCAGGGAACCCACAGAGTTAACCTCTTCTTCTGCTACCTTAAAAACTTTTTACGAGCCACAGTTACTACCACCATCGCGTAACAAAAAACTCTATCTATACCAAAGTTGGAAGGATACATCCTCGGAGTAAAAACAATCATTTAAGTCAAATCGATTTAGCTTTATGGAAAAAAGCTGCATTTTCCTTCATTTTCTAAATCTGACTAAGGGCTGGTAAAGACTTCATCCAGATCCGATGCCAGCCCGGCCCTGAATGGAATCTGGGGACCGGCGATCCAGGTCACCATCTTCTATCTCGTCGACAGGCAGCGTGGAGCCGGCACAACAGTCACGACACTGGTCCAGCACAGAGCCAGGCGCCAGCGCACTGCGCTCATCCAGCAGCCATCGAAAAGGACAGCTCCCGGCAAACATACGCTGGCGCGCGCGCGCACACACACGGTTCATACTCTCCCTTCTTCAAAACCTGGGGTGATCTGACACACGTACGACACAGAACTGAGCGTCACGTGGCAATGGGAAGACAGGGAGAGCCCAGGCGAAGGCTGGAGGCTCCGACTGGCTCCGACTTCGGTCCCAGGCTGACGGGATTTCCTTAAGACTGTGGCTCTGGGAGACAGCAGAGACAGAGTGGCATAAAACAACGGTGTCCTCTAACTGTGAACCTCAGAGTGGGCCTGTGTGTGTGCGTGCATGCACGCGTGGCTACGGTGACGACTGAAGCAGCTGGTCCGAGGTGTCCCTTCGGTCGACGTCTCAGGGCACGCGATGCTGGGCATCAGGGCCGCAGAGCAACCTTCATCTTCGGGAGTTTCACGAACCAGGCAAGGTGACAACTACTGACACCAATCACACAATCACAATCTAAAGTCAACCGCTAGTCAGCTTTTTTCTGCTTTCTCTGCTTGATAAAAGCTGAAGATCACTTTAAATTGCAGCCTGAAGTTCCAGCAGAGGATTCTATAACTGCATACAAATCAACGATTGATTCTGTGTTCTAATTTTCATCTGCTTTTTGAATTAAAAGTTCAAACTCTGGGCAACTGAAGAAGGATATCCTTGAACCCAAGGCACTATGCCAAAGCATACCATGCGATGCCACCTCCCCGAACAATCCCTCCTTGTCCGCGGGCCTGTGTCAAGCCGCAGGTGACCCGGCCGAGTTTCCCTCTTAGCTGCTGACTGCTGAAGGCCAGGTCACCCACTCACTCTCACTCGCCTTCCAGAGTTCAGAGTTCAGAGGCAGTCGCCGGCTGCAGGCCAAAGAAGGAGCGGCAGAGGTCCCAGCGGTCATCAGAGAGGTGACGTGAGAGGTGAAGCAGGAAACGGAGACCACGACGGGGTGGCCAGACAGCAAGAGGGAAGAGCGTGGGAAGGACAGATGAGAAACGCAGAGGGCCTGGGGAGAAGGAGAGAGACACACGCCTCACGGCTAAGTCTTCTGTGAGGACCAGGTTAGGTGCACGGGAACGCTGGGCGCCAGCACCATCATGTGTGCAAACACAGAGCCGAGGCAAAGAAGAAGACACTCGGGCAGAAGATTTCGATTTCGCTGCGATTTCTACGTAAAGTAGACCATTTATAGACAGGAAGTAGATTCACATCTTCCGCAGAAAACTCTGACGTTTTAGTAGGAAAGTAAGCTTTTAATGAATTCTACAGAATGGATGGGGGATCGGTCAATGCAAAGCTCTTCGGGTTTGTCGATGTCAACACTTTTCATAGGCGTATCTTAAACGTGACAGTTAATGT
>NW_024354501.1:1632312-1673604 GCF_902729225.1 Pteropus medius | reverse complement strand
TGTAGCTAAGACCACGTGATTCCTTAGTGCGAAACCTTAACATCGAAAGCGGTGAGTCGAAACCTAAGAACGGGCCTGTTCAGACACGGTAAAGGAAGCCAAAATTCACTAGCTCCCAGCCACTCGTTCGGGACCGGTACTGCTTCCCACACCGACTCTGAAATGCCACGAGTACTCACGGGGAGCAAAAGTTACTGGGTGATTCTATCGTCCACTCTGAGGGAATGGACAAAGGATTCAGTACACACCGTTTGGGCAAAAAGCATTAACGAAGCCGAGGGGAAAGTTTTTAACTAACTCCCATAAAAACTACTTTTAACTTGTAGGTCTATAATATGTAACCACAGGTTGATGGTTTTAATGTGTTTGTTCCTACTTAACATTCAAATTTTTAAAGCACAAGGTTGAAAGGTTCCACATTTATTCAGCGGCTACCTAGAAAGGTCTATTCGTTTTACTAGATTTAATATTTAGTAATGACAGATTTTTAAATGTTGACAGCAGCCACACAAAGTGGTATGGGATTATATTTCAGGTTTAAAACAGTCTTCCCAAAGTATCTGGCCTCTTCGCGCCAAAATCACAGTCAACAACTGACTTTCTCTACTTATTACACAATTGCTATACAACTCAAAATTCCCATCGAACATTTCACAGGCTTTAAAACTAAACGACTCCCTACCACCCATCCCCACCTCTCTCTCTAAGGTGAGTCACCTCAATGAATTCTGTTCTAACCCAGTGCTTCCCCACTGGGAGCAAATTTTGCCCCCGGAGGCAAAAAGAAAAAAAAAAAGTTTTAGAAATGCTGGCGACATTTTGGTTGTCACAACCAGGAGGTGGAAGAGGGGGTACTCCGGGCATCGCGTGGGTAGAGGACGTTGCTAAACAGCCTACGATGCATGTGACAGCCCCTACGGCAGAATTATCGGCCCAAAATGTCAGCTGTGCTTCTGCTGAGAATTGCGTTTCTGAACCGAAACAGGTCAATGCGCAAATACAGCTGACACCTTGAAAAAAAACGACTGCCAAGCAAGTAACTCAGAGTTCAGGAGCTTTGTTACTGGTAGAGACGCAGACACAATAAAAGTTGCTTTCCATCCTACTGAAGTGGTGACCTGACTTCTAACCGTTAATGCGTGAAGTTGCAGACAGTCAGGAAGGGCAGAGCGCACTTTACCTAAGCAGGTGGAGATTGTTTTAAAACCATTCGGGAGACAGAAAAAAACGGGATGGTGCTGTTCTTCACAATGTTCCATGACCTTAAATTTTCAAGGGCAAACAGCAACGAATCATTATTTTTCGTTTTGTTGTTTAATTCTAACCAACTTTTTTTCGTCCCCTGAGTCGTTAGATTTTTAACTGGACAAAGTTTAATTTAAAGTAAATACAGGATGGGAGTTAACCACACGGTACTAGTCAGTGGAACAGTCTTAGAGCAAAACACGTTATTAAAGTGTCTGTCAAAACTCTAAGGTTTACCTGGCAAAAGGACCGGCTCCAGTTTCTTCTTCGGGTCCGAATTAATCTGATCGTCGGGCTGGAATACATTAGAAAAATCAATGCACGTCAAAACATTCGCCCCCCGCCCCTCCGTCCCGTGAGTCACTAAGGCAAACTTCGTTTTCTAAGCGATGACATATGCGACAGACACACACGCCCCCGCCCCGCGCCCCGCAATTCTTCCCCATTTTTACCACACTCTTTTAAAGATCTGCTCCTTATCGACTCGGGAGTCTGACAACAAAATGTTAAAGGTGCCGGCGCCGCTTGCGGGTGTTCGCATTTAGTGACAGAGAGACAACGTCTTCCACCCACAAGCGACGCGATCACGCTCGCGGTGGCCGTGGGGACGGTCGCCGGGCTAATAAATCCGGCTCCGAACGGTCCCTTGGGTCCCGGCGCTCGGACCAGGGCGGACCGCAGGTCCCGGGGCGCAGCACGGCTCCGGCGCGGACGGGGGGGACGAGGCGGCCCCCCGGTGCCCGGTCCCCGCGGGCCGGCGGCCGCTTACCTGGGGCGGCGGCAGGAGGTAGGACCTGAAGGTGGGTCTGGGCGGCTTGAGGGAGAACATGGTGGCGGCGCGCGGCCCGGGACCCGCCGCGGGCCAGCGGCGGCGCAGACGCCTGGCGACGGCCGCGAGCTCACGGCTGCCCGCGCGGTGGCCCAGGGCCCGTGTGCGGCCAGCCGGCCGGGCGCGCTGACGGGCGGGGCCGCGGCGCTGGGGCCGATCGGGCGCCGGGCCATCCCCGGAAGGCGCCCCGCGCCCCGCCCCGGGGAGGCGCGCGCAGGGCCGGCGGCGGCCGCGCTCGGCCACTGGGCTGCGCTGGCGCCGGGACGCACGACGGGCCGCGGCGCGCGTAGCGGCCATCTGGGAGCGCAATGGGGCGGGCGGGGTCACGGGGGCGCGCGGGGGTCACGGCGGCGCGCGGGGTCACGGGGGCGCGGGGAGGGTCACACGGCGCCTGGGGGGTCACGGCGGCCCCCGCAGCCTACGGAGGCGCGCGGGAGTCACATGGCGTGTGTGCGGTCACACGGCGGCGCGCGGGAGTCACATGGCGTGTGTGCGGTCACACGGCGGCGCGCGGGGTCACGGCGGCGCGCGGGAGGGAGCACGGCGTGTGTGGGGTCACGGTGGCTCGTGGGGTCACGGCGGCCCCCTCGTACTACGGCGGTGCGCGGGGATCACACGGTGGCGCGTAGGGGGTCACGGCGGCTCTTGGAGGGTCACGCGGCGCGCGGGGTCATGGTGGCCCCCCCACGTCTTACGGCGGCGCGTGGGGGGGTCACGCCGCGTGGGGGTCACTCTGAGCGTGGGGGGTCACGGCGGCCGCGGGAGTTTGGCCGTGACCGTGGTCCAGCGCTCCCCCTCTGGGGTAGGGGCCCTGGTCCCCCGTCTGCGCCAGTCCCGCCGCGCCCCGCGTGTGAGGGGGGGCCCCGGGGTTCCTACGCTCGGGGGCGCCGTGCGACCACCGCCGGGTACGGCGTCCCGGCGCAGAGCTTGGGGACACGGCCGTGCCGGCCGCCCGGCTGACCGCCGACTTCGTGGGCCGCGGGGACCCACCCGCGTCCGCGCGTGGCAGGAGCGTCTCCCCGCTCGTTAGGCGTTCGCGGGGAGACGCGTCGCGCCGGCCACCTTGCTGCCTCTTCGCGCTCGTCCTCGCCCGCCACGTGCCAGCGAGCGGCAGACGACGCGACACGGTGCAAAGCCGGGGCCGGACCGAGAAATCCGCCCGTTCCTTGCGGAGAACGGACGGATCTCTGCACCTCCAGCGCCGGGCGCCCCGAGCCCCTGACACCTTTCTTTGGTGGGAGGGCGCGAGCGATGTCACATTTCGGTGAATCCGTTTATTGAAACTAGATCCTCCTTGTGCTCCGAAGCTTGAAACCCTAGTCTGTTTTATAACTGACGTCGCAAGGAAGCTCCAGTGCGGCCATGTAAATCACAATCATAGTGACAAGCGTCGCCAATGGCGATATTTAAAACATTTAAACACATTCAAAAGGCTGCTTGCTTTCTGAAAATCATTTATCCCGGGTTCAGAACCGTCCTCATCTTTCTGGTTAACTTGTTCGCGTAGCACACGATTCCGTTTCACTCAGGAACCACAATTGTGTTTTAAAATGTTAAGTCCACCGGGTTATAGAAAGAACACTATCGTGTCCGTACATTTGAAAGAAAATTACGACTAGTTCGTGGTTTGTCTGCACGAGATGAATTAAAACAAAAAGCAAACCCTTAGGGAAAAAAAGACCAGATTTGTGCTCTTCACACTGGCAAGGAGTGGGGAGGTAAGAGAGAGGTGGACAGAAGGAACAAACTTCAGTTACAAGATAAACATGTGCCAGAGATGTAGTGTCCGGCACGGCGACTAGTTAAAACGACCGCATGCCATGTAGAGAAGTCGTTACGGTAGATTCTAAGGGTTCTGACCACGAGGAAAAAAATTTTGTCTTTGGAAAGTGTGTGTGGGATGATGGATGCTAACCAAACATTGCAATGATCATTTCACAATCTTCCTAAGTCAAACCGTTACAGCGTATGCCTTAAACTTACACAGTGATGTGTGTCAATCACATCGCAATAAAACTGGGAGAAATAGATTTTTTCCCCCACGAATACTCTTCAAGCAGTGTGTAGGTGTTTCTTTATATTTAAATGGCTCACTCTGTGATTGGGGTTTTGCCACATAGTTTTTCTCAGAATCTGCAACTGTAACGTGTGACCGTACAATTGAAAAGTGGAAAAATTCTGAGTTCCAGATCTGTGACGGACCTAACCCTAAGTTTTACGACAGTTTTCGATATCTAAGTGTGTTAGTCTGCTGGGGCTGCCCCAACAGAAATACCAGACTGGGAGCCGAAACAGCAGAAGTCGATTTCCCAGTTTTGGCGGCTGCGAAGTCCGAGATCAAGGTGCAGGTTTCTGGTGACAGCTGTCACCCGACTTGCAGATGGAGGCTGTGTCTTTACATGGCCGATGGGAGGAGGAAGGAAGGAAAGGAGTAAGCGCATGAGTCCCACAAAGTACTCTGGTGTCTCTCTCTTTTAAAATTTTCCCGTTACAGGTGATGTGCAGTATTATATTCATTTCAGGTGTACAACATAGCGATTAGACAAATTTACATAACCTATGGGGTGACCGCCTGTGGTGTCTCTTCCTATAAGGGCACTCGACTAATTCTGTTGGATTCCGATCCTACCTGTGTGACCTCATTTAACCTTAAAAAAAATTACCTCCTAAAGGCCCATCTCCGAGTAGAATCGCGTTGGGGTCAGGATTTCGACATACACATTCCGGGGGGACACAGTGCAGTCCGTCACACGAGCCCGACAGCCTCTTCCCAGTCCTGATCTGTGTGTGTGTGATAGTTGGCTGTCCCCTTCTTGTGGCTCTAATGTCACTATTTTCTCTTTCTGATTCGATTTCCATTTTTGGCCCTTCTTTGACGGGGACGGTGGCATTTCCTTTTCTCCGTGAAGAGGAAAAAAGCTGGCATTTCTTGAACACCTGCTGGGCACTGGGGACTTCATACATTCATTCGGTCAGTTACCAAATTTATATGGAGTGCCAGCTTTGTGCTAAAAACTACTCAGCTCACTAAGAGGACAAAATTCGTCTTTTTATGGCATTTTCTTCATAGGTAGAGAGGGATTTTTTAAAAAGTTAACACGTACTATGTCAGATGCTAAGAAGTGCCACGAAAAAAAATGAAACATGGACAGAGGCCGAGGGTTCTGTTTTTCGATGGCAGGCCGGGGTGTGGTCTCGGAAGGCCTTTCCGATAAGATGACCTTTGAGCAGAGACCAGAGGGATGAGGGACCAAGCCAGATGGAAATCAGGAGCGAGAGCAGGGACACGGAATAGCAGGGCCGAAGCCCCGAGGTGACAGCCGGCTGCATGGCGCTCTGCAGCCAGTGCGGCTGACGCAGCCTAGCCAGTGGGACAGAAGGTCGGAGAAATAACAGGCCCGAAGCTTTTGCAACATCCCGAGCTGAGAGCGACGTGACCTGACCGACAACCTAAAATAGTCACTCAGGGCGCTGTCCCGCCCGGGCGGGGAGGGAAGCGGGGGCCGGGCCTGGGGACAGTCCAGACGGAGAGGATGGGGCGCAGAAGGACCGGTGACAAGTGGTTCCGCGAATTGTCCACAAACCGTGCCACGGCCCGGGTACGTGGCGCTTTCAGAGGGTTGTTAAGCCCTTTAAAAAATCTGTTTCTTGAGGGAAGATTCTGGAAGGATGAGGGCAGCAGCATAATTGTTCAGTCACCATCACATAAAACACAAAGTGACTAGTCGCAAAGCAAAACCGAAGTCCCACAAACAACATCGACGACAAACCTAGGTGAAACAGTGTCCCCGGGACCTCCCACGCCTGGGCAAGTGGCAACGAGCCACACACAGTCGCAAAACCTCTGTGCTGTCGGCAGAGGGGATCACCGAGGCCTCTGGAGTGGCAGAAGGCGTTCGCCAGGAGGCCCGGCCAGTCAGGAGCAGCTGCCGGGCCGGAGGGGGTGCTGGCCCTCTGCAGGAGCGCGGGGGTCGGAGGGGCCGGGCACGTGCAGCTGGAGGGACCCTTGAAACTGGAAGGGGCCACACTGAGGACGAAATGCTGGACACGGAAAGAAACTGAGCCGAGTAGAGACAGGAAAGAAGGTCCAGCTAAAAACGCAGGACCGGGAAGGCCTCGTGGGTAAGCGACGTAAAAAATTCAGTCCTACACTCAAACAGAAAAGGGACCTTGTGCAGTTGGAATAGCTACCCTGGAAACTGCCACCTTCCGAAAGTTCGAGAAAAACATTGTCGCGTGAAAATAAGCAACCGGAAAGAAAGTAAGAACAGAATAGCAGTTCTACAAATAATAAAAACACATCACATGCCCGTGCCCACGGCAGATCAGAGCTGACACCGCTGTTTAAAAGTCAGAAAATGACATGACACGCGAACGAGCTGTATAAATCAGAATTCGAAACACTTGCAATAAACAAACGGCGTAAGAAATGAGAGAAAAAACTCTCAGAAATGAAGACGAAAGTAAGAGAAATCCAACGGCAAGGAAACGCATTCGATTATGCCTTGAGAGCAGTGGGAGATGCAAAGGTGGAAAATTTTAAAAATCAAGGAAGAGAGATTTTAAAAGGGTCGGCGAGAAAGATGGGCGAGGGAGATCCAGCATAGAGATACCAGGTCCCTGCGGAAAAGCGGGAAGAGGGAACAAACCCTACAGACTGCTTCGAGAAAACTTCCTTGAAATTAAAAAAAAAAAACATTCGAAACTACGCATTGGAAGTGCACGCTACACCTGAGGGGAGGGACCTAGAATTATCGACCCTAAGACGCTTCCTTGTCAAACTACTGCCTTTTAAAGGAAAAGACAATTTCTTTGGGTGTATGGACAAAAAGAGCAGATGACCTTTAGTCGAGAAAATGAGATTATCGTCAGACTTTTTGGCAGCAATCCCAGAACGAAATGGAGCGACAGGTTTCAGGTACTCGAGGAAGAAAATAAGACGAGAATTGCCATGACTGAAACACGTCACGTATGTGTAGGCCCGCGAGATCATAGTGGGTATGTATGTGTGTGTGTATGTATACACACACACACACACACACACACACACACATATATGTATTAACCTACCAGTCTCCTTTGGACAATGGCAGAGAACCAATTCATTATCTCAAAAACGGGCAAATACGTAGGAAAAATCAGTCATCGTCTGTGCCGTACAGTATGGCCTCTACCTCCGTGACCTGAGCCGAGCGAGCCAACTCGCAACAGCAGTGGGACGTGTCAAACAGCCCGTGAGCGTTCGACCCGTAAAATTTAGACTGGGGGAAACTTCGCGAGACACGCGGCCCCTGTTCTTCGACAGAGAAGGGGGCGCGTCAGCAAATGAGCAGGACGGGCGGGACGAAGCTCTAGTGCTAAGGGACATTCAGGCGATAAAAGTCCGCGAAATGCAAGCGTGGAGATTTAAAAACACGTCTGCAAAGTATTAAACCAGCCTCCCGTATCCGCCCCCGCCCCCTCGAATCTGGCCTTAGTGACTCACCTGCCACCGAGAGAACGCACCGGAAGCGACTCCGCGTGGCTTCCGAAGCCAGGTCATAAAAAACAATGACGTGTCCTCCTTCTTCGCTGGGACACTCAGTTTTGGAAGACTGAACTATTATGCAGGAAATCTGATTTCTAGGAGGCCAGGCCACCTGGACGGATCGTGCACAGGTGCTCTGGTGGCTAGCTCTAGCCAAGAGTCACATCCCGGGCGACAGCCAGGATCGGCTCCCGGACGTGTGAGGGAAGGTGCTGCCGGGTGACCCCAGCCTCGTCATTAGTCACCTCCAGACACTGAGTCTCCCCGGCTCAAACACCGTGGAGTGGAGACTCTGGTTTGCTGCAGCCCGATCATACCGTCCGGCAAGAACTAGTGTTCAGTATTGTTTCCCAGATCCACATTGAGCGATGTCACGTGGGTAGCTTGGAACAGGCGCTGGTCGGGGGATTTCCCTGTGGACGTCAGTAAACTCCACAGATCGGCCTCGCCCTGGCCGTGCCGTGTTTGAATTCCTGACCCACGCGGCCGCGAGCATCATAAAAGCGATATTTCAAGCCCCGCCCCCCCGTGCTGGATTCATTGTTTGACAGCGACAGTGGTTACTTTTGGGGGCAGGAAGGTGGTCGAGAATGGGGCTCCTGAAACTCCTGGGGTGCCTGGCAAGTTCTGTTAACGTGGGCGGTGGTTAGGGAAGTCATGTTTTTGTTTTGTGTGGTTTTCTGTCTCTGTTTTATTTCATAATTCAAATTTTCTTTAAAAGTGTCACCCTTTATTGTAGGAGATAGGGCGGTGACTCCATTTCTCTTTAGTTCTTAGGTCTATCCAGCAAAAATGCATTTTGGATATCGAATAACCATGATGACACCAACAGTTTAATTTTAAAGTTTTGAAACCTAAATTCTGGAAACTTATATGAGCCTCGGGGCGATGCAAGGTATTCAGAAAACGAGCGGTCATGCGGTCTCAAAGGAGCATGGAACCCTTGGGGTAGTTCATTTCTTAATTCCCCAGATCGAAATAAAGAATCAGCTGACTTCGTTTATAGCAAATATCATAACATTTATGAGTGTGCCAGTTTCTGAGATATAAGAATAAAAGCCTTCTTAGTACGCTTCTTAGGTTTTGCATAGAACAGAAATATACTTTGAATTTATTTACGAGGACAATTTTATACTAAATGCTTTTAACACGCACATGTTCCCATTTTCGTGTATTAGATACTGCTGGTTCTGATCAGATTGGGTATCAGTGTCTCGCATTTAGTTCTCCGTATTTAGCCAAATTAAAATGGCATCGGGATGAAGATGATGATGATGGTGGTGATGATGGTGATGATGGTGATGGTGATGATGATGTAGATGATGTAACAAGCAGCCTGGCTCGGTGCCCTAACGATAGCCCTCAATGTTGGGATCGTACAGAGTTGGGGGAGCACATAGGTAAACGGGGCGATTTCGGGTGCGTGAGATAGGTCCCCACTCACAGTCTGAAATTCCACCTCTAGAATGTACTCATTTGGGTCCGAAGCCGAATATCTTCAGAGAAAAACCACACCTCTTTCATCCAACACCTGGACCGGAGTCAGGTGTCACGAATCTCAGTGAGGCTTCTGGGAACGGACCCTCGGAGGTGAGGTGAGGGAGCCCTCGGGAGAGGGGGCCGTGTCATGAATGGGGGAGCTGGACGGGCAGCTGCAAACGAGCTTCGTCTTGTCCACACCCGCTCCGTCAGCTGTCTTAGGTTCCCCAGCTGATTCTGAAAAACCTTTTCTCCCGGGATGTGGCAAAGGGCGGAAAGTTTTCTCGCCACCAAAAGCAAAGATTTAGGAATGAGAGAAAATGCGATGGGTTAAGCATCGGGTCGGATAACACACATAGCCGGATTCAGTTCGTTAAGTTTATTAAACATTTCAAAGCCGCATGAGCCATGCAGTAGTTACCAGTGCGTTTTGCTAAATTCAGCCCAGTTCGGGGATTCTAACCTGACTATTAAAATCTCAGTTTTGTTTAGGCGTTAATTACCTCTGGTCACTATTGGATATGTGCAGTGAACGCCTGCCTGTCTCTCTCCTCCCTTGCCAGTTTTTGACGATGCGACAGTCTGACCCTCAGATGGTCCCCATTTTTGTGATCATCTCCCATTTCTGTCTGACACGCCCCCCGCCCCCCACACACCAGTTCCTGGAAACTCTGCCCAGTGGTTCTTCCTGGGTGTGAGGCACTTGGCTAAAGCAGCAGCCGTCAGTAACGGCAGGCATGAGGCTGGTCCTCTCTGTGTGCTCCAGCGGCCCCTGAGAACCCCCACGAGGTGGTCTCGGGGGACAGTGAGGGCCCAGGGTCCAGCTCTAGCCTGTGTCAATGCTGGGGGCCTCTGCTCTAGGCAGAGACGACTCCTTTCTGCACCTTTCGTGCACTGAGGAGTGGCGGTGCCGGGGTGTCTTTGAGCGCTCCGAGATGGTGACCCCCAACCCCGGCACGGGGGCCGGCACTGGCGCATCTTCGAACTCACGGGTCAAAGGACAATACCCTGTGTTCTCAGCCACGATTCAGCTCCGGTTCTTGACGATTGCCACCTTGAACATGTAGCGTATCCTTTAGGTTTTAGGCACAGCTTGGCACAAACGTCGCACAGACAGGTGCCTTTGCCGCCGAGGACTGTACGGCCACAGAAAAACGCATAGAGGATACTTTATTTTTACACATTAACGAAACTCTCGGTCACACGAAGCTGTCACAGTGTGGCCTCTGATATAACGCTGTACTTTTTTCCGTTTTCATTTGAAAACATTAAAACGTAAAACAAAACCCCACACGCAACACGATTTTATGGCTCCTTTCGACTTTTCACTTCCTGCACCTCGATTTTATTTTTTTCTCCCCGCCCCCCTTTTTTTGCACATCTGCCTCCTCTTTAATTTTTCTTTCTCACGTCGTTCCCCGCTCCCGAAGCAACCTATCTGTGGCCCCCAAAGGCATTTCCTGGGCTATTTGGTGGCGCTCAGACTGCAGAGTCTCCGACACCGGTTAATCGATCTGTCTCGATTGGAGTATTGCCACTTTCATTCGATTCTATTCTGACTAAAGGAAAACTAAGTTTACTAACGTATGCTAGCAGAACACGTCACTTTAAGTTCAGCGCGTTACGTTTTAAGCTGATCGGAGGTCCAGAGCGCCACATGTTCTCAGCGAGAGCGTCCCCGGTGAGGGCTGGCGGAAATGGCGAGTCCTCGAGGTCTCGGTGGGACCGCGCCGCAGCGGGCCCGTCAGCAGGCCGTCTCTGCGGGACTTCTGTCCTGCCTCCCCTTCCGCTCTTCCGATTCGGTCCCAGACACCACGGCGAGGCTACTCACGCTGCTGGCGTGTCCGCGTCTGTCTAACTGGCCCTCGGTGGCCTTCGGGCCCCTGGGGTGGCCGTGTAGACTCTTGGACCTTAAGAACGGGAATCCCAGGCTTTGGGGTGGCGTCAGCGTCAGTAAAGTCTCCTTTTCGGCTCCGTCAGTGACAGCTAGAGATGAACGAGAGATTCGAGGGGTCGGTTTGGAGACCCCGGGGTCGTCTTCGGCGCCTGGGGTTCGCTGCGGGTCCTCGGCCTGCGCGGCGGCCTCCGACACCAGGCACGGGATGTCGCTGCTGCGGGAGCGCGTGATCCTCTGCACTTGGAACTGCCACTCGGTCGTCATCCACTGCTCCACTGCGGACGGACGAGCCGGGTCCACGGCCCGGCTGGGCGACCCGCCGACCAGCCTCCTCCCGTGGGAGCACACGAAGCAGCTGGACTGCACGGTGTGGCAGGTGCCCACGGTGTCCCCGGGGCGAGGGCGCGCCGTCCAGGCCTCCCCCGGGGGCTGGGGACTCGCGCCGGCCGCCCGCGTGCTCTGGGCAGGCCCCGCGTCCGCCTGGCTCGCGCCCGGGGACAAGGCTGCCTCTCCCTGGCCGTCCTCCGGCCGCCAGCCCGGGCCGCGCAGGCTGGGGACGTGGCGCAGGCTGGCCCCGCGCCGCGGTGGCCCGTGCGCCCCGGGCGCGGCCTCCTCGGTGGCGCGGAAGGAGCGGGCCCTCCGCCCCGGCCCCGGCCCCGGCGGCACGGGGAGCGGGATGTCCTCACACAGCACGTCCTCCCCCGCGAAGGGCCACCTGCACGGGCCGCTGTCGCCGCTGTTGACGCTGCTCTGCGGCAGGAGGCGCGCGGCGTCGCACACGGAGGAGGCCCGCGACCGCGCCGGGCCCGCGTCGCCGCCGTCCAGGCCCGCCAGGCTCTCCAGCGCGCTGGCCATCCTGCCCGCCAGTTCCTCCAGCTGGGCGAGTCGCAGGTCCACCGTCTGCAGGGACGTCTTCATAAAACTTTCCCGTTCGTTGATCTCTTCCAACCTCATGGCCATATTCTCGACCCTGGTGAACACAGAGGGACAGGTGTGTTAGCGTGAGATCCACCGGATATGAAAACTAAAAACACGACGGTGTTACCGGGTCGCGATGGAGCTCGCTGGACGTTATTTTCAAACTGCAGACCCCTAACGGAACCGCTAAAAGTTAGCATGAGGACATCGAAAGTCACAGAAGTTCGGCCGAGGCCTCGGCGCCACCTACCGCTGCCCGTTCTAGGCACCTCTGTGCTCACCTGGGGTTCCCAAGCGAGCTCCTGAGGTCGGCGCTGTTTTGCAGCTGGGGACACCGAGTCACGGAGAGTGTGAGCAGCTGGCCCAAGGTCACACAGCTGGTCACGCGCTGGCCAACGGGGGCTCTGGGAACCGAAGGCCCCACAGCCTCACCCCAGTGTCTCTCCAGCTTTGGTCTCTGGGCCGGTGCACGTTGTCCCAGATCATAAAGGAAGATGCCAGCGTTTAGACTTCTGACTTTGGGCTCTAGCTGCTGGCTATTAATGGTTACGATGACACACTAAATAGATTAAAACCCTTATTTGAAGTCCAGGGGATTCTGAAAATAAATTGTTAATAATTCAGATTATCAGACGGTTTCCTTAAGGGACATGAAGTCATTCAGGTGTCTGAAGACCAGTAACTAGATGGCTCATTATGCTAATTGTTAGTATTCCCTTAACGGGAATCCTGAAATTCAGAAAGCGAAATCGTGGCAGATTATAAATCTATTAAATGTATTAGATTGTTGAGCTCCTACAAGATCAGGTTAGAAACCACGGCGTCACCCAAAGTGAAACCAGGCTACGTTTTATATTTCAAGAGAATATGCACGGTGGGAATTCTTTTAACGGGTTCATGAAATTTAAGTGCCAAAGGCAGCGAAAGATGGCCCGGGCCTTCTAAAAGTCGCATCTGTCCCCGGGGTGGCAGGGCACACGAGATTCTGGCCCCCAGCTGGAAGCCTCTGGGGCCCCCGACCCGGGCAGCGTGGGGGTCCCCTGGGTGAGCGAGAAGGCAGACACCTGGTCTGGTTTTGTTCACGTTGGCTTTTCCTGTCTCCCTGGCTTTTCTTGGAAACGTACGGGCAGGCGCGGGGGTCACCTGGTTTAGTGGGTCTCTGCACGTCTCATGCGCTCTCTGCCCTGGGCTGGCTTCGTCCTCGCCTCCCCCTCCCCCCACTACCTTGCCCGGCTGCTCCCAGAACCTCGTTTCCTAAGTGTGCACTTCAGATGGCCCTAGGGACGAGGACAGCTGCCGGCTGGTGTGTGGGAGGGCCCTTGGCTTCTATTCCTGAATCTTTTCATGGGGAGAGGACTATTTTTATGCGCCTGAGGAAACCACATCGTTTGCGCAGGAAGGGTCTGGCTTCCTGGAAGTTTGCGGCCAGGAGGACCAAGTTCACCAAATTCGCCAAATTCACTGCGCGTGAGAAAGTCCCCACTTCTGTCAAAGCTTCCCTACCACAGACGCGACAGGGGCAGAGACTTCTCTCTCCTCTTGCATTTCAGGGGCTGTTCATTTTCCACTGCTTTGGGTAACACTCGGCCTTGGTTAGATGTGATGCCCCGTTGCTCACCTCGCTTCTGTGGGCCCCTGCGCGTCCCCCCGAGTTATAAACCACATCGTCTCTTTGTCAAAGGAACTTGAGATCCTTCAACAAACACTAGTTTTAGAGAGAATGCAGCTGTGCAAACTTTTCAAAATAAATCGGCTGGTAAAACGGAGGTAAGTATCTTGCTTCTCGAATCTCGTATCGTCCTCTGCCATTTTTCCCCCCGGAACCTAATCCAGATACCAGCACTGGCGACCGCCGACACATAAAGGAACTTCAGCGAGCGTCCTGTGACCCCTCAGCCTCCCCTCCCCCTGCACACAGCAGCGACCAAGTGGCAGGGCCGCTCTTAAGGTGTCTAGGCAGGAGTCCCGTCCCCACCGCCACTCGGTTAATTGCAGCTCGGAAGAAACAACGCTTCACGATGCGACGTAGGTTTAGAACAACGGTCAGTGGCTTCATTGTAAACAGCGGCGGCACAGGGACAGCCCACTCACGTCCAGTGGCTACGCCACAGCGAGACCAGCTGTCTTAAGTTTTTACAGTCTTTGCGGAGGGAGAAGGCAAAAGGAGTCAAGATCCCCCCCGTATCTGAGACGACACACGTGACAGGGCCAGACGAAGAAGAACCTCCTCGGCGGGCCACGTCGCCCGACTTCCCACGATTGCCCCGGACGTGTTTCTCAAAACTCGCCGTCCGCACCAGCAGCGTTTTCCGTGTCCCGCGGGGAAAGACAGGCTCCGCGGGCGACACTGTGACAGGTGTTCCCGAGCGTCGGGAAAACGCGTGGGCCTGACCCCTCCCCGGGAGAGAGCCCGCAGGGATTCTGGCTGTCCCAGAGCCTGACATCTTCGTTCTGCTCTTTTTAATTAGAGTGAATTATTTCTCAGCGCGGTACAGGACGGTGCCGACCTCAGCTGCTGCGGGGACCCAACGAGCTCGGAAAGTCCAAAGCGATGGGCTTGGCTGGCTTTCCCATTAAATAAAGCCCATTCCCTCTTAACGACGTTTTTCTAATCTCGCGTTTTCTTTGTAAAGTCATCACGCGGCGTAGTGAGTAGTTTTTCTTTCTGTGGGCAGTCTGTGAATTTTGACACATGTCTAGTGTCTGTAACCAGCATCGCGGGCGGGGCCGGGGGTACTCCCATCACCCCACCGGATGCTAGACCTTGATGATCGCGCCCTCCCTCGCCCGAGTCCTCGCAACCGCCGACCCCTTCTCCATCCCCGTCATTTTATCTTTTTGAGAACGTCCAAGAAAAGGAATCGTACGGTAGGTGACCTCCCGAGACGGGCTTCCCTCAGCGTAGAGTCTTCGAGATTCACGCGAGTCGTCACCCTTGTCAAGCGTTCATCCCTTTGTACCGCCGAGGCATGCGTGTGTCACAGTATCTGCAGAGGGCCATTTGGGTCATTTCTGGGTTTTTTTGGCAAGTATGAAGGAGCTGTTGTAAACATTCGTGCCCAAGTTTTGTGTGAAAACGGTTTTTTTTTTTAAATTGTTTTTATTGAGGTATAACTGACATATAACATGGTGTAAGTTTAGGTCTGCGACATGTTGACTCGATACATTTATATATTATCCCTCTCCGGTCACCTAATTGTCATTTCTTTTTGTGTGTGTGTGTGTGTGTGTTTGTGTGTGTGTGTGTGTGTGTGTGTGTCTGTGGTGGAGTTGAATTAGATCTAGTCTCTTAGGCGACTTTGAACTTTAAGGAACAATAAGTTGTCAGTAATCCCTATACTGGCCACTAGATCTCAGGACAATCTATCTACTGGGAGACAGGTTAGGTCCCTAAACAACTTATCCCAATTCGCCCACCCCCGACCCTGGAAACCATCATTCTACTGTTTTACATGTTTAGAGTTTTTAGGCTCTGCATATAAGTCTCTGATATCAAAGTCTTTCTCTGACTGACTTATCTTACTCAACATAATGCCCTCGGTTCCAACATGTGTAGTCCGCGAGCGGTGGGGATTTGCTTCCTTCTCGAGATGAAGTAATATTCTGTGTGTGTGTGTGTGTGTGTGTGTGTGTGTGTGTGTGTGACATATTCCTCACCCATCCATCCATTAATTCCCTTGTTTTTCTTTCATTGTATATTTTTTCGGTTATTTACTTAGTGGCCATCCCGGCGATTACGATGAACAACTCGATTTACGTCAGTCTAGTTCAGAGGATTGTCGACTTCATTTCAATAGCGTACACAATTTTGCTCCTGCAAACTTCCGTTCCTTCCTCCCCTACCTCATGCGGCCGTCGTCACTAATCACATCTTTACGCACTGTATGTCCATCGACATCGACTCGCACCTGTTGCTCTAAGCAGCCGTCTCTTAAATTCTATAGACCTATTAAGAAGTAGTTACAAACAAAAACCACACCTTCGATGTCGGGTGGTTGCCTTTACCGATGCACTTTACTTCTTCGTGTCGATTGGGTCACTGTCTGGTGTCCTTGCGTTTCTGCCCAGAGGGCTTCCTTTAGCGTTGCTCACAGGGCAGGGCTGCTAGTAATGAATTCTCTGTTCTCCTTCATCTGGGAACATCTTCATTTCTACTTCACGTTTTGAAAGGCGGTGTTCCCGGATGTAGATTCTTGGCTGCGTTTTTTTTTGTTTTTTTTTGTTTTTTTCCCCCAGCACTTCGAACGTGTCATCTTACCGCCTCCCGGTTTCCGACGGGAGCTTAGCCTCTTAGCTCACCGAGGGCCCTTTGCATGAGATGAGTGGCTTCTCCCTCGCTGCGTTCAAGATTCTTTTTCTTTGGCTATTGACAGTTTGACTGGGAGGTGGATGGGTGTGGATCTCTTTGGGTTTATTTATTTTACTTGGAATTCGTTAAGCTTCTGGGATGTACAGATTCATATCTTTCATCAGATTTGGGAACATTTTTGCCATTATTCCCTCGACTCTTCTCTCTGCTTCCCTTCTCTCTCTCTCTCTCTCTCTCTCTCTCTCTCTCTCTCTCTCCTTCTCCTGGGACCCTCGTTATGTGCGTGCTGTTCTGCTGATGCTGTTTCACAGGCCCACACGCTGTCTTCTGTTCCCTGGACTGGATCGACTTCCTGACTTACCTTCAAATTTGCTGACTCTTTCTTCTGCCTGCTTGAATCTGCTTTTTTTTTAAACCTCTATAGTAAATTTTTCATGTCAGTTATTGTACTTTACGACTCCAGAATTTCTGTTAGGTTACGAAACATTTTGTAATAATTTCTGGGGTTTTTTTTTTCATATTCTCTATGTGGTGAGACATCATTCTCATACTTTCCTTTAAATCTTTAGAGACAGTTTCCTTCAGTTCTTTGAACATACCTAAACTAGCTGATTGAAAGTCTTAGTTATAAATCCAGCATCTGAGATTCTTTAGGGAAACTTTCTGTTGATCACCGTTTTTCTTTTGTGTGGGCCACACTTTCTCCTTCCTTTGCATGTCTTGTAGTTGTTTTCATTTAGAACGGGGCATTTTGAATATTGTCATATGGCAGCTCGGGAAGTCAGAGTCTCTCTCCTCCCCAGGGTTTCTTATTGTTGCTTCTTATTATAGTCACGATTGTTTGTTTAGTGATTTTTCTAAAGTAATTCTGTCAAGGCTATTCTTCGTTGCGTGTGACCGCTGAAGTGTCTGTTCTGTTAGCTTTGTGGTCAGCTAATGACGGGATAGAGATTTCCTTTAACCTCTGGAATTAAATTTAAAAAAAGTCCCAGTCTTTGCTGAGGGACTCTGTGTACACACAGCTTCAACGCTCAGCCAAGGGGTTTCCATCTTTGCCTCGGCCTTCACTTGCTGCTTGCACAGAGCTCAAGGTCAGCCAGAATGGAGCTTGCAGGCTTCTTGGGTCTTTCCTGAGCGTGTGCACGGGCCGATGCACACGCGCGGCCTTCTAGATTTCCAGAACATGCCAGAGCTTGTCACAGCCCTGTGGACACATCTCACTTCTCGGCCTTTTCTCCCAAGATTTTAGTCTATTGCTTACCCCAACTCAAGGAGTAGGGGCTAAAACATTTACCCGTAAACGTTTTGGACATATACCCCACCCCGCCACCGCCCACACACACACACAATTTCCCCCGGCTAGAAACTTCAGCGTTGGGCCAGTTCCAAGTCAGGGGAATTAAGACAAGTGTTTTGAGCCAGGCTTTTTTGAGCCACCAAAGAGGACAAAACAAATAATTACAATTCTTTCGGATGAGGGCCTTTCTGCTGTCACTGGTCCCAGGAATGCAGGCGATATGTTATCTTCAGGGCTCCCCGCCGAGCTGAGGAGTGGGGGATGGGACCGGGTGAGTTAAAATGCCCGAAAGCTCACTTTTTTTTTCCTTTTAAACGAACAAGACCCAGCCACGTTTCTTGAACAAGCACTCCACAGATTACTGCAAGTCCTTGGTTAACTCCCAGAGTTCCAAAAAAGTTGATTTTGAAAGTGTTGCGAGTTTTGTTGTTTCCTTTAGGAAAGCATGGAATTTCAGGGGTCCTTACCGACCGTTGATTCATATCCTTCGGTGCTTTTGGTATGTTAATAAGCAGCGCCGCCCCACCCACCCCCCACCCCGCACACACACGTGCACACACTCAGATCGGGGTGAGCTCTGCAGGTTGTAAACTACTTCATGGGGTCACTTTCCTAAGCTTCTCCAGCTCCCCCTTTCCATTCTCCGATCAGAAATCCGGGACTTTCCTTGGCTCTCCCCTGCCCTCCACCCGTGTGCCTGCTCACGGGGGCCAAAGGGAGGGAGGACAGAGAAAGGGAAAAACGGCACATTGGGGCCCGTTCCCCCGACTCTCCATGCAGTGGGGTGGGCCTTCACTGGACCACGGGCTCCAGAATTTCAGCTCAGCCTGATTTATGACAGTCTGGGCCCCTTCCTGTGCCATGCACCGAGAGCCCAGGACGTAATTTGCTTAATCAGTCCTGATGAATAATAGCTGTGTTTTCCCTCCCCCGCCCCCCCGATTTCTCTGTCGTTTGTATAGATTGGCCTAAGGAGTTATCCGTTCAGCGGGTACAACCACTTAGTGCCCTAATCAGTCTCAAAATCTGGCACGTATATAATTCCAGTTGTTTTTCAAATCAAGTGGAAGATAATGGTATCGAATGAATGCGTCGTGACTCTTTCCTGTCTGTTTAGTTTCTTTTCAAGAAAAAAAAAGAAACGCCGTTTCTGACGAGCACTTTGTCACTTTCAGGATGCTCTTGGAGATGCTCCTGGATTGTGATCAGGGACGACTGTCGCCGGTGAAACAGAGGTCCGCGCTCACGCTGTCGCGCCGCGTCCCCGGGTCTTCCCGAGGACGGGACGGAGGCGTTCGGGGTTCCGCGGGACGCCTGTTGTTAAGACTCGCTTTATCTGTCGTCATCTCTTCACGGGCAGCCCTCGCCCTCCGCCCGCGAGGCATCTCGTAAACCACCTGAGAACGGCTCCCTAATGACAGAGTCAGATGTTCCCGTAAAAGCACGACGTTCGCGGGACGGCCCGCTCCCGCTCGTTCTTGGAGAAACCGCGTTTCGGGATCTCGATGGATTCTGTTCCGAGCTCTAAGAATGTTCCTGCCCTGTAATTTTACTCCAGGTCGGTCGATCATGAAGTTGTCTGATCCAGGCCAAACCGCCCGCCCGGCGGTTTTCATGCTGGTTCCAGGTCCCGGACGTTGCCGCCAAGTCGCCTTTCCCCAGCCCCGTCCTTCTTCCCGATGCCACACTCCTGGCCTCTCTCCGCCTTCTATTTCCTGTCGAGGACCGATTTTCCGGGCAGACTTTGGGGGCCAGGATGCCAGCACGCTTTGCTCTTGCTCTTGGGGGGCCGGCTGCCCGCACAGAGCTGTCCTCTTCGTCCAGGGAGCTTGGCTGGCCGCCTGTGACAAGGGAGGCCCGCGGCAGCTGGTAGTGCCCGGGAACGAGTGGGGACATCGAATTCTGGGGTGCGTATTTGATAAAAACTGAACCGCGTCGTCCAGCACATTTATTACTCATAAAGCTGGTGTTTTTATCTCTGTTTCCCTGATGTTGGCATCTGCCTCTGAACTGGCTCTCAATGTCAGGAAAGGAACGAGATTGTCATCTGCCAAGCACGGGAGGACCCCAGCCCCCAACGCCACCCCTTCCCCATCGGCCAAGCCACTTCGACCTCTCTGCGTTCGTAAGATGCAGACACGTCCTGGGCTCTTCCCAGATCCTCCCGACCTCTGCACGTTCGTCTGCCACCCCCTCTGCTTCCGAGGAGTCACCTGCCTCCTGTCTGAGCTTTCGGGACCTCTTCCGGTTACTACGACATTTTTCCCTTCTTTTCTTCCTTGTTAGGTCTCTGTTACCAGCATCTTCTGTTCCCGGTCACGTGAGAAGAGGCCGCCTCATAAGACCCCAAGGCCACGAGTTGCTGATTTCCTACCAGGCCCAGAGGGAGCCCCGCACCGTCACCCACATCCACGGGCGTGGTGGGAGCCAGCGAGCCCAGCGGGTTTGGGACAATCAGAACGGCTGTCCCAGGTTCGGGCATCTAAGACCCACAGGCCCTTAGGTGTAGGGCCAAGCGCATCCAAAGCGTGTGCTTCGTGAGTTACCGCTGCCTGCTTGGAAATGCCAGACGCACAAAGAAACTCGTAAATGGAAAAGAAGGTGGCCTAGAGCGCGTGTCACGGAAGCCTCCAAGGACACGCGTGCCGCGATCAAACGCCAAGCTTCCTCGCAGACGCGGAAGAAACGAAAACTCCCTGGATTACAAAATTCTCGTCATTCGAGGAAAAGAAGTTGAACCTCGGACAGAGTTTTATCAGAAAAGATTCTTTCCAAGTCAGTCGCCCTTGAAAGAAACCGTGAGCCTGCGATCGGGGATGCCAGACCACAGCACAGAACGAGGCAGAAGTCAAGGCCGTGTTCAACGGTGGATTCGCAAGGGACACAGACATGGCCTTAAGCCCTGGGGGAAAAGGACGCATGTTGCCAGGTGCCGCGGGTCTCGCGAGAACGGACTGTTCGGGTGGACGGGTACCACCCTGGTGCTGGCAGCAGTTGTCTGTGAGATGTCCCCTCCCGCCCCCCCCACCGGTTGTCTGATGCCACCTGATGTCACCTGATGTGACAGAGAGACAACACCTCGCAACCCCGGCGCCGGTTTCGGTGCTGCCGACATCGAAAAGCCTGCCCGAGGACACGGGTGGCAGAGTCACCTGCCTATCGAAACCGATCCTCGTTCCGAAAACCTGGTAAAACCAAAGTTTCGGACCCAAAGGGGGCATCGTCGATACCCAAAAGGGAACGCATCGAAGACAGAACAGAAGTTTGCATTCAAATCAGGAGACGAAGCTTTGAGTCATCTAATTGCTGAAAAACTTGAAAACAACTTAAAAAAATGAAAATCGTTTCTTCAATAAAAATAAATAAATAAGACCAAAAAAGAAAAGAAAGAAAGAAAAAAAGACAAATTTGGACTCCTCGCGGAGGCGTGCAGGCCCCCGGCCCGGTCTCTGGCGTGAGGAGCCGGGGACGTTTTCCTCGAGGAGCAGGCGCGTGGGGAGCCCGAGGGGTGAGTGGCAGGGGGCACAGCACGCGGGCGGGCCGTCCGGGGTGCGGGATGTGGGGTGCGGGCCTCGTGGGGCCAGCAGCACCGGCGGCCAGTGGGCGGCCGTGCAGCCTGATCGGGGTCCAAGGGCAGAAGTAAGCCCGGCGAGCGACACGGCCACCTCAGGCACCCACGCGAGCAGCGACGGCAGGTAAACCGCACCCAGGACTCGGCGAAGAAGAGGGGGTGTCCGTGGTCGGCCGGCGTCTGCCACGCCGAGCGAGAGGGCCCTCTGCCAGCCTCCCAGCCCAGCACGGGGACGGGCGGCCACGTTCCGGAGGAGAGTCACCTGCGCAGGTACGGGCGCGGCTGCGGCCCAGGCCTGCGCCACCAAATCGGGGGCACAGCGGAGAGCTCTTCCGGGGAGGGGGGGGCTCAACGTCGGGCCTTACGAAATGTCGAGATCATAGGACAAAAAGAAACGGTCGCCTCGCTAGCACGGCGCACCCAGCGTCCCGCGCACCTGGGCAAGCGCACTCCTGGACGCTGCGCGGGGGACCGTGGCCCAGCGTGGCCTCAGAACGTGGGCCCGGACGCCAAAGGCGCCCCATAGCAGGGAGGCCGGGGAGAGACTGACGCCGGGAGCCACGCGCTCCTACCCGCACCCCGCACCTACACGACCGAGAGGGGAACGGGAAAATCATCACGCGGCAAGTGGGGACTCAGGATAAAAACCACCAAATACGTAAAGAAGATTCAAGACACGGTGGAGACACATAAGTACGCAAAAGTCCGAATTCAGAAGTAATGCCTGGTGTCCAAAGTTAGGGACTGTTAACTAATTTGATTTCCACTCTTCCGCCTACTTCTCGCTCCTCCGCTCTCCCGGTTAAGAGGGAGGAGGCGCTGCCATCTCCCCAGACCTCCTGAGACTTAGCCCAGGAACGGGGCCAGAGGGGCCGGAGGGGCCGGCACGTGCCCCCAGCCCTGGCGGCGACCTCGGCCAAGGGAAACAGAAAGTAGCCGGTCTCTCGCACCTGTTACATGGGTACAGAGCCCCCAAGAGTACAGCGCAGTGTGGTGGTGACCTGGTGGCCGCATCCTGAGGCCTGGCTGTGGGGGAGGGGAAGGCGCACAGGCCGAGCGGAGAAACTCGCTTCCACCGCAGGCGACCGGCCGGTTAAACCCCCGTCAGCAGCAAATCGAAAAGCAGATGGTTTGGATGATCAGGACCGCGACCTCATCTCTCCGTGAAGAAATAATTCGCGTGTCTTGAAAGCGTAGGAATCGCCTTCTTCGTTAAAACAGCGAAGAAGTCTTTCAAAGTTTCATCACGAATGTACCTTTAAGGCCAAAAGTCGGTGTGGATGCCCCTTGAGTCTGGCCGGCTGGGTGACAAGTCGAGCTGCTTTAAGTAAGTGATGAAGATGCTCAAAAATTACATGACTAGAAAATGTGGGGGCGCAGGCCTATCCCTCCCGTCCGCTCTTTCCCCGTTGCTCTTTGCCACCTGCAGGAGGCGCAGTCCTGTCGCCCTCCCTGTGACCCGCCTTCATTTGCTCATTCACTGATTCACACCTGCTGCGTTCATTCACCGCACATTTGTCCAGCACCGCCCTCTGCATGGTGCTGGCTCTGTCCGTACCCAGGATGTCAGAGTGTCTGAAAGACAGACCCAGCCCTGATTTCCAGGCGTCCACCCTGCTGGGGGACAGACGCCTCTGCCTCCGGGGGTTCCTGGTCTCGTGGGAGCACAGAGGAGGGAGCCTCTTCCTCTGGGAGCTGGTGGGGGGGGCGGCAATGAGACCCAGTGGCAGGGGGAGGGGAGTCCTAAGGGGAGACCGGCCTTGGCAGGGGCAACAACGCCCAAGAGCAGGGATGACAGTGGCTGTCCTTCCCTCCCCGCCCCCCCCATTAGGGCCTTGTGGCAAAAGCCCCCGCTTTGGGGCTGGGAAAACGGGCCTGGCTGTTTGGTTTGCCGTGGTTTGGTCTCAGCCTGGACCATTCGCGATAAATGTCGCCCCCTTTCACGCACAATATTACAGCCGTCACCTTGACACCGTCTCGGGGTGGGGAACACGTGACACCCCAACGTCTGAGCAAACGAGAACGCGGAGAGCGTGTGCGCAGGGCCCCGGGCGTCCCCCGCCCTCGGGCCCGGGCCGGCCACGCGCCGGGCGCGCCCCTCACCTCTCGGAAGTGACGCGGATGCGCTCGTCCCTGGACGACTGCTGCTCGTCCTCCTTGTCCTGGAAATGCTCCTGCAGACACTGCTCCTCGAACTCGTGCAGCCTCTTCAGCTCCTCCTCCCCGAGGAACAGCTCTGCGCCCAGGGACAAGCGCGCGCCCGTCAGACGGCGCCCGCCCGCCCCCCGCCCCCCGCGCTGTCGCCGGCGGACGGTTTCCCGACCCTCCCGGGTGTCGTCACGCAAAGAGGGCTGTGACACGCGGCAGAATGGCTCACTTAACACACGAGACAAAATACACAGCCGTTCAGGATGTGGAACCAAATTCTGCTTTTCTGGAAAACTCTTGCACGTATCTTAGGACTAGAGTCCAGTGTCCGGCATCATTTCCCCGTTATCTCTACATTCAACAAGTTAAGATGTCTCGAAAGCGACCCCGAATGACTGTAGGAGAGTTGTTTTCGAGAACTCTCTATTCCTCATCCCTTCCCGAGTGGGCTTTCAGTAATATGAACTGTTAATAAATGAATCAAAGCCTAATCAAAGGGACACACGACGAGACGCCTTCAGCAAAGCACAGCAGTTGGGACCAGAATGCTGTGTTTTCGCGCGCTCCGGCGGTTTACTGAGCTCCCCGCGAGGGCCGCCCATCGGGACACCCTCCCGACATCAGCCCAAGGTGGGAGCGAAAGCCCGGAGCCCGTACTCAGCCCGCGATCCTGTTCATCTGGGTCCCCGCCCCTCTTCTTCCTACAGCGGCCACCGAGACGCACGGCGATGATGTAGATGTGGCTGAAGATGATCATTGGCGGCGGGAGGACGGGCCGGTCGTGGAACGTCATAATCAGCTGATATCGCTGGAATTTCCACACTTGGTTGGATATCGACTTCACCTCGAAGAAGGTGTTGCTTTAAAAAGAAGACGTTTGTAGTTAGTCGCGTCGCTTTCTGCCGCGATCACCCGGAGCCGTCGGTCGCTCACGTCGAAATGGAGAGACGCTCTGGAACGGCTCTGAGCGCCAGCTCGTACCGAGCGGGGCGGCCCTGTCTTTCGCTCTACCTGTCCGCGGGGGTCCTCTGCGATCGAGGACATGTGACGCAAACGATGAAGTGTGCCGAAATCGTCCCGTATGGACGATTTTTTATTTCCTAAAAAACCACACTGCCGTGTGGTTTTTGACGCCTGTGCCCGGGAAATTTTATTCCGTATATTTAAAGGTCTGAGCCATTCGGCTAAGCATCGCGAAGCATTGAAACGCCCGGCGCGGTCAAACCACTGGTGACCACCTTACTTCTGGTAACCAGATCGATTGCTTATTGACCTGGTTCGATCGAGTGCGTTCTCTCGGACGTCGGGCGCACGTCGACTTTGTGTTCTAGTTCCCAGTGGGAGACCGTGAGAGCACATTCGAAGGTAGAATTCTGGCCAAACACGCTGTCTGCTGACATGGGGACCTTAGAAGAGCCAGCCCACCCCCGTGACCTTTTTCCTCCACGTCTCTCAAAACTGGAGTTAGAACCGGGTTCTCACCAATGCCCGGGCGGGGTCTAAGACTCTATGTTCCTGTGAAGGCTTCTTCCGTCTTATTGTTCATCTTAGAAGCTAAAATAATGTTTCTCAACATTCGTTAAGCGTGGCGCACACTCAAAACATCACGAGACAAAGGGCAAGTTTTATAAGAAGCTTGATTTTCAATGTGAGCCATTTTTTCCCCCTAGGCCATTTTATTTTATATGCTATAAACGATAAGGAAAATATTTTATGTCATATTACGGCAATCGTCACAGCTCATGAAATTAACTTTGCTTCCCGCGCCTCTGATAATGAATTAAAGGTGCGATTGGACCGAATCTTCTGTATGACGGGGGGAGTCATAAGCACCCGGCCGTCGCCCGCGACACCTACTTGAACACCGCGATGAGCAGGTTCACCAGCAGGATGTTGGCCACCAGCAGGTAGCACGCCATGATGGCCGGCGTCAGCCAGGCGCCCGGGATGCACGGGGGCAGCCTCTTGCCCTCCTCGTCATACTGGTTTTCCCCGCAAGGAGCTGAAACAGACGTTTGTCTTTTTGCACATGCTTTTTATGCGGAATGAAAAGAATACGTATAACTCGCGTATGCTATGCAATGACCTTTTAAACATTTTTTTTTTTAATTTTTCCATTACAATTGATATCCAGGATGATATCAGTTTCAGGCGTACCACATAGTGATTAGATACTTATATAATCGGTGAAGCCATCGCCCCAATAAACCCAGTACCAGTACGGTTACGACACCCGATGTTCCCCGGGAGGTACTCACATCCCCATGACCGTTTTGTAACTACTGGTTTGTATCTCTAAACCCCCTTCCCCCATCTTCCCGACCTTCCCCACATCCAGCAACCATCGAAAGGTTCTGCTATCCTGTTCTCTACATTCTACATGTGAGTGAAATCATAAGGCGTCTGCGTCTCTCTGTCTGACTTAACTCCGCTCAGCACAGTACCCTCTAGGTCCACCCATGTTGCCGCAAATGGCATGATTCCATCCTTTTTCATGGCTGAGTAATATTCCTTCGCGTATGTATATATGTACCGCCTCTTCTTTACCCATTTGTCCGTGATGGGCAGCCGGGTTGGCTCCGCATCCTGCCTACTGTAAACGATGCCGCAGAACTATTCCTTCATTAATATATATCCATTAGAAAGTTATCGTGTCTTCTAATAATCGAACATTCGCTTATGTTGTCTTTGGTTTCGCTCGCGATTAACTTTGAAAATGCTTTTGTTATGGGGTCCCTCTACCCCCGGATCCATTAATCGACTGTTCTGGCGCCATGTTTGAAAATTATCTTTTCTCTCTGCCGCTTCGATCCCATGGGACCTATTTCCTGAAGAAAAAGCTAGGACGATCCCAGTAGCGATTAGCGAATAATCTTCACGAATGTATAGTCTGCGTACTTCTTACTGACTTACAGTTTTAAAAAGTGTGGACACCAGACAACAAGAAGAAGCATTTGCGACCAGATAAAAGACGATCGGTAATTAGCCGAAAGACTAATGAATACACACATTTCGTGGACTAGAGCCAGCGATGCCGTGTAAACTTACGATTAATTTCCATGGCGTAGACTGTCCAGGGATCGGAGAGCAGGGTTTTATATTTTTTTAGTTTTGACGGGAAGGGAGGAAACAAAGTCAAACGACAATGGAGAGAAAAGTAAAAGAAATGATTAGCGACACAAGAAATGCCAAGTATTCGAGCGTGGGAATTGCAGATTCGCACTAGAGAACAGCGATCTACAGAGAAGAATCAGACTCGTGGATTATAGGAAACGTGTATGGATATCGTTTGGGAATCGTTATTTTACCCCGTGTCATAAGCCATAGCAAAAGCTCGGTGGTTCAAAATACTGTGACAAACGCACGAGCCTGCCGGCAGATGATCGTGTTAACGTACAGGTGGACGGATCAGGCGGTCTCCACAGCCCGGCGCCAGCTCCTCAGAGGCACAGAGAAATACAAAGCTATTAAGTAATAATCAGCCGAGAATCGAAAAGCTACAATTGTGGCGTTACTGAAAATAATAGCCTCAGAATTACCTCTATCTTCTCTCATTACCCAATTTAATAATAATAATAATAACAATAATTATATATATATATATATTCAATAAAGATGTTACATCTGGATCCAGGGACTTTTAGCGTTTATGTGTGTTTCGTTAACATTCTTGTAACCAAACTAGATATTTATGCCCTGGCTTCCCAGGCTGCACACACCTTCGACGACAGGCTTTGAGATACCTGTGTTCAAGGCGTGTTTTACAAGCTACATAGAAGGCCTCGTGTGAACCCGTTATGAGTCTGAGCTGGTGGCGGTAGCTTTAGTGACGACCCCGATGCTCTATGATAACACAGACGAGGGCGAGGAGCCTCGTGCGCTGGTGTCACGTCGACCGTCTGGGTAGAACAGGTGTGAGAACGTTTGAGCTTCGCTTCCCTACGAGGCACAGGAGATGCTGCGACCGACCCACTCAGCCTCGGGGCGGGGCCTACGGCCCCCAGAAGTCCCTGTGGGGCTGCTCCTGTCCTCTGTGACGTCCAGAGTGTTGCTGATTATTAAGAAAAACAGCACTCCGGCAGCAAAGGGGGAATCGGCAGCTGTGCGGACAGTGGGCTTTGGTGGCCTGAAGGAGGGGACGGCGCGAGGCACCAGTCACCCTGTCCCGGGACAGCTCACCGTCTCGTGGCTCTAGCACTACCGGCTCTGTCTTGGGGCGGAAAGGGGTTACGTGGAAGTGAAGTCGGGACACGGGCCCCGGAGCCATATTCAGGTGCTGGGATGGCCACGGGGCCAGCCAAAGGGGGCGAGAGTCGGAATCTCAGTTAACGGTTTCTACAGTGGAGATAACGATGTCTCCCAAACTACACTTCTCGATGTGTACTCCTGTCTTCACGAAATGATCTGACGCCTGTGGCAGGATTAAAAGGCACGTCCTCCCCAGGGAACAGTGCTCCCGCCCTAACTGGGACCTGGTCGTCGGCCTCGGAAGCAGGGAAGAGAACCTTACTATGGATTCTAGTCTTACGGTCTATCTGGTCCGCAAACACCTCCCCGTAGATCATCCAGTAGGGCATGTAGAAGATATTGCGGGCCAGCTTCCAGGAAGGCTCCTCGTCGGGGTGCAGAATGGCTTGACGGGCCACCCCGAAACTCATCAGCACCACCAGCATGATGACCACAAAGTAGAGCATGTCGATCATCTGAGGAGAGAGAGAAAACGCGTCTCATACGCCGAGTGCGGGGAGCCGTGCTCCGGTTGCTATGGACACTAAACGGGTAGAATCCCTCCTTGGGATGTCCCCGAAGATGCCAGCCCTTGCCAGGATGAGCTACGCCCTATACCCTCTCGCTCAAAGCCACTCGCCCTATAACGAAGGATCCCCGAATTTAGGGGACGTCCTTTCTCCTGGGGCCAGCCCTACCCCTGAAGCTCTCACAGGCGAGGTCAGGACGAGCTGCTGGCCCGTTTTCAGTTTCACGGTCCTTGGCCTGTTGGGAAGGGAGGCGCTGCCTAGGACAGCGGGGACACGCTCGCACGGTGGCCGGAGCTCGCGTGCCGAGGGCGTCGGGGTGCAGGCGGGGGCCCCCCCGGGCCTCCCTGTGTCTGGCTCTGCTCCGTGTTGAAAGCTTATCCATCAGGTCCCTGCCACGTGTGTGCGCGCATCCACAGTGGTCCCTCGACTCATGTGTGTCCACTGGATTCCATGAGGTCGCTAACCCGCAGGAGGACTGTCTATCTTAAAGCAAAAGCCCTTCCCGTAAGACCCCCCCGGGCCCCCGCCCACGCCACGGCTCCCGGCGGCCTCAGCACTAACCATCTTTCCGATCATCATCACGTAGGGCCCCAGGTACTTGTTGACACCGAAGATGTCCAGGACGCGGATGTACCAGAAGATGATGTCCACGCAGTAGATGACGCGGCCGTAGCCCATGTACGGCTGCCGCTGCAGGCGGAGGGCGGCCCCCACCAGGAACACGCTGATGGCCACCAGGTCGGTGATGTTCCAGTACTCCTGAAGCCACACCTTTATTTTCTGGCTGAGCTTGCCTGGTTCCGACATGAGGATCTGCAAACAGATGCGGGGGCGCAGTGAGCAGGGCCGGGTGCTGAGCTGGAAGCCGCCGCCTCCGAAGCTCAGACAGACGGCTCTGGCGGAACGTTCTGGGGCTTCTGGCTCCCTGCCCTGCCCGGCACCTCTAAGCAGTGGGCTTCTCCGGGGAGGAAGAAGCCCAGAAAGGGAATGGCCTGGGATCCTCTGTTCTCGTGGGTTCGGCGTGGCCCAGGCTCTCAGGAAGTGCCCCCTGAACTGTGTCCTCCGGCTGCAATGAAAGCCGCTGCCTCTCGAGTTTTCCCCCCTAAGTCTCTGGACATGTGCCTGTCAGTCAGCCTGTCCTCCAGGAGGGTGGTCTGGAGCAGAGATGTCCCCGTGGGCTCCCGGTGGAGGGGACACAGGCGGGCTCCGAGACGCCAGTGTGCACCTTAGATGTGAGAGGTCAGGGGCAAGTTAAACCGGATTTCATCCTATTTAAGGTACTACCCTTCGAAAAATCACCCCTGATTAAAAATCACCACTTCCTCAGGAAAATGGAAAGTGTTTATCAGCCGGCATGCACAGGCACACACGGGCGAGTGCCGTGGGCTGGGGGCCTCTCCCTTAGTTAGGGGGACGCTGCGGGAGTCCCAAGGGCCCCAGGGCTGGGATGCGTGCCGGCTGTTCCTTGGCCAACGCAGAGGGATTTAATAGTTTAGCAACCCATGCGCGCCACCCGATGGCTGCCCCCTTTCCCATGACTGGAGGGCAAGCTGGCATCGAAACAGGGTCCGAGCGCGTGGACGGCACCCAGCAAGGGCACGGTGGCAGGCCCCTGGGGACCGGCCCAACTAGACAGAGAACGCAGGACTCGAAGGGGCGGGTCCTACAGCTCTGGGCCAGCACGCCTGCCTCCCCAGGCCCTCGGGCCCACGGCATCCAGCCCACTCCGCCCGGGAGGAGCTGCCAGTCACGTGTTTTCAGCGAAAGGGTCAGTAATGATTACAAAACCGTCGCAGTGGTTCCGTGTGGGTGGGAGAAAGAATATGCCTTCCTGAGGGTGCTCTTCCAGTTCAAGTTCATGTTTTCTTGGATGTAAGCTTTCTCCTTATAAACGAATAGGAGGAACTCAAACTCGCAGGCAACGTTAAAAGGCGCCCGGCCCACGCTTCCCCTGCCGCCCGCAGAGGCCACCCTCTCGGAGCTGCATGTTAATTTTTAGTCCCCCGTCATGTGAATCCTCTACGAGACGTGTCTGTCCGTCTTAACGCTTAGTTGAAACTCTCGTCCACTCAGTTAGTGGCCTGCCCAGATGCCACGGATGCGTCCACGGGGTGGTGGGGGGGGTCGTGCCCAGCCCCCACCTGCTGCCTTGGGGTCGCTTAGCAGGTGCCAGTGACCCGCGGTATGAGTACGAAGTTAGGCTCCCCTCACCGAAGGTGGGACAGATCCCGCAGCGTCTGGCACACTCGAGTCCCCTGCGGGGTGAGGTCAGGGGTCGCTTCCACCGAAAGCTCACCTTGCTCACGCCCTCCCCTCCCTGGCCTGTCCCCCTCGGTCCCTGTGACTCCACGTGCACGAGAACGCCCACTAGGACAGCGTGGTTCGGAGGCCACACGAGCGGCACGGGGCATCCCGCGGATCCCTCCGATTTTTCCCTCGGCTCCCAGAAACGAGCCCGGCCTGCTCCCAGGGGACCGACGGGCGTCTCGGGTACTGGGCCGCGTTCGCCGTTGCTTTGCGAGGCGCCGAGACCCGTTCTTACCACCGACCACCGCGTATTTCGCCTTGTGTTTTGACTTGCAAGTTCCGATTCATTCGGACACAGAAGGTGTATGAACCTTCACTAAGCAAGGGAGTGGGGTAAACCTGGGACCGTGACAGCTCGGTCGGCAGGTCGCACGGCGCCGGTGGCGTGCACGACGTTTCGGCGTCCGGAAGCCCTGAGTGAGTCGCCGTCGGGGCGCGGGCCGGGGACAGGCCCTGGGACCACTCGCCTCTCGGACTTTCTCCAGCGCCAACGTCACGATGTAGGAGATGACCACCCACTCCTGAAGGCAGGGCCAGTGTTCCATGCGCACCAGGATGACGTAATTGAACAGCAGCAGGTAGCCCAGGTACGAGATCTGTCAGACAGGACCGCAGAGGAGGCGCTGGGGGGAAGGTTACGACCTCACCTTCGAGTTGCCGCATCTCCCAAAACCAGCGTTTTCTTTTCTTTAAAACTTTGTTAGTTTTTTTAGTTTAAAAAAAAACGTTCAAATACAGTTGGCCTTCGGGATTATTTTATGTTTGTTTTGGGTGCACGGCATCGTGGTTAGACGTTTACGTACCTCGGGGAATGTTCTTTCTCAAATAAAGTTCTTTCTCCCTACATTTGTATCACTAAAGAATTCGAACGATTCTTCATCGTAAGCAAACGACTATGACTATTTTGCTTGACGAAATGGCGCATTCGGGGCCAGGACGGCCACATTCCTGCTGCACGTAAACACGAGACAAGCTATCTAGTCCCGATCCGAGGTGAACATCTGTTTCATTTTCGTAGTTCACGTGAATGCGCTGAATCGTAAACCCGTTTCTAAGCCCTCGACGTTTTTGCTTGCTTTTCCCTTAAATTTACTGGGTAACGTTGGTTAACAACGTTATGCACGTGTCAGGTGCACTTCACGATACGACATCGGTTACGCTATTGGGTGCTTCCCACCTGGTCTGCTCTGGCTATGACTTATCCACCTGTTCGAAACAGGGTGAATGGCACACGCTGAGGGGTGCGGGAGGGGGGCGGGGCGCTTACTGTGTAAAACCAGAATTTGACGATGGGAGCGTTATAGAATTCACAGATCTTCGTTCCGATGGGGATGCGCCTTCGTTTTTTTAGCTCGTTCTCTTCATCCCCCTTCCCCGAGCCGGCGTCTGCATTTCCGTCCTGGAAGACAGAGCGTGTGGCAAGCGGGTCGCTAAGCAGGAAGGGCGACGGCCCCCAGCACCGTGTTTAACAGACGGGCGCGTCTGGAAAGTAAGAAAGAATTCGAGAAACTCCCCCGACGACGGAGGTTCCCGAATTCACGGCAAGAGACATCGCAACGGTTTTGAAGATGAGAGCGGATCGATACTATCAAATGTCACTCGCCTACGGCCGCGCCACCCCGAACGCACCCGGTCCCGGCCGGTCTCGGAAGCTAAGCGGGGTCGGGCCTGGTTAGGACTTGGATGGGAGACCACCTGGGAAGACGGGGTGCTGTAGGCGTTAAAATAAAAGCCATCGTCACTGACCGCGGCCTCCTCCTCCTTCTCCTTGCCGTCTTCGTTTTCCTTGGACGTTTGGTACGACAAGTCGTCGTGCGTGCGGAATTCCAAAAGCAAGATGGTGGGGGGCAGGAGGATCCCCATTATAACCTGGGGGCGCGAAACGGGGTTTCGAGCTGTGTCGCCTGCCCGGATCGACATGTCCCAGAATAGGTAGCATTTTAAAATGATGACCTTCGACATCACTCGACACGCTAGCCACCCCGGAGCTTCCCGCCCACCCCGTGTTCTGTGGCGTGTCCCATCGATGCGTCGGCAGAACTGCCGACGGTAAAAAATCTGGGAACGTTTGCCCATTTTTTTTCTTTTTTGGAAGAACGGCAGGCAGTATCGTGGGGAATCCTGACTTCAAGAGCAGAGCTATTCTATTAAGCTTCAAAACAGGTAAATCTTTAAATTAAAATATAATAATATTATTATAAAAATATAATACTAAAAATAACTAACTAACAGGAAAATACTTCTCGTGAGGCAGGCCAAAAACGCTTTGTATAGAAATCGCTTGGATGTGGATCGTGTCCCGGGCCCGCCGACGATCCACTTGGACCTCAGACAAGTTACCTCGTGGGTTTTCAGGTCCTGCACCCACGAGACCACGGTCGTCACGGCGACCCTCCCCCTCCCCCGCCACGGGGTCGTTCAGAGGGGTGACTGAAATACCCCCCAGCGGGGCTCAGCTCCGCCAGGCGAGGGCCGGCCAGGGTTGTCACACGTACCTTGAGGCCGGGGTTCTTCCTCACCCGCAGCCGCCCCATCCACATGTCCGTCAGCAGCATCTGGCTGCAGGTGTGCGCGATGAAGTCGCGGTGTTTGGCGGCCACGGCCAGCTTGAGGCAGGTGGAGCTGCTCCAGTTCCTCAGCTCGTAGGTGAGCAGCTTCATGGCGATCTGTTCGTCGCGCTTGTACGACTGGTCCAGCAGCTCCACGGCGAGCTGGCCGAAGTCCCTGGAGGGCAGGAATGAGAAGCTGAGGCTGAAGCCACACGAGGAGACTAGACGCAGCCGCAGGGACGCCCCGGGGCCACGGGGACCCTTCGACTTCCAGGAGCTCGTGGGGGGACAGCTGGCCCTGGGCTGGTGGCTCTTGCTGCACATGGAGCCTTAGGTGACCCCGGGTCCGCCCCGCAGGCCCCAGAAATGCAGACGAGAGGAGCTGAAGTCCCTTCCGTCACGTGTTCACAGAACAGGGCGCAAGCCCCTTGGGATCGGAAGGCAGAAGTGTGGCCGCCCTTTGGGCAGGGGACGGGTAGACACTGACGGGGGACATTGGGAGGGCTTGCCGCTGCAGGCGAGGTCCCGTTTCGGGATCCAGGTGCCGGCCATGCTGGTGGGTTCCACTGGAACCGCCACTCACCGGCACAGACCTCGGGCCCAGCCCGGGGCGGCCAAACCTGTCCTGTACCGGACGCCCTGCTGGAGGCTCAGGGAGGACGAGCCTGAGAGGCAGAACCCCCGGGGCCGGTCTTGGGGGTGCACCCGCTTTTGAGAGCTTCACCTCTGGGAGCCCCGGCCAGACCTGGGCGGGGGGAGGGGAACAGGCACCGTTTTGAAATATGCCAGAATATTCGGTCTGAGGCCTGTGCGGCCAGAGCCCAGCCTGTCACGGCTTTATCAGCGCCTGGGTGGCCCAGGGCTGCAAAATCCCCAAGTGCAGCCCACCCCAGCCGCCCCGTCCCCAGAGGGCGAGAGGATCTGGGTGCGCTGTGAGGTCGGCGCAGGGCGCAGCTTCGGCTCGCTCACCCCGCTACCCCACGTGTGTCGCCTCTGTGCTGAGATTCTGTGTCTGTAGTTCCCATGGGGTGGTGGGGTGGGGGGCGGGCGGTAAACAAAGATGGTGACACCCAGCAAGGCTTCAGAGGGACAGAGGAAAAGTCGCACCCGGCGGACGGAGCCATCGCGCACAGGCTCGCAGGGTCATCGTCCCGCCCCAGAAACACACGTGCCACCCCACCCCCCGCCCCGAGGGACCAGCTCCTGGGAAGCAGCCCCTCCCCCACGGCGCCCCAGACACCCACTTGGAGTTGTTGTCCAGGTCCTGGGAGATGTCGTCCACCAGCTCGCTCTCGGAGGACTCGTGGGCCATGGACTTGTAGAGCTTGCAGGCCACCAGGGCCTTGGCCATGTTCTCTTCGCCACGCTGCCACAGGAAGAGCGCCATCCGCTGGCGCTTCATCAGCACGGCCCACACCATGAGCTCGTGGAACGGGTGCTGGAAGCGGCTGGCCGCGGGGTCGTCCACGTCCACGGCCGCCTCCTCCTCCTTCTTCTTCTTCTTCTTCTTCTTCCCCTTGGCGGGAGGCTCGTCGTCCTGACGGGAGAGAAGCGCAGTTTCCGCACACGCGTGCGACAGGGGGGTTCGGGACGGCCCGCGAGGGGACCGTTCCGTCGGCGGTCGCTCCTCGGTGAATTCATTCATTTGAAAAGATGCGCGTGTTTATCGCGGTCCGCAAACCACCTACAACCGCACGGACGGACTGCAGTTCGGAGATCTGGGCTTTTCCCTCCCGCCCCCCGGAATCTTCTGGAAATGGAGAAGATGCTGCCAAACCAGAAAATACCGCCACCGCCACCGCCACACTTAAGCGCGGCGCGGGACAGACCGGGCTCACGGGCTGTTTCTTCGGGAACACCTAACGTCAGTCCTTGTGCCGGATGTCGCTAAGCCGGACATAACCCGGGAGCAGAGGAAAAGGCCTTGGGTGTCTCTGCCTCGCTAAGGGAGCGGACGCTCCATTCCGACCGCGTGCGCTGCAGGTGCACGGCTGATACAGCCCGTTTTCTAAAGCGGCCGAGAGGGGTCGTTCTGAACACGGGGAGAATTGGGGGCGAAGCGTGGGAGCGGCGTGCAGACGTGGGGGGCCTGGACTCGTCCGGGCCAAGGCTGCAGTACTCAGTGGACTGTCAGAAACGGACGCGTGTTCTTTTGCAAACAGCTCGCTCACCCATTATCTCCTCTCGTTCTGAGAGGTGGAGAATTTCTTCCATTTCTTCGGGGGACGAAACTGTGGCTAAAAGATGAGCCGACTCGCCCACGATGACACAGCCGGAGCGCTGGGGACCCGGCTCTCTAATTCTTATCACGCGTTGTTTACGACGGACCCGATTTTTATAATCTCGTCATGAGTCGTTTTAACATTTTTATCGAAACGATCGTATCTTGCCTCAGATTTACATGTTTCTGTTCCAATTTTCTAATTTGTCCCAGTAAAACTACACTTACGGTGATTGAGGATAAAATTTGACATCAGCTTTATTTTCGAGTGTATCTCAACCCCAATAGAAAGTCGCTAATGGTCCGTGAAATGTTGTAAACCAGCCCTTTTAAGCCTACCTTTGAATAACATAGAATATCATTAAAATATTAATTGTATAGAATTCTCCGAAATTAAGTTTGAGTGACAGAGAATATAAATATGGGGTACTTTATCTGAAATGGGAACTGTCACATATGGCCAAGAAATCAAAACAAGGACACGACAAAAGATACAACCGGAAGTATTAAAATCGACTGATGCCAACCACAGTAAGAGTCTCTAAACACGCTCCGCTTAGAAATGAACTTGGAAAAGAATTACGTTTAGAAACAGATGGAATAACATCATTACCAATTTGATCTGACAGATAAATCTAAGTAAGAATCCTACTCGACAAACCGAGAATACGCGTCTGTTTCCAGCGCACGTAAATCATTCACGAAAATCAACCGGGCATTAAACCCCAGTTCCTTCGAGATTTTCTGGCTCAGTGAATTCCAGATATCAGAAATCACGTCAGTCTCCATTCAGGGAATAAAATTAGGTCGCAAAGAAAGAAAATAACAAAGACAGTACACGTCTGTAGCTGGAAAATTTTAACTGATTATAAATAGCTTGGATTAAAGAGGAAATTAGAAATATTTAGAAATGAATAGCAGTGAAGGTTCTATTTACCCAAACCTGTGGGGTACCGTGAAAACATTGCTCAGAGGGAAAAAAAACTGTATCTTTAATGCATTTGTCGGGTACAGGGAAGATTGAAAATGAGCAAAACACACTTTCGAGCGGAGTCAATACAAACGATACAGCAACTCTATAGAAAGTACACGGAAGAAATGAATACAAATAATAGCAGATATTCACGAAATAGAAAACGGAAAAAAAAGAAAGTTGCTTGAGAGAGTAAAAATACCAAATACGAAGATAATTAAGAAAAAAAGAGAGAAGACGTAAATTTTAAGAATCTGCAACAACTAAAGATATTGAGGAGATTTAAAATTTAGAATACCGTGTAAAAATTTACACCGGTGAACTTGAAGGTCTGGGCGAAATAAATTGTTTTCTAGGAAAATGTAAATGACCGAAGTTGACTCTAGAAATGCGGTGCAAGATAGCCCCCCAAAACGGGCTCTTTTACAGGCTAGTTTTGCAAACCTTCACCCCACAGACGAAACCCTCCCTGACATAAAGGAGTAAACAGAAAATTACGGAAAGCTGCATGTCGTAACCCTCGCCGGGCCTCGGCTTACCCATAATGCCGACGGTCCATCTTACCTGTGCACCCAGAGTCTAAACCTTCTACCCAGAATCCATACGGAAGCAGAGATGCCCTTTAACTCATGAATTAATTTGAGAAGACTGTTTACGATAGTTCTAATATTCCGTGTTAGGATAGTCCTTCATTTGAATATCTTTATGTCTTTGTTCTCAAGGTTATTTCTGAGTACTCTTGTCCTATTATGAGGGAAATTTTAGTTGCTTTTCCTGGGTTTTCTAGATACAAGATAATATTTTTTTGCCCCTAATCATTTTCTTCCCTTTTAAAATATTCTTCTTTTCACGTTGATTTTTCAGGTGATACAATTTCCAGAACACTTGTAAAGACTAATGGGGATGATCATGATGTCAGCGATCATGGGGTCTTTGTCTCATTCTTGATTTTAGTAGAAACGACTACAGTGAACACCGCTCAGTGACAGGATTCTTCTAGCTATAAGATATGCATGCATTTAATCATATCGGAAAATATCTTTATTTTACCATTTATTTTATACCATCGTTTCCTTCCTAGTAAACTTTTTTTTTTTTGAGTTAAGGAATCTTTTATATTTTTTAAAAAATATTTTGTATCCGTCCCTCAACCCCCGTCTCTTTCGGTAACTAACCTATCAGCTAGTTCTCTGCATCTATGGGTCTGTTTCTGTTTGGTGTTCACTTGTGTTTTAAGATCCCGCATACAAGTGAGATTATGCCGTATTTGTCATTCTCTGTCTTATCTCACTTAGTATAAGAGCCTCTAGGTCCATCCATGGTGTCACTACTGGCACGATTCCATTCCTTTTCAGTGCAGAGTTTGCGTTACGTACCACATCCGCGTTACGTACCGCATCCTTGGTACTTAGTCATCTGTCATCTGATGGACATCTAAGGTTGCATCTGTAGCTCAGCTAGGGGTACATGTTTCTTTTCAAATTAGTGTCTTTGTTTTCTTCAGATAAATACCTCAAATTGCTATTGCTGGGTCGTATGGCACCTTAATTTTAGATTTTTTTCATTCGTCTTTAGCGTCCGTTGAAAAAATGATCATGGCGAACTGTTTCCTTCCTTGACTTATTGATAGGACGCACTGTATTAAAGACTGACTAGCATTAAGTTACATTTGCATTCTTAGGAGACTTGTTTAGGACTTTAAAAATATCCCATCGAATTTCTTTCAGCGGTATGATTTTTATGTATATAAGGGGCCTTATTCTCTAGGTTTTTTTTGGTTTGATCTTTGCTTTTGAAACTATGGTTTTGCTAATTCTAGAAAAAGAATTGGGTAGCATTTGACTTTGTAAAAACGTCTGTGGTCTTTTATACAATTTGACTGAATCATCTAAGCAAATTTGGGGGTGTAGCGTAGTGGATTTTTTTCATGGAAAACAAACTCATTCCATTCGTTAAACAGATACAAAATGAATAGGACTACATTTATTTGGCCGAGATATAAAATTGTTGAAAACAAAGCCTACTTACCTCCATTCCCAGAAGTTTAAGAGCTTTAGGCTGCATAATAAAAGAGAAAAAAATCGATTTAATGTCAGTGGTACTAATAGCAGTAGTATTGTTAGTAGCAGACAATAATGGATTAATAATTAATCACAACAGCCAAGGAAAGGCCTTAATATGGAAACTCCGCTCCCGTCAGCTGAGGTCAGTTGAGGCGCGGGATGGGCAGACACGTGACCCTCATTCCAGGCAGCGGGAAGACCTTCGGGCACAGAAATGTGGAGGTCGGAGTCAGGCCTGGTAAAATCGGGACTTGGGAGGAGAGCTGAGGATCGACTGGACGGAGACGGGGGGAAGCAAAGCACTCTGGGTAACGACGGATTTGGCAGAGGTGCGTGGGCTCCGGTGACAGGTGGGGACGGCTGTCAGGCTGGGGGCCTCGGTGAGGTCATAATGAGCTTGGTGGTGATCGGGGCGGCGGGGAGCGCTGAGCCTTGGGGCGCCATGCCCCTCGCTTTGGCACAGTAGGGTGGCTACAGCGGAAGAGGGGCTGGGGATGCCAGAGGCCCAGAAGCGAGGCTGCTGCGGGTCAAGGATGAGGCCAGAAGCAAGTGAAGGGCTGCGCGGCCCGGCGCGCTCTGGGAGAGGGGAGGAGGGGCTCGGCGCAGCCTGGGCGCCCGCCGGGACCGCGAGGCTCGCCCCTGAGTCGCCGAGAAGGGCGGGCGGGTGGGCACGGGTCCCTGGGCGCGGGGCGGCGCGCGGGGACCTACCCGCTTGGGCCCGAAGAGGTTGTTGTAGAGCGCGCGGAAGCCCTTGCGCGTGTAGCGGCAGCGGTAGGCGCCGCCCATCAGGTACTCGAGCACCAGCCCGATGTCGATGAGGCTGATGTGGTAGTCGGGGGGCAGGTTGCCCTGCAAGAGGGGGGCTGCTCAGGCCCCGCGCGGCGTCCGCGGACCCCGGCGGCTGCGCGCGCCCTTGCGCAGACCTCCCCGATCCCATGCGCGGGGGGCGCCGACCTCCCCGCTCCGGTGCGCGCGGGGCGCAGACCTCCCCGATCCCGTGCGCGCGGGGCGCAGACCTCCCCGATCCCATGCGCGGGGGGCGCAGACCTCCCCTCTCCCGTGCGCGCGGGGCGCAGACCTCCCCTCTCCCGTGCGCGCGGGGCGCAGACCTCCCCGATCCCGTGCGCGCGGGGCGCAGAACTCCCCGCTCCCGTGCGCGGGGGGACCCCGCCGCGGGGGCTGCAGCCCGCGTCCCGTGCAGGAGGAGGAAGGGACCAGTCCGTCGGGGAGGCGGGCTCCGAGGGCGCCCCGGGCAAATGGCCCTGGGGCTGGGCGTCTCTGGTGACGGCTCCCCACGGGGCCTGTGACGTCCCGGGGGCGCCCCCTCCCCGACTTCAGTAGGAGCCCACACCACCCGCTGTCTGGAGCGACTGGGGATGGGCGAGGGCAGGGAGAAGGGGCTGCCGCGACGAGGGGGGTGGGGGGTGCCGAGGGGCCCTCTGCGCACGCGCCAGCCCTGGACCGCCGACCCAGCCCGGACGCAGGACCCGCCGTCGTTTTTCGAGTTTTTTCTATATGCTGTTTATGGCTTGGCGAATGTCAGATGCTGCTGGTGGTGAAATCTCGGGGTGCATCTCATACAGATTACACATTTTGAATGTTCCCCCTCCCTTTTCGGTTTTATAAAACATCTTTGACTTAAAAGCGGGGCCTCTCGGGGGCTGTCGACATGGATGTATGTGTCGCACGCTAATAAACCCGAGTTAAGGCGTGGGACGTGATCTGCATAAAATTAGTGTCGGAGAGAGCTTTGCAACGGTTTTAGAGGAAATAACGCCACAGCCGTCCCCTGCTGAGACCGAATCCCCATCGATGAAAAGCCCCCCGGGACCGGAGAGCCTTTGGTGCAGAATCCGGGGCATGGACTCGGAGTCTGTTTTGGGGAGCAGGTGGGCAGGGTGGAGGGCGAGAGTCGCTGAATTGAGAAGAAGGGGACCAAGGACAGGCGCAGGTAGGGGAGGGGGGCGTGGTGCCCAGGCATCGGGACGGGCCAGATTTACGAAACCCTTCACCCGGCACTGCGGGTTTGTCCAGCGACACTGTCCTGACACTTGACCATGTGGGGGTTCCATACGCAGAGATGGGGTGCAGTTCTACTTCTGGGGAGCTCGCCGTTTCGGGCAGAGGAACAAACTACACACAGCCCCTGAAGCAGCAGCATGTCGGGCCCCCCACTCTGCCTGGGTGGACAGGGGGCGCGTGGGAAGGGGCTTCCAGGAGATGGGACACCCCAGGCAGCAGGCGGAGCACGGACTGCAGGGGACGAGGACCAAGAGCCCTGAAGATGCGAGCAGGGCCTGGTCTGGGGACAGAATGCAGACTCCTGGGGCACCGGTGTGTCTGGTGAGTGTGCGGTGGGGCAGAGTAGGGAGGTGGCCCTGGCCAGGCCCGGCAGGGTGCAGTTGCCTGGAGGGAGCTTGAACTTCACGAGGTACCTGGGGATTTTAAGGGGGGCCCTGTGACTGGGGACGGTGGGGGAAGAGGGGCTGGAGGTGGGCGAGGTTCGCTGAGGCCGTTCGCCAAGGAGCGCCTGGGTGTGAACTCGGTATCAGTAGCTCTTGGATGGTTGTGGTTCCTACCCTGAGATGTCGGGGAACTCGGAGTCTTACTGGGAAACGGGGCGCTGGTCCCTTCCCAGAGCCTCCGACTCTGCTCTGACCCAGTGGGCATCTCCTGTTATTGAACTAGAGATGGCATGTCACGTGACCAGCTCTCTAGGACGCCACCTGAAAGCTGTTCTCTCACGTGAGTTATCGTCTTGTCCTGAGAACGAATACGTGTCACCCACTGGACGTGCCGGGACCACATTCTCGCGAAGTGAGTCCCTGTCACGTTAACCTGACGAACCCCTAGCCCGTGGTGACATAACTCAACAGTGCCAAGACGTCCAGCGGGCGGTCAGGATCCTCCAAGAGCACAGACTGGGAGCAGCTAGTCGCCGTGGGAAGCGGGGACATCTGTCACTTGCTAATGAGGGGACAGAGACTGCCAAGAACAACCGCTTCAGCCCAGGACACACAGCGGGGCACAGGCATGCCCTGCTGGCGCTTCTGGAAGGATGCAGAGTGGCACAGGATGTGAGGCTGGACGGACAGGTGGCCGCTCGGGCCAGCGGCGAGGTGAGCCCCCCCCTTCCCCCCGCGGTGCCCCGGCTTTGGTAACGGAGCCGACCTGTCACCGGTCACTCAGCACCAGCCTGTCA